>NW_004955469.1:7227717-7286546 GCF_000276665.1 Chinchilla lanigera
GGGGACAGAGAGGGAAGGAGGGAGGGAGGGGGGAGGAAGGAGGGAGGAAAGGAAGGAGGAAGGGAGGGGGAAGGAGAGGGGAGGAGGGAAGGAAGGAACAGCCACTGTGTGACAGCCTCTGGGATGAGTCACTGACGACCTCGCCTGGGCAGGCTCCTGGGGTGGGCGAGGTCCCACACCTGGCTGCCGTCATGCCAGGTGCTGTGGGTGCAGGTCCAGGGCTGCTTTCGTCATCCCAGCTTTTCACCTTTAAGAATTTAATTGGAATAGAGATGTCACCTGGGTGTGAGTGCGTTACAAAGGCAGGTGCAGAAGTGGCCTCCTGTCGAGGGGGGTAAACAGGAGGATAGCACCAGGAAGATGGGGCTCACAGACTCCGACACTGGAGGGTGGCCTTGCCTTCGGTCCTCAGGTACTGGGGGACAGTCCACTGACAGAAGAGAGGCCCTAGGAGTGAGGCCATATGCATCTGCACTGGGCAGACTGAGCTGGAACACGCACAAACTATAGCATTGAGCATCAGAACAAGAAAGCCGGCTTCCATCCCGGCCCCTCCCGGATGCTTTCCGCATCCTCGTGGCCACCAGCCCCACCTCATGTCAGAACCTCTGGCTCTTCCCAGGGTCCCTGTTGGAGGGAGCCTTCACCCCTTGCCCCTCTGTGGTGTGAGCCAGAGGGGGCTCCACCTGCTGGGCTGGTGGCCCTGTCTATAAGGACACAGCTCCCAAAGCCAACGCACAGGATGTTCTCAGGGAAGAAAGCAGGAGAGGCCAGGAAGGGGTGCCGAGGCAGGGGCCCCTGTTCAGGCTCAGTTCACAGAAGTTATGATTCTCCAAAGTCCAGCCCACCTTCCTCTGTGGAGAAACCTAAAATGGAGATGGTTCTGCTGTGTCATCTGAACAGGAAATGATCCAGCGTTGGCCCCTTCATGTGAATGTGGACATACGGGGTGCAGAAGGTGCAGGATATGGGGTGCAGGGTGCAAGGTGCAGGATGTGGGATGAGGGACGTGTGCTGTTCTCCCAGAATCCTCTTCCTGGTGGCCACAGGGCCAAGGGCAGCTCTCGTCTGGCTCTGGCTCTCACAATCCCAACCTAAGTCTCAGGCTTCTTGCCCTGCAGGTGTCTCCTCCTTTCAAAGGTAAGAAGAGGGGACACTGAGGCCCTGGTCTGCAGGTAGGAGAGGGTGTACCTGCCGAGGGCAACACAGATGCCTGGAGAAGGGCTTCTGCTGAGGGGGCAAAGCAGAGGTGCAGCCTCTGGGGGACAGGACAGCCTGACATTGGGGAGAAGGGATGGAGGGGGACAGCAAGCAGTGGGCAGGTGATGCCCCAGGGGTGGAGGGAATGGAGGACAAGGTAGAAAGGAGCTTGATGAGAGAGGGACAAGTCAGGGCCCCTGAGAAGGAAGGGTCAGGAAAGGACAGTGGCCAGACCTGGGGGAGGCAGAAAGAAATTGGTAGCATTTACGTGTTGGGCTGGGGGCAGACCCGGGAGGACTGGGAAGCAGGTGGGTCTCAGGACAGGGAACGGCTTAGACGTGTTGACACTGAAGCCACCATGTCCCAGGCTACTCCATCCAGGCCAGGAAGGCCGTGGGTGCCACACTCTGCTTATGGGAAGCAGCCCAGTGTGGCAGGAAAAGTGCTTGGGATGCCCAGATTTGGTCCCATCATTCATTCACTCCACAGAAGTTTCTGGACGCTTCCATGTGCTGGGACAGACCTGGGCCCTGCTCCCAAAAGGCTTCAGCTCCCACAGGGAGAACAGGAATAATGTAGTCAGTGAATAATTGCAAACAGTGATAAATTCAAGGAAGAAGGCAGAGGAGATGAGAAAGGGGAGGGTAGAAGCTTTAGCACAAGAAAGAGTCAAGAAGTTTCCTGGCGCCAGAAAACAGAAGTCGGTTCCAGAAGCTACTGGAGAATGAGAGGAAGGGTAGGGAAGTAACCTTCAGAGGGGTGGATCCCTACAGCCTGGGGGTGAGGATATATATGTGGCTCGGAAGTGTCCTTTAAGATGGCTGATCTAGGAACTAAGAAGAATTAAGATGTGTGGTGTGCACATACCAATTCTCCATTATGAATGTAATCACTATATATTGCAAACAATACTACTAAAAACTAAAGCAAAAATTATAATTTTTTAAAATAAGTGCTTTGAGATGTTTTGCCTAAAACATTCTTTGATTTTTTTTTTTTTAGATGTGTGTGTGGTTTGTTTTGTTTTGTTATGGGGCATTGAACTCAGCACCTTGTGCTCGCCATGCAGGGACTGTGCCCCTGAACTTTATCACTGGCCCACTTTGAATAATTTGAATCTGTTTTCTTTTTTTGTTTTTGTTTTCACCTTAGGGATCAGATTGCTTTACCTTATCAATTAGGTTAATTTATGGACTTCTAGTGTCTTTAAGGGATTTGGGTGTAATGAGCCTGGAAGGGGAAAGAACAAGGGGCTGGGGATGTAGCCCAGTGGTAGAGCACTTACTTAACGAGCACAAGACCTCCTGGGTTCAATCCCTGGTCCTGGTACAGGGTTCTAGAGGATGTGGACTTCTTCTAGAGGTGCTTTATAGGTTTCTGTCCTGAACAAAGAATTAGTTAAGACAATCATAACAGGTAGCAAGGTTTTACATTTATTAAACAGATTAAAGATAGAAAAACAAACATGTTTTGCAGAGTGAGTGCGGGTACGTTAAAAGTAGGAAAAGAGGGGGCTGGGGATTTAGCTCAGCGGCACTGCACCTGTCTGGCAAGCGCAAGGTCATGAGTTCAATTCCCGGTACCAAAAAAAAAAAAAAAAGTAGGAAAAGAAGTACACTCTGCTGGGTGAGAGCGGACCACAGCAAGGTCTTACACTGACCACCAGCATAATGGCAGCCATGTTTTGTATCCCCCAGTCCTCGGCTGAGGTCAGATCTCTGTCCTATCAAAATCTTAATTTCTCAGGAGCATTGAAGATAGTGAGGGAGATATGAGATTAGGGAGTGCCAAAAACTGGCTGGGGAAGTAGAGGTGACCTGTTTACTACAAGATCCCGGACATGCACAAAACAGTTCCCAAAGCCCTACACAGGGGCCTCTCTCGAGAGCTGGACCACGTTTTTAATAGGACGGCCTGGACCTGACATCAGCCTGAGGTGTGGAATCCCAGCGCAGCCTCTCAGGATGGAATGTAGAAGTTCTCACGGGTTTCCTCGAGATTTAGACAGCATAAGCAGACACATTGGTGCCATGAAGACTTTGCTATGGTAGCTTTCCACGATTTCCCATGCTGTGTTTCCCAGAAGCAGCCTGTACTTTTATCTCTGCTCTCTCCCTCTTTTTCTATTTATTTGGCTCAAGTTCACTCTGCAGAGCCAATTTCTCTCCCACTCTTCACTTTACTTTCTCTAGTAAACTTTGCCACTGCTTTGTGCTCATTCTGTTCAATTCTTTATTCCAGATGAGAACCTGGAAGCCAACTCTGGAAGGAAAGGGGAGCAACCCCAACCCCAGTAATGTTTACTTGGCAAGCCACTTTTTAGAAGCAAGCTTCCTGATAACAATAGCACTTTCTGATCGGTCCCCGGTGCAGGGCTTGTACTGTTTTTCTGCACATGTCCTGGATCTCTGCGATAGACAGGTCATGCCCACTTGCCTAGTTGGTTGGCCATACCCTAATCTCCTGCCTCAGTACCACACCAAAAAGAAAAGGGGAAAAAAACATAAGCAGTAAAGATATGGAATACAGATATAAATAACCTTAGTTAACTTTGCATCCTAAAGTTACAGTCTACTTAAAAGTACAATTTTAAATTATGATTTTTCTTGTCTCTTTTGTCTATTCTACCTCAGTGGCACTTCCTTAAAAGTTTCCTTTGTTAAAGATACTATGTATATTTTAATAAACTCTCTCTCCTCCATCTCTGGTCTGGTGATCAAACCCAGGGCCACATGCTAGGCAAGCGCTCTACCATTAAGCCTCACACTCAGCCTCCTTTTCCTCTTCTGAATCTGTCTTTCACAAAGGTCCATTCTGACTAAGAGCCTATAGGAGCTGAACAAAAGTATTCTTCCCCCACATGTGAAATGCAGAAGAAGACCATTGCTGGTTTGCAGCCAGGGAGGGACAAAATCAGGTAGGAGTCCTTTGAATGATGCTCTAGTGCAGAAGCACTGAGGGGTTGGAATTAGGAAACAACTCACAGGCTGTCTGGAAGTCAAAAGAAGACCTGGAGCAACATGGGAGTGAAGCAGAGCGAAGGATTAAAGATGGTATCAGATTTCTTGTTTGAATTGTTGGGTCCCTGGTGATGCCACTCAGGGATATGGGGAAGACTGAAGTTGAATGTTTTTGGAAATGAGCTCTGTGACCTTGAGCAAGTTTCGTAACCTCTCTGAGTTGCTCTGGTCACACTCAAAGCCCCACCTCATAGTGCTTGAGAGGGTTCATCATACAGGTTTGAGAAATCCTGACTACACTGAGGTTGTCAGTGCAAACACAAATTCAAAATTCCTGTGTAGGGAGGCTGGTGGGCGTTGGGGGAGAGGTATGGAGCTCATCTCCAGAAAAGGACTCTGAAGTCTTCAGCACTAGAGAGGACAGAGTCCCTGGTGCCCCAGATGGCCCAGGGAATGGGGGAGAATCCCACTCCCCTCCTTTACCCTGAGACACTCTCTCTCTCTCTCTTTCTCACACACACACACACACACACACACACACACACACACACACCCCGCTTTTACCAAGCTGCTCCCATTGAAGGCACAGCTGGGCCTTCCAGTCTTCGGTTTGACCCCAGTGGCAAAGAGGAATCAATTTGTGCAAAGAACTGGAATGAAAGAGATTTCAATTGACCTTTGAATGGGGTTTTAATTTGCTTTATTACAGCCAAAGGGGCCTCATGAAGAGACCCTTGAGACTGCTTTTATCCACTAATGCACGGCATTAACGCAAAGCAGGCCATAGCCCGCATGGTCTGCATGTGGGTAGAGCAGAAGGGGGAGGCCCAGGGCTGAGCCAGGGTCCAGGCCTCTCCCTGCAATTGGCCTCTAACACCCTTGGGGTCCAAGCAGAGTCCCAGTGGAGGCAGAAGAGGGGCAAGGTGACCTGGGTTCCAGCCCCAGCTCCATTGCCCGAAGGCCTTGGCACCCGGGCCAGGCACCTCCCATCCGAACCCTGGAGTGGGTGCTCTGTGGCCCTTGGTGCCCTCCGGGCCTGCCGTTCTGTGGATTTAAGCTCAGGTCTGAAACCGAGCTCTGTGTTAGAGATCACACAGAACACGGCTGCTGTGGGCTGAGCAGAGCCCTCTGACCTCCATGGCTTGGGCCATCTTCATGCCATGTCTGCTCCAGTCCTCACAAGGCCAGCCAGAGCGCCGCTCTGCCTGCTGTAGCTCCCAGAGAAAGCCATGAGCCCCTTGACTACCATGGCTCCTCGGGCAGAGCCACCTCCAGGGCCAGTGGGCTTGGGGATGGTCAGCCTGAGCCACGGAGCCCCTGAAAGGCATCTCTACCCAGGGCCCTGCTCAGTGCCATGCCCTGGGGCAGAGACCCGCAGATTTGTGTGGGGTTTGTGTGCCCTGCCGCCCTGCCGTGGAACTGCCCGGCCCTCTGGCTCCCTGGTGCTGCCCCGAGCATGTGTGCTCTTTCAGAACACTTATCCAGCCGCTTCTTTCAAACTGAAGGTGACCAGAGCGGACTTCTCGGAGGCACAGTGTTTGCTGGAGACTTCATGGACATCACAGGCGCATCGGGCTCCGGTATGACGTCGCTGCAGCCACTTGTTCCAGACAGAGCCCAGGTGCCAGCAGTCACCGTTCTGACTCAGGGGCAATTACAATGGTCCTTTTGAGGAGGAAATGCTTTTGCTGGGGTCTCAGGCATGACTGTCGCTTTCCCAGAAGAATGCAGAGTTCTCCGGGTGGGGAGAGGGGCACGGTGGCCAGGAAGGACGCTGGTAATGCACATCCATTAGTGCGTTCAGGAGCCCCGGAGCCGTCCTCCTCCCTCCGACCTAACAATGGGGCTCTAAGTGCCCTTTCACGGGCACTCAGCTCTGTCTGTCCCTCAGCCCCGCCCACCGAATCCCGGTCTTCTGTTTTCCTGTGTGCCGCTCAAAGGAAGAGAGCAGCCGGGACTGAGGACCCAAGCAGCCCGCCCGAGGCCCGCAGAGTGCGTCCTGCTGCTCCAGAGCGCGCCACGGCCCGGGCAGAGGCGGTGCAGGGTGACCTGCTCCCCAGCCGCGCAGGCGCCCTTGGCTGTGTGCGCACACCCGTGATGAGGAGCTGCAAAGGCTTCCGAGTGGGGTCTTGGCTTGTGCCTAACAAACTGCCAAAGCCTTCCTGGGCAGCTGAGGGCGAGTCCTTCCCAGCGTGCCCCGGGAAGCTGCCCTTGGTTCTGGGGTGAGCTGGATGTAAGCTTCCGGCCCTCGGGGGAGCCGCTCCTAGACCCGGACTAGTTTACCTGGGAAGGCCACCTTGATTTCAGAGTCACATTTGAAAATGTATCAGTTATGGCGGGTGTGATGGCCACACCTGTAATTCTAGCACTCGGGATGCAGGAGGATCCTGAGAGTTCAAGACCAGCCTGAACTGCGTAGTTAGACCCTGTCTAAAAAAACAAAAACAAAAAATGTACCAATTATGTTCCTTTTGAAGGAAAAAGCAAAATATATATATATTTTATATATAATTATCAAATATATAACTGTCACATATATGATAGTTAAGTTATATATTATATATAACTATATAATATATATAACCTAACTAGTTATATAACTTAACTAGATAATTAACTAGATAACTAGACAGTTAAGTTATATCATATATATATATCATATATATATGATAGTTAAGATAGTTACACTACTAGCTTTTCTCTTAGTTCATTGAAAAGAAAGGTTTGTGCTAAAATTGTTTGGACAGTTAAATGCTGATACCTTGGCCAGGGACATAACTCAGCAGCACAGCACCTGCATGCCAAGTGCAAGGTCCTGAGTTTGATTCCTGGTACCAAAAAAAAAAATGTAACTGCTAATATCTTGTACTCTGAGTAACTAAATTAAAGATAACAGTATGCAATGTGTTAATCATTGTTACCCTCCTATTATCTTGTTTTGAAATTTGGGGGATTTTTTTCTTTAAAATAAAAAAATTATGTTCCTTTTATTACCTTTTATACAATAGTTCAGTCTTTATGTTGAATTTGTTCCATTCATTATGGCTATGAGAAGGTTATATAATTGATGCTTTTCATGTCAAGATAGTGAATACGTTCTCAGCTCTTACTTATCTGCTCTCCAAAGGAAACTTCGCTGCCAGTGGGAATGTAAAATGATGCCACGTTGCAAATAGTTTGACAGCTGCTCAAAGTTAAACAAAGTTGTACAACCTAGTAATTCCATTCCTGGGTAGATATAAAACTTATTAGTTGAGTGTATAATATTATTTATAGGAGCATTAATTCTTATTTCTTTCTGTTTTACAACACTGGGGATTGAACCCAGGGACTTTGCCCTGAGCTACATCTATGGCCCTTCTCTTTTGTATTTTGAGACAGGATCTCACTAAGTTGCCCATGCTGGGCTTGAACTCAGGATCTGCTCACCTCAGTTCCTGAGAAGCTGAGATTACAAGTGTGTGCAGCTAAGCCCAGCTATAGCAACATTATTTATAATAACCAGGAAGTAGAAATAACTCAAATGTCCATGTATGGATGGATGAATAAATAAAATGTGGTATGTCCACACAATGGAACAGTGTTTGACAATGAAAAGAAATTAAGTATTGATACACAACATGGATGAATTTTAAGAACATGATGCTAATTGGAAAGAAGTTAGATACATAAGGCCATATATTGCACGATCCTTTTTTTTTGAGACAGGATCTCGCTATGCAGCTCAGGCTGGTCTCAAACTCACGGTGATCCTCCTGCCTCAGCCTCCTGAGTGCTGGGATTACAGGAGTGTACCACCACACCCAGCTGTGTGATTCATTTTATGGGAAATGCCTAGAATTTGCAAATCCAGAGATAGAAAGCAGATGAGTGGTTTCCAGGGATTGGGAGTGATTGTGGGAAATGGGAGCAACTGCTAATGGGTACAGGATTTCTTTGAGGAGTAACGAAAATGTCCTAAAGTTGATTGTGGTAGTAGCTCCATAGCCCTGTGAAAATACTAAAAGCCATTTTATGTGCATTTTAAACAAGTGAATTGTATGGCATATGAATTAAATCTCAAGAAAGCCCTTATTTAAAAAGCTGTAATTTTGGAGGAAAGGGGACAGATGGTGCTATATTCATAAATGGAACACTACTCACCAATCCAAGCTACGGACATGTGCCGCTCCATGTGTGACTCAAAGCCCAGACGCCACGTCATCACACCTACAGACACTCCGCGCTTGTCACTACCACGGAAGGAAAAACAACAGCACCATTTGAACTCCACAAAGTCAGCAAGCCCTTCGTGACACCTCCATCGAGACCACACTCAGATTTTCCCAGTTGTCTCAGTGCCCCTGGACATCGGTTTGCATTCAGAGCTGGACTCACACCTGGTCCCTGCTTTGCCTGTGGCTGATAAGTCTCGGAAGTCTTTCTGGATCTGTTAACAGCTCTCCTTCCTTTATGTCATTTATTTTGTTAAGAGCTCCCCACAAACCCCATGTACTACAAGGTGAAGGGCCAGGAAGATAGCTCAGTGGCACAGTGCCTGCCTGGCAAGCACAAGGTCCTGAGTTTGATTGCTGTTACAAAAAAAATACAAGGTGAACCCAGGGAGTGCTGAGCTACATCCCCAGTCCAACCCTCCTCCCCAGTCTCTCTGAGTTGTCAGGTTGGCCAGGAGTGTGTGATCCTTTGGAGCCCACTTCTGAGCTGTCCTCAGACGATAGGCCTCTCTGGCCCCTGCGCCAGCCCCTCCACCCAGCCCAAATGTAGCCTCTCTGTAGGCCCAGACCCCACCTGTGTGGCCCCAGGGGCTCCTCCCTTGAACTTCTAGAAACTTCGAGGGAGTCCATGGGCTGCCCATCTGGAGGTAAACACACCATGTGGGCTGCGGACACTACAGAGACATCCCTAGGAAGGTGGGCGAGGCTTCTGATCTGAGAACGAAACTGGGGCTCTGAGTGTGGCAGATTTTCCCTAATCATTCACCTCATCATCCAATATTCTTTTTTTTTTTTGTCCTTTTGAGGCAGGGTCTTACTATGCAGTTCAGGCTGGGCTTGAGCTCACTTTGTAGCCCAAGCTGGTCTTGAATTCCCAACAATCCTCCTGCCTCAGCCTCCCGAGTACTGGGATTACAGGCGCGCGCCACCACGCCTGGCCATAATCCAACAATTCTTTACAAATCCCCCACCATACACCAGGCACCTCTCCAAGCCAGGCCAGTGGCACTGGGCAGGGACCAGACAGAGGCCCTTTCCCCCAGGGCTCCCATGTTGGCCACAGGAGAGGGGTGGGAGCTTGGGGACGCAGAGCACCTCAGGCACTGTAAGGTCGGATGGAGCATGGTGTCAAGGAAGGCTTCTGTGATCCGGTAGGAAACCCTGCGGGCTGTGCAACACGGGTGCCGTGGGCTGCTACAACAAGCACCTCAGCCAGAGATGGCTGGAGCTTTCTGTGGCTCAGTGATAACAGGGTGAGGCTGGGACAGAGCCAGGGGCAGATGCCAGGTGTCCCCCCTCTAGGGCTAGGCTTGTCCTCCGCATGAGATGGGCTCTCCTGCAGCTTCTGGGCAGGGGACAGTACAGCAATGTCCATCAGGTCATGCGGCTGCAGGCTATGGTTTGGCCTCATGACGAGTCCTCTGCAGCCGGTGCCCACACACAGAATGGACTGGGGACTGCGCCAGGAGTGGCTGAGTCGATGTCCTGCAGAGGTGGGGCTGACTGGGTTTGCTAATGGGTTGGATGAGCAGGAAAGGAAGAGAACAACGCAGGATCCAAGTTTTTGGCCTGAGTGAGAAGCGAGGAAGATTGAGAGCAGTGAGTTGTAGGGCAGCATTAGGAGGCTTGTTCTGGAGGGCTTTGCTTGGACAACCAGGAAAGTGCTTGTAGGCAGGGATTTCTATGTCCCCAGGACAGGGAGGGAGGCAGCTTGGCCTGATGAGTCCAGAAGTCATCTGTGCAGGGAATATGGGAAGGCATGGAGCCAGGCGTAGTGGCGCACACCTGCCATCCCAGCACTTGGGAGGCTGAGGCAGGAGGGTCACTGTGAGTTCAAGGCTAGCCTGGGCTACATAGTGAGCTCAAGACAACCTGAACTACATAGAAAGACCCTGTCTCAAAACAAAACAAAACAAAACAAATATATATATATATGGCATAAAGTAGGAATTCATGCAGTCTTTTGGAGAGGAAATGGTTGAGACAGGGTCTCACTACATAGTTGAAGCTGGCCTGGAATTCATGGTGATCCTCCTGCCTCCACCTCCTGAGTGCTGGGATTACAGGCACGTGACACCACACCCAGCTAGAGTTTTATTTTGAGACACCAACTCCCTAAATTCCTCAGGCTGGTTTTAAATTTGTAATACTCCTGCCTCAGCCTCCTGAGTAGCTGAGATTATAAGTATACACCAGGGCTGGGGATTTAGCTCAGCAGCACAGTGCCTGCCTGACAAGCGCAAGGTCGTGAGTTTGATTTCCAGCACCGGAAGAAAAAACAAACAAACAAAAAAGTATACACCACTGCATTCAGCTCACAAAAGAGTTTGTTTTTCTTTTAAATTGAGAAGCTAGTTCTAAGGCCCATCCAGAAAAATGACACCTGAGCTGCCAGCAGATTTTCTCTCCCTGGCTCCTCTACCTGGCTCCCTGCTGTCCTTGTGCTCCTCATACCCCTTACTGTCTCGCCCCCTTGGCTGTGCGATTTTATTAAAGATTTAATAACGGGGGGCTGGGGATTTAGCTCAGCGGCAAAAGCGCCTGCCTGGCAAGCGCAAGGTCGTGAGTTCGGTTCCCGGTACCAGAGAAAAACCAAAAAAAAAAAAGATTTAATAACATATTTTACTGGACTTTTCTAGTCACGCCCATGGGGCGGGTCTTCAGCAACCTCCTTTGTGATACTGATGGACATAGAAGCTGCACATAGAACCCTTCCTTTTTCAGCTCATTTACTGGTGTTCTAAATGGCATTGCTAAACACCTATTTTTGAGTCTGATACCTCTGAGCTCCGTTTTAAAATTATTAACTTACAGTGTGTCCGCGGAAATCAGTCCTTCCGACAGTGCGGTTCTTCCTCAGCAAGGGCAAGTCTGTATTTGTAAATGCAGAAGGATTTAGTCACATACGTTATTCCGGAATAATCTTCCTGAGTCTCTGAAGCACTTTTATTCTGACATTTTTGTGTCACGGCTGTGGCAGGTGGGGTGGGGGTCGTGCTTCGGGAGCTTCTGTGTGCAAGGACTATCTTGCTTCTCTGGGTTTTGATCGGTAGTTCCAGTGAATTAGAATCTGGGTTTGCTGAAGCTGTTACAACTTCAAAATCACAGATTTACTGGCAACTGAAATCATTACCCAGCCGGGTGTGGTGGAGCATGCCTGTAATCCCAGCACTTGGGAGACTGAGGCAGGAGGATCGTTGAGAGTTCAAGGCCAGCCTGGGCTACAAAGTGAGCTCAAGGCCAACCTGAACTGCATAGTGAGACCCTGTCTCAGAAAGAACAAACAAACAAACAAACAAAAATCTTACCCATTTTTATCTACTCTTAAATGGAGATTCAATGAGCTTATCAGTGTGCTAAGTTAAATCTCCTAAACTATAGCACAATTCACACTTCATTTAATGCCCTAAGACACTTCAAACTATACTTACAAATGTCATTTATCTGATTCTGTTAAATACTTCCAACAGCAAGCCTTAGCAAACCTAGCAAGTAAAATTCTTCGAAGTTCTTAAGCAACTCTGAAAAGTTAGCAAGTCAACTATATTACTTATCTTTGTTCTTTTACATTGCTGAGGAGGAGACCCAAGGCCTTGCCCATGCTAGATAAGAGCAGAATTCCTGAGCTACACCCCTATCCCTCTTAAAATTTTGGTGGTGGTGGTGGTGGTGGTTTTTGAGATGGGGTCTTGCTATATAGTCTAATCTGGCCTCGAACTCATGACGATCCTCCTGCCTCAGCCTCCTGAAAGCTGGGATTATAGGTATGCACCACCACACATGGCTCTAATAATTTATTAGATTAGATTTTCTTCAAGGTTTGAAGCATCTTTTTAAAAATTGCAGCATACACAAAGCAACACAATGATAGGTAAACATGTTACCATACCTGTACAAATAAAACTTTTAAAAAGTATCAATACCATATGCCAAGGTTATCTATTACATATAACCACCCTGACTTAGTGGCATGGAACAATTGTCAATTGATTATACTCAGGAATTGCTGCTGATCAGAAATTCAGAAGGCAGCAGGGATGTTATGCCCATCTTTTTTCACAATGCCCAAGGCCTCAGCTGTGAGTACTGTGTTTGAATGACTGGGAATAATTTAAATATCTGAGGGTGATAATAATCCCAAACCTTTTTCACTCATGTTGGTTCCTGCACTGGATAGTTCTAGGGCTCAGTCTCCCTGGGGCCATCCAATGAACACTTACGCAGGACTCTCCAACATCCTGGGCTTCTTCACAGTATGGCAGCCAGCAAGGAAAGGTACTAGGACTTACTGCATAAGAGCTCCATCACCCCAAGAACAAGTGCTCAGAAAGCTGGGTCCAAACCCCACAGCTTTTCAGGGAAGCAGCCTCTGGAGTTGACAGTGTCACTGCTGCCACACTTAGTTGTCAAGGCAGTCATAGACCCTCCAAGGTGCGAGGGGAGGGGACACAGAGCCCCACCTCTCCATGGGAAGAGCATTAAAAAGCTCACAGCCACATTTTCAAACCACTATACCCTCGATCCTGTTCAGTTCTCCAGGCTGATTTACACATTTCGCTCCTTAAATTTAACTTACTGATTCTGATTCCAGATCCATTTCAGGAACAGAGGCTACAGACTGTTCATCAGGACTCTGGACCAGGACCAGGGATGGACAGACATCCATGGCAGTGTTCTGGACAGCAGGTCCCTTTGTACAGTCATGGAATTTTCCAGCCCTGCACCTCTTTTCTTTTCTAAGATAGGATCTCACTATGTAATTCGGACTGGCCTGGAACTTACTTACGTAGGCCAGCCTGACCCCAAACCACGTCAATCCTCCTGCCACAGCCCCCCGAGTGCTGGGATTACAGGCGTGCACCTCCACACTTGGCTTCCAGGCTTTTTCTTACAACCCAGGGTTTCATGGTTTTCTCATGCATCCCTCATATTGCTCCCTTGCCCACTTTCCTCCACAGCTATTCCTGTGATGTTTTTGACATTTTTTTGGCAGGGCTAGGATGGAACCCATGACCTGACACATGCTGAGCAGGTGCTCTACCACTGAGCTACATCCCCAGCCCTTCAGTCACTCTTTTACTCTAAGCTTTGCACAGCTCTTCATTATTTGATCCAGGGAGACTTAGCACGTCATATCCAGTTTGCAATTAACCGCATGCATTCTTGCCACTAATGAGCTCCTGCCCCCTTTGTATTTTCCCCTTTACACTTTCTCCATAGTTTTGCTTTTTCCAGAATGTATGTAAGTTGGAATCATAAGTCCTTTTATAGCCTTCTCCGATGGGCTCCCTTCACTTAGCAATATGCATTTAAATTTCCTCCTGTCTATTTGTGGCTTGATGGCTCCTTTATTTTTATCACTGTGTGGCACCCAGGTCTGGATGCACTTAGCCAGATTATTCACTCACTTCCTGAAGAGCGTGATGTCTGCCTCCAAGTTGGGTGGCCATGAATAAAGCTGCTATTTCAGCTCGCTTGAGCTCAGTCGTGCATGCCCAGTGACAGGAGAGATGAGTCCTTAGCTGAGTTGTCATTGTGCAAACGTCACAGCGTGCCCTCGAACAAAGTAAGGCAGCTGTGATGTCACAGGCAATACAATCTTCGGAAGCCACTGTCAGATATGCCATCCACCGTAAGCCAAAATGTCGTTATGCAGCCCTTGGTTGTAAATGCCGAGGACAGGAATGCTATGCTTTTAGAAGAGAGTCGGTTCTCTCTGAATTTATTGTTTTGTGACCCAGTTTCCCTTGATGCATCTTGAACGCCCTTCCGCTGAGAACTGCTTTGTTGACCCCGGCCTTGGGTCCGTGTCCTCGCCCTCTCCCGGAAAGCCTGCTCTGGTCCCATCAGATGAGAGGAGAGGCCGCTGAGTCTGTCTCAGTGCCAGGCAGAGGGCAGGGCCATGGCTGGGCCTCACAGAGAGAGGGAGAGGTGATTTAATAAATTCCGTATTTCAAAAAAAAGTACAAACTGGGTGTGGTGGCAGCACCTGTAATCCTAGCACTTTGGGAGGCTGAGGCAGAAAGATTGCAAGTTCGAGTCCTGCCTGGGCAACTTAGCAAGACCTGTGTCAAAAAAACAAAAAGAACTGGGAATGTAGCTTAGTACAAAGGCCCTGGGTGCAGTCCTCAGTGCTGGAAAGAGAGACAGAGACAGAGAGATAGAGACAGAGACAGACACACAGAGAGGCAGAGAAACAGAGAGAGAAAACTTGACTTCTTGTTTGAAAGTTCTTTCACACACACACACACACACACACACACACACACACACTAGCAGACCCCATGAGGTCCATTTCCAAATGGGAAAGACCAGCCCCAGGAGTGGCTTCATCGGTCCTTTGGCCACTTGTTTTTAATTTCAGAAGAGCCCTGAGGGCCACGCACAGTGTGGCTATCAGTACAGAGGACTCCAGAGGCCTGGAACACCGGCCTGTGGACTGTGCTCATGGACTGTCACCACCTTCCATCCACAGGAGCCGTGGAAAGTTCCACACGGCATCCCGCATCCTCTCTTCTCTGTTTGGTCCTGGTGGACTGCACCTTGCCAGGGCAGGAATGTAACACACATGCATTATCCCGGTCCAGAGCTCTGGCCTGGGCTCTGTGTTGCCTGCATTCCTCAGGCCAGGCGCTCTCCTCCAGGCCCTCAGTTCCCTCCTCTATCAAGTGAGCAACATAGGACCATCTGTCAAGATCTTCAAGTACCAGCAGGGTTTGAACCCAACCTTTTGTACAGTTGTCCCATTCAGTCACTGTAACAGCTTTATGGGGAGAGATCATTAACATTCTCCATTGACTAGTTTAGAAATTTATATGGGGTCACCTGCTGTCACACACCCAGGAAGGCGCAGAACCAGAGTCTGAGCATAGTAGTTCTAACTTGGAAGTTCAAATTTTTTTTTTCTTTTTTGAGACAAGGTTTTGTTCTGTAGTTTAGGCTGCCCTTGAACTCTCTATGTAGCCCGGGCTGGCCTTGAACTGGAGGTGATCTGCCTGCTTCAGCCTCCTGAGTGCTGGAATTACAGGCGTGTGCCACCATACCCAGTGGAAGTTCATACTACTAAAAAGAATGAAATGTGGTCGATTTTTATCAAATGCCTGGTGTACAATAAGCACATGATAAATTAAATGTCAGTTTCCCCTCCAGAACATCTCTTCCCTTTTCTCTACCTTCTTTTCCTCTAGTAGCTCATTTTTAACGTGCCCTGGCACTTTAGAAGCACCCCTCAGGAGGGATCCCTGATGCCCTCCTGGAACCTGGTTGCCAGCCCGAACTGCATCTCCAGAAAATCAAAGCAGCCTCTTAAAAAAAGGCAAATCAAAACCGCAGGAGACATCATCTCACCCTAGTCAGGAGGACTATGATGAAAAAGACAAAGGATAAGAAGGGCGGGGGAGGGTGGGGTGGGGCAGAGAAAGGGACCCTCGCCCACTACTGATGGGAATGTGCATCAGCACAGCTGCCACAGGAAGCAGGTGGAGGCTGCTCCAAAAATCCACAACAGGACTGCGTGGGGCCCAGCAACCCGCCCTTGGGTGACTCAGAGGCAGAGAAAGCGGCAAGTTGGGGAAGCATCTGCATTCCTGATACAGTTTGGATGTGAACGTCCCGAGTGGTCCCCAGGATGGCATGTGGGAAGGTGATGACATCCGCAGGAGGCAGGACCCACCAGTCGGTCCCTGGGGGTGGGGCCAAGCCCCTGAAGGGACCAGTGAGACCCCGCCCCTTCCGCTTCCACTTCCGCTTCCTGGCCCGTGTTCACCAAATTGGCCTCCGTGTGAGTGGGCTCAGGTCCTCTCTTACAGTTCTGGGAAAGCTGACTAACGCCGACAGCTTTAGAACATGGTTAATCTGCCCACCACCATAGGAATATTACCCTGTGGCCCACATTTGCAAACAGTGGCACAGAGAAATTAAGTGGCTTTATCGCTGGGGGCAGGCAAAGATTTCTTTAAGAAGACACAGCACTGGGGCTGGGGATTTAGCTCAGCAGCAAAAGCGCCTGCCTGGCAAGCGCAAGGTCATGAGTTCGGTTCCTGGTACCGGAGAAAAACCAAAAAAAAAAAAAAAAAAAGAAGACACAGCACTGATACTAGAAGGAAAACATGATAATGGAAATTCATCAAAATTAAAAATTTTTGCCCACCGAAAGAGCTCATTCATCTTTTCAATAAATGAAGCTAGGAGAACTAGAAGGCTGAATGCAAAAGAACAAATTTAAACCCCTAACTCATACCATGTACCAAAAATAAATACCTAAGCAACTAATTAAAAATGAAGATATTGGACTCCATGAAAACTTGAATACTTTTGTGTGCCAAATCACACTGTTCACAAAGATGATCTGCAGATAGAAAAACTATTTGTAAATCATATTGCATAAGGAGCTAGTATCTACAGAATACAAGCCTCTCACAATTCAGCAGAAAAAGACAAAGTTGGGCACCACTGCACATGGCTGTAATCCCAGCCCTCTGGAAGGCTGAGGCAGGAATATCACAAGTTTGCCCCCAGCCTAGGCAACTTTGTGACTTAGCAAGACCCTGTTTCAAAATTTAAAAACTTTTGAAGGGAGTGGGGATGTACAAAGGCCCCAGTTCAATCCCTAGTACAGCACACACAACTCAACTAAAAAATAGGCAAAGGATCTGAATAGCTATTTTCCCAAAGATGGAAACACACATGAAAACATGCTCAGCATCATTAATCATGAGAGAAATGCAAATCCAAACCACACTGAGACACCACTTCCCACTCACTAGGATGACCAGGATCAAACAATAACAACAAAGATACCAAGAAGGGGACTAGCTGGGTCAAACTGAGCCTCTAGAAGTTTTAGTTTTTTGAGGAATCTCCACACAGATTTCCACAGTGATTGCACCGGTCTACACTCCCACCCACAGTGGAAAAGGGTTTGTTTTTCTCCACAGCCTCTCCAGCACTTGTTGGTTGGTTTCTTGAGAATAGCCATTCTTTCTGGACTGAGATGAAACCTCAGTGTTGTTTTAATTTGTATCTTTCAAATGACCAGTGATGTTGAACATTTTTCATATATTTATCTGTACTTTGTCATCTGAGAAATGTCTGCATTTCAGATGCCCATTTTTGGATTGGGTCTATAAATTTGGGGGGGGTCTGATTTTTTTGAGGTCTTTATATATATATATATATTTATATATATTCTAGATAGTAGTCCTTCATCCATATTCTAGATAATAGTCCTTTGTCTGAGGAGAGCTGGCAAAAAAGCATTATATCACAGCAATATACGCCAGGGTCTGTGGTGTTGTCCCCAGAGCGGCTGGCAGCCTGGCCTTGAACTTGAGGCCTGAGGTGGGCAGAAGAGGCCCCCCTAGGGCCAAGGGGGAGCAAGGAACAGTGGAGATCTGGGCTCTCTGCTTCCCTGACAAAGTTGGCCTGCACAGAGGGGTACAGGAAGGGAGGATGAGACAAAAAGGCAATTGCATCTCTGTCTTCTCCCTGATTTGAAAAGGCCTGTGGACCTGAGAGGTGAAGCAGCTTGCTCGGGCCTGGCTTAAAGAGCAGATTTCCTTGATGGAGCGGTGGGGGAAAGGGCTTGGGAGGGGCTGGCTTTCAGGAGAGCGCAGGCAGCGGAGCCATTTGCCATTGTGCCCATGGCCTTCAGCCCACTGCACTCAAGAGAAGTGGGTAGAAACAAAGGCCCGCGGCCTGATGGCTCTGGGACACAGATGTTTCAGATGCTGATGACGGCCAAGGCCAGGTAATGGCACGGAGCGGCACTGGGGTGAAGGGAGGGAGGAGGGAGGCTGCCATGGGCAGGGGACGGTCCCCCACAGCCAGCCTCCAGGCTGCCCACCATCTGCAGTGAGGGCGACAGGTGCCAAGGCTTGCCACGGTTGGCCCTCAGATCGAGTGGGTTAGGGACTCCACGTGGTGGAAGAGTCCGTAAGGCGCTGGCACTGTATAAGTCACCAGCACCACACGCGTCACAGGAAGGACAGAGTCTGGCACCTAAGACATTTGTTCAAAGAAGGAAGGCGCACATGACCAGAGACAGAAGCAGTGCTAAACATTAAAAGAAGGGTGCAGACGGCTTGTGGTGTAGCACAGGAGTGTAGAGCACTAGCCTGCCGTTCACAAGACCCTGGGTCCAATCCCTGGAAGACACAGAAGAGAGGCAGACAGACAGACAGGGAGACAGAGACAAACAGAGACAGACAGAGAGAGCAAAGAGACAGAGAGGGAGGGAGCAAGAGACAGAGACAGAAAGAGAGAGGGAGAGAGAGAAACAGCTCTAATACTACTCATAAGGAAACAGCCACATTAAGTTGCTGAGAAAAACAAAGTTACGTTAATTTTTTCCCATGCTAGGGATTGAACCCATTACTCAACTACATCCCCAGCCCCCTTTTTCATTTTTCATTTTGAGACAAGGTCTTGCTAAGTCACTAAGTTGCCCAGGCTTGGTCCAAACTTGTGATCCTCCTGCCTCAGCCTTCCAGAGCGCTGGGATTACAGGTGTGGGCCACCAGCCCATCACAGCTGGTTGCCAAACTAGTTTTTAAAAACAGTAATGTAGAGATAAACCCCTTGCCCTATATCCTGAAGCTGTCATTTTAAGGGTACTGGTAGCAATAGTAACCAAAATAGTGATGATAGGGAATATTCCATCTTGGTATTCACTTTCTTTTATTCTTTTTCCTTTTGAACAAAGAATGGGGATAGGACTTAAGGCACCCTATCATGGACTGCATTTCCAGTCCTTTTTTATTTCTTGTTTGGAAACAGAGTCTCACCACATTGCCCCGGCAGGCTTCAGAACTGCAATCCTCCTGCTTCAGCTTCCCAAAGTGCTAGAATTACCACCACATCCAGCTGCTACTCATAACTTCTAAATGCTGAATATAATTCCATTGTACAGATATTCTGCAGCTTTCCAACCAGTCACCCAGTGACAGCCATATATGTGTTTGCTCTTCATTTACTCAAGAACTATGGCTTGAGGACCTACCACATCCCAGGCAGGTGCCAAGTGCCAGGAATACTCGAGGAAACCAGAGGCTTTGTATTTTGTGTTCCAGTGAAAGAGGCAGACATTTAAGAAAGTAAACAACCAAATAAATGCATAGTTACAAACTGTGATAAGTACCACCGGGGGCCTCCTATGAGTCTAAAATGGTGCAACATTGGAAAATTATCTGAATTAGGATGATAATAATAATAATAATAAACATTGCAGGGAATGAAGCAAGCAATTAGAAGCTCCAGGAAGAGGGAGAGAGAGACAGCAAGCTACATGACAGAGGAAATGTAACCAGAGCACAGATTTGCTGTAAGCTATATTTACATAGTCCTAATGATTTAGCTAAATGTAAAGTACCAGTCTGGGGGTGACAGAGAGAAAGCAGGAGGGTCAAAGAAACCAGAAGATGTTTAAAATGGGTAAGTAAAAAATCGGAGCAGGTGCAAGTTATTTAGAATTATATACAAGAAGTGTTCACCTCCACGAGGGCTGGAGGTGGCAAGGGGATGGATGTGGGGCAGCCTCTCCTCCTTCGTTTATTTATTCATTCGTTCCACACATATTTACTGAGACTTTGTTCCCAGGCCCTGTCCTGGGATCAAGGGATACAGAAGTAAATAAAACAGCCCAAAACTGGAATCTAGACTCTAGAAGGGGAGACAACGGATAAGAGAGTTAAAATCATACGATCTTATGGAGCACCGATGGGGCAGGAAGGAAGAATGGGATTGAGGAAGGGTTGTAACTTTAGAAATATGAGCCAGAGTGGAGGCTGCACCGGAAGTGACGTTGGAGTGAAGACCGGAAGGAGCCATGGAGAGAGTCCTGTGACAGTGGTACAAGGCTCTGGCTGTGGGTTGCTGAGCGGGACCAGCCCAAGTGGCAAGGGAAGGGTAGGCATGTGGCCAGGGTGTCCAGCAGACCGCAAAGGAAGACCCCACCCAGCCTGCTCACATCACCTCACCTGCCTGGGCGCATCTAGCCAGCCCTTGGCGTCTGGGCTCCTTCTGCGGCAGAACTGTGGCTCCCAGATGCAAATGCGAATCGGTTTTCCTCCCAATCACCAAAATGACGATGGCTTTTCCTGCAGAGGCTTTATTCCTGGGGTCATTTCTCCTTTCCCTGGAAGGGGCCAGGACCAAAGCAGCTCAAGCCAATTCAGCAAGCACTTCCGGGGAGGGGGGCATCCCAGGTGCGGAGCCACCACCGACACCTTTCCCTAGGGTGATTATAGCACCTTCCTGACCTATCTTCTCACCATCGTGCACCTCTGCAGTCAGAACCCACTGAAGCCAGGTATGATGGCAAGCGCCGGTGATCCCTGCAGTAGGGAGGCTGAGGCAGGAGGATCACCATAAATTCGAGGCCAGCCTGGGCTACACAGTGAGACCCTTTCTCAAAACAAAAACAAAAACACTCCAAGCAAAAGGTGCAAAAAGAAATGCCTCCAACGACCCACAAGGATGTGTGGGATCTCACACCCCTGTAGAAGCTGCTCTTCCACTTGAGGTAGAATCTGCTGCTTTAGGACCTTTGCAAATCCTGTCCCCTCTGCCATCTCTTGCTAGTCTTGACCCCTGGTTTCCTCAGGGTTTCCATTCATGATTAACCTCATTGGAGATTTCCCTGACCCCTACACGAGCTAGCACGCCCAGCCCATCGCTCTTGTTCCCCCTCCTGCTGGGCTTTCTTCCTAGCACTTGCTGCTACTTTCACCTTATGCTGCCGGGGATATAGCTCAGTGGTGCAGCACTTGCCTGGCAAGTGCAAGGTCCTAAGTTCAATTCCTAGTACAAAAAAAGAGTGATCACCTTATGTTGATTTGGTTTTTGCCCGCTCCCTTCACTGCCACCAAGCTGTGAGCTTCATGTCAACAGGGCCCATACAGAAGATGAGTTTGAACCCTCTGCGGAGAGAAGGAATGAATCCTCCCCAAGCCCCACTGCAAGAGTCAGGGAATAAAAGTTGGGCTCCTAAATGACTCTTCCAACCTTTTCTAGGGTCATGCCTAGGATCTGAGATGTCCCCCAGGCTCACGTGTTGGCAGATTGGTCCCCATGCAGTGATGTCCGTGGAGGGGGCCTTGGGGGTGACTCGGACCTCCTCAGTGGACCAATCCATTGGCAGATTCATAACCTGATGACCTTATTGGGAGGTGATGAGACAGGAGGGGAAGCCTACTTGAAGGTAATGGTCCTGGGGGCACGAGCTTGGAGACTATGTGTTGACCTTGGCTTCTTCCTCTCTCTGTCCCTCTGTCTCTGTCTGTCTCTCTGTCTCTGTCTATCTCTGTACTCTGACTGTCATAAGGTGAGCAACTCCCTCCACTATGCCCTTCCCCATGCTGTCTGCCTCACCACAGGCTCAGAAATGATGGGCCAGGTGACCGTGGACTGAACCCTCCAAAATCACACGACAAGCAAACTTTTCCTCCTGTAAGGTGTCTTTCTTTCTCATATATTTTATCACAGTGATAGAAAGCTGACTAGACTCCAGAACTGAGCTCTCCCGTGCATGCCGGCAGGTCAGGGAGCCAGGACAGGTCTCTGTGAGGGTAGGAACCTGTCCCATCACTTCGGGTCTCATAAAGCCCTAGGAGAGCTCAACCCTTGAGAACAGTGGATTGAGAGGTTGTGTGCTTCACAGCAGAGCCAGAAAGAAATGTTTCAGCCCCTGTTCTGGGGAATCCACACTTGTGGGATAGAGAAAGGGGACTGATTCTTGTCATCATGAAAGTCCCCAACCAGGTGGTTCCCTGGCCTCTGAAGAAGCCTTTGCATTGCTTAGAAGCGCCATTTAGGGGGAAAAAGAAAAAACAAAAAAAAAAAACAAAAAAAACAGCCGCTCCACTTAGAGTTTGAGCTAGAGGCTGGATCGATCCTGACAGAGGGCAGCTCTGCCCTCTGGTGGCTTCTCTGAGAAGTGCCATCACAGGACTGCTTAGAGAAAAAAAAAAGTTTTCCATCCTAACTCCTTTATAACATCTTGGAAAACATAACGTGAGGAAATAAAAAATAGCCCCATCTCCTTAATGATCTAGATGTAGCTGGGCCTTGTGGTGCATCTCACCACTCAGGAAGCTGAGGCAGGAGGATCCCAAATTCAAATCCAGCAACTCAGTGGCTCAGCAAGATCCTGTCTCAAAAACTAAATTAAAAAAAGTAAAAAGAACCAGGCATGGTGGAGCATACCTTTAATCCCAGCACTCGGGAGGCTGAGGTGGGAGGACTGTTATGAGTTCAAGGCCAGCCTGGACTATACAGTGAGTTCAAGGCCAGTCTGAGCTACATATGGAGATCCTATCTCAACAAATAAAAATTAAAATTGGGATTTAGCTCATTTTGAAAACCCTGGGTTCAACTCCCAGTACTGCAAATACTAACAATAATAATAAGCTGTTATTATTGCTAGCATCATCACCATCATCCCAGTGCTATTGGAGCTTCAAGTCTGTTTTATGTGCAGTCTCTTCACTCCATGGAGTGGTTACAGAACACCCGCCACATCCCAGACACCCGCTACGAACAAAACAAAAACCACTGTGTTCGTGCAGCTCACCTCTGGCTGTGATCATGCTCCATTCTTGAGCCTCAAATCTTCACCCCATGCCAAGCCTCTATCACCACATACTCACCGGGAAAATTGTTACTGTAACACTTGACAGCCTGCTGAGCTAGCTGCCCCAGCCTTTTCCTAGTCTACAGTCTCTGAAAGACGCTGCTTCCTCCAAGCAGAATGGGGCAGAATGAGGTTCAGGCTCCTTGTGAGGGGGAGTGGATGCTGGCTGAGTGGCCTCGCATATGCCACCCCTGGGGTTTTCACTGTCCCCACCTCTCCAGACCCAGATTCCTGGATGCTCTGGACCAGAAGTCACAGGGCCAAACACCTTGAATTCACTCAGCAGCTGCCATCTGCTGGGTATCAGGGCTGGGGTGGGAAAATATCAACAGAAGCTCAGGCACAGCCCTGTGTCCTCCTGTGACACTGTGGGGTGGGGGATGGCACTCATAGTCACAGAAACGTTCCCATCACATGGCCGTGCATGAAAGCGTCAAACAGGAGCCCCAACTTGACCCAAGCATCCACGTCCTTGAGGCAGTCTCGTAAGCTCGGAAGCTGAGGGTGTGATCGGGTGAGGTGGCAAGACAGCCAGGTGGGGACACCTGGAGCCCAGACAGCAGAGGAGGAGCAGCAGGAGGAGCTGCCGGGTGGGGGGGGTGCGCATGGCAGAAGGCACTGTGGTCCATGCGCTTTAGGCATCAATAGACTTTTTTGAAAGATTCCCTGGTAACAAACATAACCAGTCAGAAGACGCTCTGGAAAAGAGTCCATTCATAAACACAAAACAAAGAGCAACTGTTTAGACATTCATTTATCACGAAATATGTAATGCTTCTCTAAAGAAAAGTTGTGAACTTTACTGAGGGATATAAAAGAAGACTTGAATAAATGGAAAGACTCATTTTTGTCTCAAACAAAAGACAGTATTATGAAAATGTTAGGTTTCCTGAGGTCTGCCATATATATATACATATAATCATAGGGCTCATGTCTTCCCTCAAGTGCCGGGACTTTCCCTTATAGCACACATGACAGTGGGATTAAAGTATTTTTGAAATTATGGGACCGGGGATATAGCTCTGCAGCAAAAGTGCCTGCTGGCAAGCACATGGTCCTGAGTTCGATTTCCAGTACCAAAAAAAAAGAAGAAAAAGAAATTATGTATTTTGGAGCACCCCCACTAGACTGATAAAGTAACAAGAAACCTCATCTGGAAACTATATAAGTGAAAATAGCCTGTAAATCTCTAAGAAATAACCTTACCCCATAGTAAAAATGTATTATAAAACTGCAGCAAATAAAGCAACTTGGCATCTATACAAGATAATAATTCTATTATTATCTTTCATGCACGGCCATGTGATCAACAGAACACAATAAATAGATCAGAAATACATCAAACACATGTGGAAATTTAGAATATGATAAAAGCAGCACTAAATCCATGGAGGAAATGGTACTCAGATAATAATTTTGGGAAAGCGTCGCCATTTAGAAAACAATTAAATGTGGATCCACATCTTTTTTCCTGTACATCAAAATAAACTCCAGATAGATCAAAAATGTCAATGTAAAAGATGGAACCATAAAGCGTGAGGAAAGAGTATGAATCAAAAAATAAGCAGCCAAAATAAGTAGACACTTCTCAGAAGTATGAATCACCAGTAAGTGCATGAAGAAATCTTCAACATCACTGGCCTTTAGAGAAATGTAAATTAAAACTACACCGCGATATCATCTTTGCCTAGAAAGGATGACTATTATCAAAAAATCTAATAACAAATGCTGGCAGAGATATGGGGAAACTCTTCTACCTTGTTGGTGGGGATGTCAACTAGTATAACTTCGGTGGAGATTCCTCAAAAAACTAAAATTTCATTTGACCCAGCTGTCTCCCTCCTACATATCTTCCCAAGAGTTAAAATCAGTATGTTACAGGGATACATGCATACCCCTGTTTATAGCAGCACAATTTACAATAGCTAGATCTTGGAAACAGTGTGTATGCCCATTAGCAGATGACTGGGTAAGGAAATGTGGTACTTATACACTGCAGCTGCTATGAAGAAAGATAAACTTGAGGCATGTGTAGGTAAATGGATGCAACTTGAGAACATAAGGTTAAGTGAAATTCAAGATTAAATATCATATGGTCTCTCTTATGTGAGAACATATATATGCAAGAAAAGAGCAAAATAGAAGACAGATAAACAGGAAGTAGGGAGAAGTTCAAATAATTCCCCAAATTACCTATTCCATTATTTTAAATTTTTTAACATATTTATTAACTTGTTTCATTTATACTACTAATTTCTCTTAGTTCATTCTAAAGAGAGTTTGGGGCCAGGGATATAGCTCAGCGGCACAAGTGCCTGCCTGGCAAGCGCAAGGTCCTGAGTTTGATTCCCAGTACCCCAGAAAAAAAGAAAGAAAGTTTTGTGCTATTACCTGTTTGCTTCTGTGTTGTAAGAGAGAATCTTTTTTGTCTATGTCTTGAACTCTGAGTAAGTACTTTGAGGATAATGATACACCGTGTATTAACTACTGTTATTCTCTTATTATTTTGTCATGAAGGTTTGTTCTACCTTTTCATGAAATTAAAAAGATAATGGATAAATTGGAGGAAATATGTGCAACAATATGAGGAACAATGTGTCAGTTTTCTTAACTACAAAGAATAGCTGCAAATCAATAAGCAACACACAAAGAAACCAATGGAAAAAAACTTGTATGCAAGACACACATAGAAGAAAAAGAGATTCATCCGGGTAACAGACACAAATTAAAATGAAATCCCAGCCGGGCATGGTGATGCACTCCTGTAATCCCAGCACTCAGGAGGCTGAGGCAGGAGGATGACTGCAAGTTTGCAGCCAGCCTGGGCTACAAAGTGAGCTCAAGACCAGCCTGAACTGCATAGTGAGACCCTGTCTCAAAAAGATAAAAAATAAATAAATGAAATGAAATGATATCCCATTTCTCCATGGAAGTGTCACATGATTGACAAAGCTATGGGGAGATGTTGGTAATGGGTGAGGAAAAGCATCTGGTTATTTATGGAAATGGAAATTGGGAAAGCCATTATAAGATGTAATTTGGCAAAGGTAATCAGCAGTTTAATTGCACCTGCCAGTTAGGCCAGCAATTCTGCTTCCAATGATTGGTGTCTCTGGAACATGATTCACAAGAGCAAAATTCTAGAAACTAGTGCAGCAACCCATGGGGCTGGTGATTGCCAGTGTGCGCTTGCAGGTGAAAAACGCAAGGTGCAGAAGGCTGGCTTGTGTCTGTGAAGGGTACACACCTGTACTTACACACACCCGTGCAATCACACACTCACACAGAGCAGCATTTGTACAGAAGAAACAGGCTCCCTCAGGGCAGGAGGCTTGCAGGCTGGGATAAGAAAAGGCTCCATCTTTGGCTTCCTCTAATACTCTTGTAACTATTTGAATTTTTACTATGATAGTATCTGACTTTTCATATTTTTAATTTATATATATATATATATTTTTGTTGTTGTTGTTGTTGTTGTTTTTTGGTTTTTCTCCGGTACCGGGAACCGAACTCACGACCTTGCGCTTGCCAGGCAGGCGCTTTTGCCGCTGAGCTAAATCCCCAGCCCCTTTTTTTTTTTTTTTTTTTGAGACAGGGTCTCACTTTGTAGTCCAGGCTGACCTCAGACTCATAGCGATCCTCCTGCCTCAGGCGCCCTCCAGTGATGGGATTATAGGCGTGCGCCACCACGCCCAGCTCCTGACTTTTTATAACAGAGTATGTTGCTGCTGCTGCTGTCAGTCTTTTGAGATCACTCAGGCTGCGGCGGCACAGACTGGCCCCAGGGGACATAGTGGAGGGACTTGTGACCATCCAGGTGTGACCGGGATTGGGGCAGTGCTTGTTGAGAAGAAAGGAGTGAATTCAGATTCTCTTGAAGGCCAAAACTGACAGGAAGAATGGCAACATTTTGCGCTCCCAAAGCCACTATTAATGGTTGACATCTAAAATGTCAGCCAAAAGTCTCATATGTTCAGGGACAGGGATTCGGCAAGGTGCATGAGTCATGGGGTGCTGCATTCATTGGTGGACAAATCCATCAATGACTTCAGCGCTGGATGTGCTGTGAGGAATGGAGGTCCCTCACAGGTACAGGCCTGAGCTCCGGGTGGGAGCCTGCTGGGCACTTGCTGAGGGAGTATTTGCATGATACCTTGGACCTGGAGCGCCTCGGCTTATCCCTAATCCGGCTCACTTCCATCGCCCCTGCCCTGCAGGCGGCACACAGAATCCCGGCTCCCCGCTTCTCCCAGCCTCCCCACTGGCCTCTGCCTTGCTCAGAATCTGCCGCTCTCTACCCCTCAGCACCTGTGGCCCCCAGTCCAAGGAGCAGAGCCACAAACTCATCACAGAAGCTTGAGAGAACGTGAGGATGGAGGAGGGCCTCGAAGCGAGGAGGAAGGAGCGTCTTCCAGGTAAGAAAGGAAAACCGGAGGCTGTGGGTGTCCACCGAGCATTCAGGACCCAGAAAGCTTCTCATGGGGTGGGACTGAGGGCCTGCAGTGCTGGGGAAGAGGCACCCAGCTTGTGGAATGTTCTAGATTGTTCCCATCCTAAGCGTCCCCTGAAACTTGCAGCCCCGCCCCCGTGTCCCGGTGCACTCCCTCCACAAGCTGCTGCTCGGTGTCACTGTGTGGTCACATCCATCTGTGGGCCATCTTCTCCCCCAGACTCTGAGTTCCTCCAAGAAGGGCTGTAACCTTCATCTCCGTGCCCTGCGTGCCTGGCACACCCCAGGGCACAGGCAGGAGCAGATGCCCACCAAAGGTTTCTGGATCATAAAAAAAAGATAATTGCAACTGTAGTGATCACACATCTGTGAATAGTCAACATTCATCAAGTTGTGAGTCTCCCCCTAAAGTGGACCGGAGAAAATATAGGCATACAGTCCAGTGTCTGGGCTTCTTGGGTCACCAGGTACTTTTACATCTGTCATTTCATATAACCTAGAGTACAGCCCCATTTCACAGATGGAGAAACTGATGCCAGGGATATGTCCAGATCCCATATTGGCAGAACTGGTCCCTCCTTCAGAGCTCTTTGCTCATAGGGCAGGGATGGTGATACTTTTAGAGACCAAGTGCCCAAACTGTAACCCAAGACCCACTTATTTATTGGAAAGTGCCAACATACAATTAAACCTGAATGCTCAGCTGCTGGGGCAATGCTGGGCGACTTGACTTGCATGCCAATAGAGAGGGCTTTATGTGCCAGCCGGGGCACACATGCCATAGGTTCACCACCACTGCCACAGGATACCAGCTGTGGGGAACACTTCAGAGGACATGAGCTATTTGTTGTTGGGGAAATCCACTGTGCATGATGTTTGCCCACCTGCTGTGGCCGCCACTACCTTGCCCTCAGGAAGGTGAGCTGCTTCTGTTTGGTGACACTAGGGGACACTCACCCTCTCGCACGCCCAGAACTGTATACCACGGTTCACAGGGACCACCGGCTTTCACAGGTGGAACTGGATTTCCTCCAAAAAAGATATTCTGCTGCACACTGGGCGCCAGATTTAGCAAATAAAAATACAGGACGGTCCCAGATTTCTGGGAGGCTGAGCCAGGAGCTCTGCGAGCTTCAGCCTAGCCTCGGGATTCAGCAAGAACTTGTCTCAAAATTTAAGAATTTTTTTTTTAAAGGCCTGGAGATGTAGCTCAGTGCAAAGGCCCTAGGTGCAATCCAAAAATGAAACAAAAACAAAACCAACAGGATGACCTCCTTATACTAAATCGGACATAACTAAACAGTACACATATATTTAAAAGTGTCTTTTTGCTTATCTGAAATTCAAATGTAACAGGGAATCCTGTATTTTATCTGGCAATCCAAACTGCAAAACCTAAAACTGAAATTAAATTTTAAAAATAAAATATAAAACATTTTAAAATTTTAAAAATTACATTAATGACAAAATTGATAAAGTAATTAGAGCAAAATAGAATGGATTTAAAATAAGATTAAACAAATAAAAAGCAATACATAGACTCCTGCCACAGCCCACACCTGGTCCCCGCCTTGCCTGGCTGTGACCCCTGGGGGCTGGGAAGTCGGGCCTGTCACCCAGGACCTCCTATCTGGGAGATACAGACACAGGCCGTGGTATACAAGAAGGTCCCTGGCCTCCCGCTGCAGGCCCTGCTCCCCTCGCTGAACTGTGTCCCAGGAGTCCCCGGCTCACGAGCCAGGGCTGGGGGAGGTGACACCCATGACAGCTCCTCAGCTGTATCTGGCTGTTGCTTTCTACCACTCAAATCCCCAAGTGACGCTGTGTAGGTAGAAACGGGGGAGGGGGACCCCTTGTTTTTCTCTACAAATCTAAATGCTAAAAGCCACTGGCAGAGAACTTTTGCTCCCTTGGATAAAAGCCAATCTGGCCCTAGAAAGTCAGTACAAAAGGGACTGTCATATTAATGATGCAGAATACAGCAAGACATAAAGGTCTGGACCTTATGCCCAGGAACCCCATTCCCTGGAAATTGATCCAAATGAAATAGTTCAAAATAATAGGGCATTATTGGCAGTAGCTAAAAACTGGAAACAGCTTCCAAAAGAGTAGTGACTAAGTGAACCCTTTTATGCCCACAGGAGTGTCGCCTTGCCACTGAGCGCCTGCACCAGGGCTGTGGGAGTGGGATGCCCGGGTGCATGCTGGGATCACAGCTCCTTCAGAACTACTTTTTCTACTCATTAGGTCATTGCAGATTTAGGCACAGTTATAAGAAATAATACAGGGCTGAGGGGATAGCTCAGTGGAAGAGCACTTACCTAGCAAGTATAAGGCCCTGGGTTCCATCCCTGGCACACCACACACACACACAACTAGAAAAATCTGACCTCTGTGTCCTCAATGGAGATCTATTACAACCAGGACATGTGTGTGTGTGTGTGCTTCCATACCATTTTTATCACACGAGTTGTGTGTGTGTGTGTGTGTGTGTGTGTGTGTGTGTGTGTGGTGTCGGGGGTCACACCCAGGGCCTTGTGCCACTAAGCTACATCCTAAACCCCGAATTGATTTTTAAAGAACACACATGCATACGTGGAAACAGGTTAGGATGGTGGGATTTGAAAGATTTTTTTTGGAAACGTTTCTCTCTAATGTTGCTGTATTATCAATTAAAAGAGAAAAATAAGTTGAGCCCCAAGTGGAGAGAGGAGGAAACCCTGGGCCACGATGGTAGAGGCCACCATGGTAGAGGCCAAGCTGCCACACCGGCCGGCTCTGCAACCTTAGGCAATTCAGGGCACCTGCCCTGGGCTGCAGTTTTTCGCCAGTCAGGTGGAGATCATTTTCTATTCTTTCCCTAACAGGGAGGTCATTTTTGCCAAAACCAGGCAAGTCATTCAGGCCCTGAGCACAGAACAATTCACCAGCGCACAGCGAGGCCTCCCGGGCATCCCTTGACATTTCCACGACTTCCCACCAGCTCACAGTCGGCTGGCACCAACAAGGGGAATGACCCTGCAGGGGAGGAGGAGGGACAGGGGTTTCCCAAACCTTCCCAGCAGCAAGAAGCTGATGTGTAAAATTGAACCGTCACCCCTGGGCAGCCCCGGGGTAGGGTAGAGGCGCCCAGAAAAGGAGCAAATGAAACAGTGCCCTTTCGGAGAGTGGGTGACAGGTTTCCCACGGGACGCTCTCCAAAGTCAGGGGCAGGAGGATGTCTCCACGCCACCCTGGGCTTCTTCCTCAGAAGCAGTGGGCTGCTCGTGTCAAAAGATATCGGACCGGGCGTGGTGGCGCACGCCTGTAATCCCAGCACTCGGGAGGCTGAGGCAGGAGGACTGCTGCAAGTTCGAGGCCAGCCTGGACTACATAATGAGTTCAGGGGCAGCCTGAAATATGTAGCAAGATCTTGTCTAAACAAACAAAAACAAAAACAGAAAGACGTTGATCCCCAGTGTGTCAGTTTCACCAGGCCTGTTTCCAAGGGTGTCCCAACTAGGATGCTTGCTCTGTTTCAACCCAGTTTGCGAAGGGGCTCCTGTGAGGGCGCCCCGAGACCCCGCCCCTGCTGCCCCCACCCCGGCCGCACAACCTTGGCCCTCCCCGTCCTGCGACCGCCCCGGCGGGTCTTCCGGGCAGGGAACTGCAGACTTCCTCTGACCCCGTACTTTGTTTAGTCTCCTTTCCAACGAGCGCCAGAACGAGCGGGCTCTGTGTGCATCGCATTTCTCCGTGAGCCCTTGCTGGGGGTCGAACTGTGTCCTTCCGAAAGGTAGGTCGAACCCCGCGCCTGTGACCGCTGCGACGGCGCCGCCAGGAGGACGCCGCGGCGGCCAGCAGGGGGCGCGGGAGGCGGGCGCGAGCGGGCGCTGGCAGCGGCGGAGGCGAGGAGGGCGGGGCCGGGCGCGCTACGCTGCCGCCTGCCGCTGGGCCCGGGGGGCGCCCGTCGTCCTCCTAGGGCCCCTGCACTGGAGCGGCCGGGTCCCTGGGTGGCCGCAGGGCGGGCTCAGGAAGGCCGGAAGGGCTTCCCAGGCGGGTCTTTAGGGCCTGCCACCCTCCAGGTCCGGGCCTCCTCTGTCTGCTCAGGGGAGGCCTCGGGGTGGGCGCTGAAAAGCAAGGAGCCCCGAGAAAAGAGGGAGAGTTCGGCCTGGGCCACAGCACCTGCACCCGGGGCGGCAGTTGGGTCGGACTCACGCCAGGGCCTGGAGAAATGGCGCACGCCTGTAATTCCAGCACTCTGGAGACTGAGGCCAGAGGATCAGGATCACAACCTTGAGCCCAGCCTGGGCAATTTAGTGACTGTGCAAGACCCCATCTCAAAATGAAAAACAGGAAAAGGGTTGAGGATGTAGCTCTGTGCGAAAGCCCTGCACTCAATGCCCCAAGCCACAAGGTTCTCATGCACTGAATACTTCTATAATTGTATTGAACGTCTAATTTGCAGATCCTCCTCGTAACCACCCTGGGAAGAAGGTCATTGCTTGTTCCCATTTCACAGATGGCAAAACTGAGTCTTGGTAAATGTTGATTCACACACAGCTAGTAGAAAGCTAGGATCCAAACCCGGTCTTTTCTTCCTTCTTGGCTACACTGCCTTAATGAAGACCCCCAGGGCTGAGTCCCCAGGCCCCTGCGGCCTCAGCGACACGCTCTCCCTGTGGCAGAGGAGTGATGCCGGGTGCGCGCCGGAGCAGGGCTCCTGTGGTGCTGCATCGCCCTTCGCCGTGCCAGCCCTGCCCTGCTCGTCCGCGCCCCATCTAGCACTCCCTGGCGCTTGTGTGGGTCCCGAGCCCTCCGATCCGCGGTGACACCCGCGCCATAGTGCTGAAAGGGCCGCGCTCCAGGCTCCCAGCGCCCCGGGGATGCCCTCGCCATGACAGTGCATGCGCGGGGCCGCCGGGGCTGTGGCCCAGGCAGGATCTCCGTGGGCGACAGTCGCGCAGCCCCAGCACCCGACCCAGCCGAGCTGAGTGTATCCCAATGCCCACGGTGCCCTGCGGCTTTTCTCCTGTGTTGGAGATTTCGGTTTTTTGGTTTTTTTGGTTTTGGTACTTTTTTTCCTCGCTCTGCGGTTCAGGCTGGCCTTAAACTTGCTTATGTAGCCCAGGCTGGACTTGAACTCACAGCAATCCTCCTGCCTCGCCTCCCTAGTGCTGGAATTACAGGCGTGCACCACCATACCTGGCCTATGGGGATTTCTTTTTTTTATGAAAATACATGGCAATTAGTGAAGGAACTTGCTAGAATGTTCCCTTCAGCAGCGTTGGTAATGGCACCCTCCCGGGAAAAGAACAAAATGTAAATGTCCAAAACCAGAGGATGGATTAAATACATATACAGTAGTATGAATACAGAGCTGAGTAGTACGCAGCCCTTAAAAAATGACTTTTAGCTGGGTGTGGTGGTGCAGGCCTGTAATTCCAGTACTCTAGGAAGATGAGGCAAGAGAATCCCAAATTCAGCCCAGTCCAGCTTGGTCAACTTGGCAACTCAGCGAGACCCTGATTTTGGGGGAGATTTTTGTTTCTGATTTTTGAGACAGTCTCATTATTTGCAGTTCAGGCTGGCCTTGGACTCACTATGTAGCCTCCTGAGAGCCGGAATTACAGGCATATATCACCATGATCTGCCAACCCTGTCTTAAAAAATAAAAAGATCTGTGCAAAGGCACAGGTTCAATACAGGTTCAGTCCCCAGTTCTGCAAAAATAAAAACTTTTCACTGCACTCCCCCAAAATCTTTTTTTTGGGGGAAAAAAGGGTATTAAAAGATTTAATAGGGCTGAGGATATAGCTCAGCGGTATGGCTCCTGCCCGGCAAGTTCAAGCCCTGAGTTCAATTCCTGATTCAAAAAAAAAAAAAAAGATTTAGTAAGGGGGTATGTGTTCACAATAAAATATTCACAGAAAAATATCTGACCCACACTGAATGTTCAGTAAATGCTAGTAATCGTTGCGAAACAAAATTAATGAACAGTAAAATTTTACTTTTTATTTTTCTTGGGGTTCTGGGGATTAAATTCAAAGCCTCACGTGTGTTAGACAAGGATTCTCCCACTGAGCCACATCGCGAAGCCTAATGTGACTTTAAATTAGTAAAGTTGAGGCAGGCGTGGTGGTGCAAGCCTGTAATCCCAGCCCTCGGGAGGCTGAGGCAGGAGGATCGCCATGAGTTTGAGGCCAGTCTGGACTACATAGTGAGACCCTGTCTCAAAAAAAAAAAAAAAAAAAAGGATAAATTAGTAAAGTTGTATATGCATTTAATGTGAAAGTAAAAATTGAGAAACTCCAACAGTAATTAACTTTGGGAGGCGAGTTTTTTTCATGTATGTGTGTGTGCATGTGTGTGTGTGTGTGTGTGTTTTAACAACTGGTGTAATTATTGAGCTTAGTGACATGAGGCCAGTCTGAGCAACATAGTGAGACCCCATCACTTAAAAAAAAAGGGTACTGGGGATGGAACCCAAGGCCTCTGCATTCAGCCATATCCCCTAGCCTTTTCATTTCGAGTCAGGGCCTCGCTAAGTCACTCAGGCTGGGCTCAAACTTGTGATTCTCCTGCCTCAGCCTCCCAAACCCAGGATGGTTTTTATTTTGTTTTTAAACTTTTTTTATTAGTACATATTTGTCACACATATTGATCACATTTGTCATAGGGAATTTGGACCTGTACATAATATATCTTAATTCTTTTTTCCCCATTCCCCTCTCCTCTCTTCAGCCCTTCCTCCCCTCCCCATTTACACAAGCTTTGATTCCATTTTTTCCTTCCATGTTTTTTTCCTTTTCCCTTCCTTCCCTTCCCCTCCCCGCTCCCTTGCTCCCCTTCCCATTTGAACATGTTCTCCTGCTTCCCAATGTCTATCCTCCATGATGCTCCTTATTTACCCTTTGGGTTCTCACACAACAGAAGCAGTGCGATATGTACACTTGTATGTCACATTTATTTCACCTAAGATTATGGTCTGGAGGTGTGTCCATTTTCCTACAAATGACTCATTTATCCTTCTTCACAGCAGAATAGTACTCTATTATAAACACCACATTTTCCTTACAGGATGGTTTTTATTAGCCGAATGGTCTAGCAGCTACTTCCTTCCTGCACGTTCTCTGACCCCGAGTGCTCACCGTGGCTTTCAGAGCTAAGGGCCTCTCTGCCCTCCCACCTCTCCCTAACCTTGGAGCTAGTCTCCAAGATCCAGTCCCTAATAGAATTCCCACAGGCAGCTTATTTTCTCAGTTCAGGGACCAAACTGTGTTTCTTTTACATCTTTCTTCTCAGTAGGTGATTTTGAGCTTCTCAAAGTCTTCCCCACTGGGACCAATACATGTGCTGCAGGTTGGATATGGTTTGTCCCCTCTGAGACACATGTGAAACCTGCATGTGGCCGTGTGTTGGGGGTGCGGTGGGGGATAAAGCCTTTCTGTGGCCGCTGTGGAGGCCTCGCCCTTACTGCTCCAGCTCCTGCCTGTGGCTGTTAGGACAGCCCGGGGCTCTCAGCAGATGTAGCTGATCCTGGATCCAGCCTCCAGAACCAGGACCAACAAACCTCTTTTCTTTATAAATCGTGTGGTCTTGGGTATTCTGTCCCAGCAACAGGAGCCTGACTAAGCCAAAGCAATTCTGAACTGGGGAAGCTAAAGACTGGGTTACTTTCTTCTTTTTTTTTTTTTTCTTTCTTTCTTTCTTTTTTCTTTCTTTCTTTCTCTCTCTCTCTCTTTCTTTCTTTTTCTTTTTTGGTACCGGGAATTGAACTCAGGATCTTGCGCTTGCCAGGCAGGCACTTGTGCCGCTGAGCTCTATCCCCAGCCCTAGGTTTCTTTCTTTCTAAACAGAGAACCCTCAGGGCTGAAGAGACACCACCTATCTGCTGGCTTCCAGGATGCTGTGCAGCAAATGTCAGGAACGAAAACAAATCTGTCTATTTTGCTCCTATTAGTCTCATTTCTGGGAATCTATTTCAAGAAAAAAATACAAAATGTAGGGGGAAGAGTCAAAACCATAAAGATGTTTATTGAAACTCCATTTATAGCTGAAATAAATGTATAAATAGAAACATTCAACAAGAAAATGTCACGCAGCCATTTGAAAAAAGATTCTATATCAATAGTGAAAAAAGGACAGAGTAAGAGTAAATACACACTTACAACTTTGTGTGGGGGGTGGGAAGTGTCCATGAAAAAGTCTTAGTTGTGTTTCCCCTTTTCTTCCAACTTTCCCTTTATCACTTTTTTTTTTCTTTTGGTCTTTGAGACAGGGTCTCGCTATGTAGTTCAGGTTGGTCTTGAACTCACTGTGTAGCCCTGGCTGGCCTTGAATTTTTAGAGATCCTCCTGCCTCAGCCTCCCAAGCGTTGGGATTACAGGCACATCCCTTTATCATATTCTTGAACACCCGCCCATGGGGTGCTGATGTCCTAAACCTCCCACCAGGTCGGGGCAGGAAAGAACCCTCAAGCAGCCCTGTCCTAGGAGCAGAAGCCAAGGCTGGGCCTCCTGGGCACTGAGGAGACACTGCTGAGGTCCCAGGCCTCACACGTGCTCAGACTGCCATCCGCACAGGCGGGGACAGGAAGTTAGTGATCGTAAGCAGAATCACAAGAACAAAGAGTCACGTGTTTGCAGGGGTTTACAGTTCACAAGGCCCCGGCCGCCTGGAAGATAGTGCTGAGGTGGCCCGGGCATCCGAGAAGCCCAGACGTGGGTCAGGAGACCGCGGGTGCTGGCCAGCACCTTCCCTGCACACCGGTGTGCCCTGCACCAGTGTGCCCTGCACCGTGGCCAGAGGTGGGAAGGGCCTGCCTTCGCTAAGTGGGAAGCAGCCTCCCCCGCCACTCACCGGGTCAGTCTGGGCCCTGCAGGCTGCTGGTCAGTATCTACAAACATCTCCCAATGTTTGCTCCTGCCAGACACCGGCATTGCTCCTTCCAGGTCGCTCGCGTCCAGACCGTCGGCCTCCCTGGCCACTCCTCGGTTTGCTGGCGGAACCCGTTGCAAGAGCAGCGGTGCCTGCTGATCAGGAGCTTCCCAGCCACCGGCAGACTCTTCTTCCTACTCTGCGCCCAACACCCCTATCGTTCCACCTTGGCCAGACTTTGCCTTCCCAGCAACCGTGACTCAGGGTACCTCACCTCTGCGGGGCGAGGGGCACCCGCGTCCCGGCGCCTGCGCCCCGCCCGCGCCTCCCCGCGAGGTACTTAAGCCTTCTGGAGCGACAGTCACGTCAGGGCAAATGAGACGCAAGACAAAAGGACATTATTATGGTGCTTTTTCCGTTTTTCTTTTTGCACAAAAACAGTCCATTTATTCAAGTGTTCTCCAGCACAAGTACATTAGAAAGGAGCTTTATTATATTCTTCTGGGCACAAAAAAAAATGTGATGAAGGCGGAACTGACAGACTTTCTACATCTGCTGTATGCATTGACCTCTTTAATTATTTCATAAACAGCTATGTCACGAGCATCACGTACACAGAGATACAACAGAACACCAGGCGGCCACGGCAGGGCCCCGCAGAGCCCCGTGCAGCGCCAGGCATCCCGGAAACCAGACTGTGAAATGTACATTATTATTGTCAATAAATAGAGAAGCAACCCTAAAAAAAAATACAGTGGTGAAAGGATGCTGGAATCAGGAAAAACAAACAAAAAAGAAAGAAAGGAAAAAGGAAACAGGAACTGAAGAAAAAGGAGGAAGGCTGGGGCCGGGGGAGAGTCCGGGAGGTCCTGCATTTAGCTGCGTGGAATGTGGAGTAAAAGTGCTCTGCCACCGGGGTCAAAGCGCAATCGTCTGTAACAGTAAAAGTTATTACCAAATCAGCTACGGAGTTTATTCTTCAGTATGAATACATGATTTCCCACAAATAAGTAAGCACCCGCTACTTCAATGCCTCAGCTAAAACACGTGAAATCGCTCACTTAGTTTTCAAGTACAAAGTTAAAATGCCTTTTTAATAATAATATATCAGAGTAAAATAATAGTCTCTTTTAAACTCCACTACAAGAAAACAAAACAAACAGTCATTGTCCAGACAGCAGACTTAATTTAACAATATATATTTTTAATAAAATGTTTTAGCACCTTGTTGAGTCACCTCCTCCCTCTGCATATTCTAAGGGATTTCAGCATTTTTGTTGTCTGTTGAATTCTAGGGCTGTACAACCAAATCGGTCTGTACGTGAAATGGGACTATGGTGATGCTTTAGACCACTGCTCATGGCCGCAGGCACAGGCTGGAGGCTGCCAGGCTGGGGTTTGGAGGAGCGAGTCCCAGGAGTTTTCCAGTTTCCAGAATTTCGGGAGTCCAGGGGCCTCTCCGGAAGTTAGCAAGTCCCCATGAGCAAAGGGCCTTCTGCCCTTCTCCTCTGTGTGCTCACCTGCTTGTTTCTCCTGCCAACTCCACTGCCTGGGGTCAGAGACAGGTCCCCAACCAGAGGGTCGCCTTAAACTGGGTCTCTGAAACCCACAGCTATGAGGTCCACACTTCCAAAGACCCCAGCTTTCCTTTACCAAAACGTGAAGATGCCAAAGCACACCCTGCAACCTGGAGTTCATCCTCTGAGCCAACCTACGCCCTTTCCTGCTGGGTCTTCCCAACCCCGGCACAAGGCCGGACCAGAAGAGCCGCTGTGCCTGCAAGCCATCGCTTTGTAATACCTTCTCCAGCCTGGGGTGGGGGGCAGGCTTCAGCTGCTTCCTGCCAAGGGGACAATGGATGTTACCCTCTAGTCACAGCATGGGGTACAGGCAGACAAGAGCAAGGTCTGATGACAAACTCAGCTCCCTCATCTCCCCGCACCAAAAAGTGGGCCTGCCCGGAAACTCAGCTCTCACCAGCAAGGTGGCTCTATGTTCCCTGACTAGACCAAGCACTATTCAGGGCACGCACCCCAGCGAGCGGGCTCCCGGGACAGGACAGCTCTGCACACACTAGCACAACCCTGCAGCACGTACAGCAGCAACAGGAAGTCAAGAGCTCCTCTATGATTTCATTTTTACAGTCAAAACCAGGAAAACTAATGATTACTTTCCTGTAAGACCATCTCCCAGATGCCTCAGCTCGATTCCTGTTCCAGACCTCTGGGTGCTGGAGATGGGGGTGCGGAGTGACTGGAGCAGCCAGGCCCTCGGGCCGGCCAGCCTTCCTTCACACTGGGTCTGCCTGTCCACTTCACACCCTGGCCACTCACAAAAACCAAACAGGCCTCTTTGCCAACCAACCATGCCCAGGTCTGCTGGAAAGCTTTTTGGGGAAGTCTGCTTTCTGGCAGGATGTTCAATAGCAGGGAGGCTCTGGGGTGGAGAAAAAGACAGATGAAAGGCCCCTGACCCTCACTGGTAGGCCCCCAGCTCAGTGTGCCAGTCAGTCCCACGGGGAAGGGGTTAGCACCAGCCAGCCTGACGCCCTGCTGGGGTGGAGCGAGCACCTCCTCCGGCAGGAGGCCAAGGCCCTGAGACCCCGGCTCTAGCACCAGCTACCTCGCCCAGGAAGGGCCGTGGGTCTTTGGCACCATGTTCCACTTGGCACCTGCAGGAAGATGTCCCCCTTGGTCCCCAGGGCTGAGGTGCAGGGGAGAACAGCCCTACTCTTTGGAAAGGAAGCCCCACAGGGCATCCTCCTAGCTTCTCCCCACTTTCCTGGTGAGTCCCACTGCACTGCCTCTGCCCTGCCTCACCTATAGCAAGCCCAGCGAGCCTGCCTACCCCTCCCATGATCTTACGTCAGCTAACGAGGCACAGCTCCCCTTCGAAAAGTACCCAGAAGTCCCCTGACAAGGATGAAGAGCAATGCAGCCTGGCCAAGATGGCATAGTCTGAGTCCTCCTCTACGTACTACCAAGTTTTACTGAGACCAAGCCCACAGGTTGGGCTGGAAGAAAAGCTGGTGATTAACTCCTCCCCCTAAATGGGATCCATTCTGGGAGTCACTAGAGTGAGAGGAGCAGGTGGTAGGTAGTCAGCCACCATGGTGCCTCCGTGCCCAGCACCCACTCTCGAAGCGAGCTGGCCGGCCCACGCTGGGCTTGTCACATCTTTGGCTACCAAAGCCTTCCTGAGTCCCCACACCAACCCCCAGGGGGAGCACCAGCCCCAGCTAAAGTGGGGCTAGGGCCACTGGGAAAAAGCTAATTCCTTCACATAAGCAGGGGACAGAGGCTCAGGAGAGCCAGAGCTCTGGAAGAGGAAGGCCCACTGTCCTGTCACTGGGAGCAGGGAAGACCTTGGCGCTGGCCAGCGGGGGAGGGAGCACCTTGGACTGCTGGAAGCAGCCGTCCTCCCCGCAGTCCTCCTGGAGTGGTGCTGGTGGACTCCAGGTTAGAACAAAGCCCTCCTGGGGCAAGAGGGGATGGACCAGCACACTTAGCACAGGACTCCAATGAGGGGAGGTCTCCCCTCTCCTAGCAGCTCCAGTCCCAGGGGGCCTAGTCACAGCTGCCACATCAGGAAAGTGGCAGGCAGCAAGTAGGTGTTATCTTCAACTCCGCCTATGGAGGAAACCAGCAGAGTGGGGCCAGGACTACAGACCCCAGAGAGGAGCAAGACAAACCACCAGCCATGCACTTAGTCCTGAGCGATGAGCAAGGGGGTCAAAGCCTGTTTTGCTTTGTTACGAATTTGCTTTATTCAGAGGTGAGCTTTAGTCCCATTTTTGTCTTTTTTTTCTTTCCCAATGGAAGCCCCACAGCCCAGACAGACAGAGATGTCAATTTGATTTTGGTTGGGTGAATAGGTAGGGGGAGTGGAGGGCTGACTTTACCGGTGCCTGGAGTCGCAGGTCAGTATCACAGGTTGCTAACAGAAGAATCTTTGACATCACCAGGGGCAAAGGGGATTAGAACACGACCTGCTCAAGGAAGCACCTGCTCGATCAAACCTCCTTTTCCTGCCTTCAGCACCTAGCAACTTCTGAGATCGACAGTCTGCCTGCAATCAGGGCAACAGAGGTAAAGAGCTGCGGGCTGACTCCACAAAGTCCTGAATCCTGGGGAGAAGAGCCTGGGGCTCCCTGGTGTGTGTGAGTGCACTTGCTATGCGTCCAAATAGAAGCAAGTTCCTGTGCGTGTGTGAGAACTGACTGACTGGTGTGGGGCTTCTGTCTGCGACAGGGACACGGGCTCAGTGCTGAGCCCGGTCCCCCCATGCCCACTGTGGAATATTTCTTATACATAACCCTATCTATGTATTTATATAGCGCCTATCATCATAGGCCCCATCTTTCTAGGGATGCAGACTTGGGACCATGTGCTTGATGGCACACCTCCCAGTTCTGCCGGTCCCAGGAGGTGCCGCCCCCCCTCCCATTATAAAATATATATCTCTATATGCCACATATCTACACCCCATCCATCCAGGCAAGCTCCGCCTGTTGGACTCTCACCCCAGAGCAACAGCGCCATCCCTCCCCACCGCCAACACCGGGCTGCCGGGCTGCCGGCCCCGGTGGGAAGCAGAACAAAGTGCGAGCACATGGGGCCCCAGGTGCTGCTGACTCAAGGTAAGAGCACAGCTATCATCAGACCAAACACTAGAAAATAAACACACACCACTCCAACCACACACACAAGGAGAGAGGCTGCCCAAGCCTCTCTCCAGCCCTGACACACCTGATCACGAGGAGGGGAAGTAGAAGAGAAGAGTGACCAGCCGGAGGGCGGGCCTTGGGGACTCCCTGGCCACCCAGCTTGTCTCTGCGCCACCCAGTGGCCCACCTGGCCCGAGGGGTAGGAACCAGGGCACCAGAGCCACTACTGCCTTAGAAGCACCCTGCTCCCCGCACCTTGGTTTGAAACCTAAAGGGAAGGGTGTTGGGCTTTTGTTTTCTTAAAGAAAATCTTAAAACAAACAATTATAACCAGAACCATAAGAATAATTATAATAAAAGGTGTCATCAGCCTCCCAGTATAAAACTGCAGCCTTTGGAGATGACCAAAAACATCACATTCCAGGGGCCCAGAGCCGCCTTGTGCACAGAGGGGAGGATCATGGGGCCTCATAAAAGAACACACAAAAGGCGACTTAGACAGGAAAGCACCAGTACGTTTTGTATGTTTTTTTATTTGCTCCAGGTGGGGTTTGTAACTCACTTTCCCACACTCTGGATTATTTCTGATCCCACCACAAGGAGCCCTCGACTCTGCTAACGTGAGAAATCGGGAAGGAAGACTCCTCACCCTGCCACCTTGCCAAAGGGAGCCTCCTTCTAGAAAGATTTCTACGGTTACTGCGTGAGCCCATCTGGACCCCACGCTCAGCTTCTCAGGTCCTGACCGCCTCGCCTGAGCCCCCTTTCTGGCGGAGAGAAGCGGGGAATGCAACTCAATTCCTCTCCTTTAGCTTGTTAAAAACCAAGGGGGAAACCCCACCAGACAGTAAGCCGTCTTCAAGCTCAATCCCTTTCCCCATCCTTGGTTAAAACCCTTTGCACATAAGGCCAGATGGAAGCTGATGTTTTTACTCATCTCGCTGTTTTAAAGCACCATTATGAAGTCAGGTTGTACAGTAGTTAACAGTACCTTTTATATATATATCTCATATCTATCATATATATATAAACTGTAAACAAGAGGTAACAGCGGCTTCTAGAAACTGGTTTTCTTCAAGGTTTCCTGTGTGGTAGGCACCTGAAATACTGTAGAAAAGTATCTTGTGTGGTGATCTCGTCTCCCTGCTGCTAGTTGGGTTCTGTTTGCATGACCAGGAATGGTGCTGGTAGGACAGCTCGGAGGCGGGAGGAAGTTCGGCCACCGAGTGTCTAATTTTCTGCCCCTGCTTGTGCTCCTATCTGATCAGGCTAGAGACAACAACAAAAAGATATATAGTAAAAAGAAAAATACCCAATATATAGATTTCTATAGAATTTCCTTTTCTCATCTCTCTGGCCTTTCCTCTGCTAGGTATCGTTACTATTTTTTTGTTACTGATTTCTGCTGCAATAACGCTCTTGTTTCAGTCACAGCAAGAAACAAAAACCCAAACAAACAGAAAACCCCTCTGAAAGAGAAGAAAACAAAAGGTTTGACCCAAAAAGGGGAGAAGGAAGGGGGCTTGGTTTTGCTTTTTAAATAGGACTGAAGATTAACATTGAAAAATCAGGAGATGATGTCCAACCCTTTTCGCAAGGCAAAGCCCTCCGGTATTTCCACCTCTGTGGTTTTTGTTTTAAATTCCTTTTTCTCTTCTGGGTGCTGATACTTCTCTCCATCCTCATGTTCTTGGTGTTTTATTGTGTTTTGTGTTTTTTTGTTTGTTTGTTTAACTTTGTGTCACTACCTCAGTTTGCCCCCACGTCCCTTACACACAAGCAAAATATTCCTTCAGTGGAGCGAAGAGGTGGCGGATGACTGGCACGCTCCAGGACCGGCCCAGCAGTCTCTGCCTCGCCAAGCGGCTCATGTTGGAGACGTCGGTATAGTGGACAGGGAAGCCAAACACCCTGGGGGACAAGAGTGGAAAGGGCAGGGTAAGCGCAGGCTGCCCCGAAGCCACCTGACCACACGGCAGGTGTGGGCGACTAGGACCCAGCTGAGCACCATCCACACCCACGCTCCTGAGGCGGGGCTGCTCCGCATCCTCCGCCCTCCACATCAACACTAGCCTGGATCCCTGCTAGCGTCCAGGCCATGTGCGGATCTCTGTGGATCTCAAGGTAGTTATCATAATCCCTGCCTCAAGACTCACGCACAGCAGAAACAAAGACAGTGTTTGTAAAAAGGCCTCTAAAATGCCTCTCCGACAAAGCTCTACAGTTCCCCTGCAAGCGAGGTCTAGATCCACGTTGGATAGCTCGAGCCTGAATGCAAAGCATGTACATTCCTCTCCAAGTCACTCCAGCACAGAAGAGCACCAAAAGAGCTGAACTCTTGTCTGGCTTCACAAGTTCAAGGATTTCCTGTTTGCTCTGGTTGTTTGTGTAAATGGTCTTTTTGTCTGGCTAAACCCTAATTATATATAACCAGGAGCTGAACCAGCCCTTGAGTCCAGTTTGCGCACAATACGGGTACAGAGGCCGTGTGGCCCACCCCTACTTACTGCTGCAGCCTCCTAAAATACTATGGGAGGCATCAGGGAAGCCCTGGCAGCCCAGGCACCAGCAAGGGACTCCTAGACTCTTGATTGAGGACCAGCTGTAAACTACGCAAGGACCTGGCCAAGCAAGAGTCCTCCCTGACGGCTCTGCCATACTGAGGAATGCTTGGATTTGTGGACAACGTAAGCCTGGAAGGCAGGATGGGAACCCCTCCCCCTGAAAGCAAAGCAGTCAGGACACACTGTACACCATCCCAGTGTAAATGCAGGTACCTTTCCATTTCAGTGCACCATAAGATGTCCTCTTTCTCATTCATGAAGACGGGGAAATGCTGGTCTTTGCCCTGCTTTATGGAGTTTGACCTAGTAGTAATGGTCCTCACTTTGCTGAACTAGAACATGAAGAGAAGAGAGCGATGAGCACACCCCCAGCTGGGGCTGGGTCATGGCACACTGGGTTCGCACGCTGAGCCTCCCCGTCCCTCTTGTCCTGCTTCTCTTCCCAACCTGAGGTCACCTGGCCATCCTGGTCCAATCTAGCTAGTCAAGCTTGAGAGGTGGCAGCTCTGGCCACTACACTTCCTTAATCTTCCAAAGGCTCAGTCCCACACTCCAAGCTGCACTGTGGGTCAACAGTCCTGAATCCTGGCACGTGCGAGCATAGAGCCTAAAGCCCTGTATATTTACACAGATTTCCCCAGAGAGAAATCTACATCCTAGGAGACACCCCCTGCTGATGACTCTTGCTGTGAGTTTTGGTCAAAAATATGTTTTAAAGGCCACAGCAGGACCCAGAACCTTGGTAAGGACTCTTCAGCAGTGACTTCCCAGGGGAAGGAAGGCCCCAAGGTTGCAGCCCTGGACCATGCCCTAAGTTGCATTCTTTATGCTGTCTGGGTCCATGGGCCCTGAGGTGCAGGCAGAACACCACCCTGATTGCTCCACCTCATCCTGCGCTCTGCCCTCTTCCTGTTCCCTGCAGAGGTCCTGGGTGTGGGGCTGACCTTGGCTATTCTGCCATGTTCCAGACACTCCTGCAGCTCCAGCTTATCATTCACAGTGGATGCCAATGGCCTACAAAGTAGAAGACAATATGACAGCAGAAACCTGGGGAGCAGCAAGAAGGTGCCCCAAGGGTGCTCACCTCTAGCAGCCACCTGACTCCCAAGGATATGCATATAGGTTAGAACCCTCTGCAAACGCCCCCAAAATATCACACACACTGCAGCCATTCATGGACACATTGGTCAGACACTACCAATTCAGGCAAATTCAAAAGTGGTCTCAAACTACCAAAAGGCAGATGGGGCCTGCCCAGAACAGGGAGAAAAAGTCCACTTTTGTTAAATTCTGGGACAAGGTTTCATTAGGTAGTTCGGGCTGGCCTGCAACTCACAACCCTCCTGCCTTGGTCCTTTGAGTGCTGGGAACAGATGTGCACCTGGGAACCCCATACCCAGCAAGAGCACAATTTTTAAAAATTGGTTACTTTTGAATATGCTATTTTGTCTCACAACAAAGCAAACTTTTAGGTTGAGAGAATATTCTCTATCTTGAAGGGGTTTTTTGTTTTGTTTTGTTGTTTTTTTGAGGCTGGCTTTGAACTCACTATGTAGCCCATGCTGGTTTGGAACTTGTGGCAACCCTTCTGCCTCAGTGAGTGCTGGGATTAGAGGCGTTCGCCAGCACATATGATTCTACCTTGATGTGCGGCGATGATTCATGAGTGTATACACTGGACGGAGTCCATTGGGATATATACTTTGTACACAAACAGTTAAAGACTGAAGTTCTGCAAAGTCAACCCAAGGATTCAAGTTCTGTGATACTCAGGGAGCAGGCCAGACAGCTGAAGCTCACTGACTGTTGTGACACTGAGGCATATTTAATGCAGGTTTCCACGGCACTCCAGATCTCAGCGTGGGGACCTGGGCCGGTGGTCACAATAGACACCTCCTTGACTGCAGTCTACTTGTACGTAATACCTACTTGGCCCCACATGATCCCACTGCTATTTCTAGAGCTTTAGAATCCTTGTACTTTAGGGTTGGAACAAGTGGGTGGCAATATCATGGTCAGTCCTACTGGACCATGATCTGTCACGGGACACTGAATTAGAAGCTCCATAGAAACACTGGACTGAATGGGACCTCTAATCCTAGTTTTTTGAGGAATTTCCACACTGATTTCCATAGTGGTTGTAGCAGTCTACACTCCCACCAAAAAACCAGAAACAACCACTGGACTGAGCAAGTGTATCTCCTTGCAAAAGACAGGCTCAACAAGCTCTTGCAAAAGACAGAAAGGGATGGGATGGGAAAGGCCCTCCAAGCCCATGTGAATGGCAATGAGTAGATGACTGAAGCCAAGTTACAAGACGCTTTCCATTACAGGTATGTATACCAAGAAAGTTTAAAATCCATACTGGAAAATACAATCCTCCATAATGGGTCTCCGGATCAGGTGGTTCTGTGCTTCCTAACTGCAACTCCAGAAAAATCCCTTTCTCCAAAGGCCTTTCTATCAGGCAATTATTACACCCAAAAGAATAAAACATTTTCTTTAGTCCTTGATATTAAGATCTTTACCTATATGATTTATGTGAAGAAAGTCCTTTCCTTCCAACAAAGGACACAAAGCCAACGCAGTAGGAAAGAGAATAAGCAGAACCCTCAAACTTAGATGCTACGGCTTCTGAGTTCCTCTCCTAGGTGCCACACCTTTCCCACACCCCTGCCCTGCAGGTTGTCCCTCAGGAGAGTCTAAGAACCAGCTGGCTCCTGGCTCCGGACACACTGAGGCAGGAGAGGCAGCTCAAACTCCAAAGCACAGGCTTCTCTTGTGCAAAAAAAAAAAAAAAAAAAAAAAAAAATACAGTTTTTTTTTGTGGTTCTGGGGATTGAACCCTGGGACTCATGCATACTAGGTCAGTACTCCAACACTGAGCTACATCCCAGCCTTTTTATTTTGAGACAAGGTCTCACAAGGTGCCCAGGCTGGCCTCCAGCTTGTGATCTTCCCACTTCAGGCTCCCACACAGCTGCGATTACAGGTGTGCACCACTGTGGCCAGCTAAGAATGCAACTTTGAAAGTCCCGTTTAGACCACCAGTTGCTGGTTTCTTACGGCAAATATTTTCCGTGCCCTGCTTCCTCTTCTTTCTCGAGGAATAAAAAGCATAGAAGACCAGCAGGCATTGAACAAAGGAGGCCAACCCAGGAAGGTCCCTCAGTGTCCCCCCTCTGTGCCATCCTATCTGTAGATACCACCCATAGCACCCACCCACCAGCCTTGGAGCGCTCACCAACCTGTTCATACCAGGAAGGTTACCCCAGAAGTAGCGGGCCCTGTGTGCAGCTGACACTTCTTTGGCATCAATCATCACAGGGTTGGACTATAAAACAGGAGACAGTTTAAAGATGAGCAAAGGAGTACATTAACTAGCACTCAGTGATTCTGCTGGTTGAGAACCTAAAGCCTTCAAAGGCTGGCACTTTTCTTTCAAGCAGCCACATACTGGGATAGCCTGAAGCCCCTGGGAAAAGCTGGAATTAACCCTAGTCACACACACGAACACCTAACCGTGCCACATACACGTGCTCTCACAGAACATTCCAGACCAGCACTGTCCAATGACAATGTCCAATGAACTTTCTGCATGGACAGGAATTCTTGTCTGTGGGCACTGTTCCTTGCTGTAGCCACCAATCTACTAGCTACAGGTGGTCACACTGTATTTGAAACAAGGCCAACAGGACTGAGTGGATTTTTCATGTAAACAGCTACACATGGCCAATGGCTACCATACTGGACACTGTTTCAGACCATCCACTCATCAGACAGACCAGGCTTCAGTGAGCCTGGGTGTGCACACTGTCCAGATTCTAAGCCAAACAGATGCCCACTCACATTTAAAATCACACAACAGGCCTGAGGTGTTACTGAGCCCAAGACTCAGTGGTCCACCCAAGAATGCCTCTGGCAGCAGAAATCCTTTGTGCATGGCTCACACTTGCCTAAGAACTGAACTGGGACTCATGTCAGGGGATATAAATTGGGATAAGGATGTATTCTTCTAGGTACCAGCCATAAAGCCTCTATCACAGGCCAGTCTGGTCAGAGAAAATTGAATGTGGCATCTTAAAGGTGCCCTCTAGAGTAGTATTACATAGAATGCCCATCCAATCACACAGACTCCCCATCCCAATCCCCCATCCTGGCACCTCACCCTATGGAAAGACACTGGGTACCACCTCACACTCACAGAGGAGAGCACTTGTATTTCTGGTGGCTTCTAACACTAGCTCCTCCCACTCTACTTGGGAAGCCCTGAACAACCCACACAGGTCCCTTGCAAGGCAGAAGTCCCCAGTGCCCAGCTCCACAATGCAGATGAGACAGGAAGGAAGCAGCACTTCAAGGTATAAGCCATTAGTGAGCTGGCCAGCCAAACCAAGGTTGCTGGCTATACCTCGAGAAATCGTGAGATGTCCCTCTTGTCACTAACGCCCATGGCCACCACATTCTCAAAGAGCCAGAAGAAGGGGCGGTCATCTCCCTCCTTGGGCCGGGCATCATGCAGGAGGCGGTAGAACTCAAAGAAGAGCCGGCCAGTGCCCTCTGAGAGGTCGGAAGAGAAAGTCATCAGCTGGAGCTGTCTGCATCAGACAGTGGTATGGGGAGGGCAAGGGAAGACAGGGTCATGGGAGCAGCTGTCCCAGGGCAGAAACACCCAAGGAGGGAACCCAAGTGCAGAAGCACCAGCACAGGGGGCAAAGGGTGAGGACAAGACCTACCGTAGAGTCCCTTTCGAGCAGGGTTGACGATGGAGAGGTCATTGCAGGGACTGCCCCCAATCACCAGATCGAATGGGCCCCACTCCTGGATCTGGGAGGATAAAGGTACTATGATGGGCCTGCTGTCCAGAGACACAGGCAGAGGACAAAACTGAGCTGTGAACATGGCAGTCACGGAGGCCCTCCGGACTCAGCTCCTAAACAGTTGAGGAAGCACAAACTGGACCATGCCTGAGGCCAGCAGGGAACCCAGGATGAGCCAAGCAGGACCAGTAGCCACTCGGTGGGAAGGTGCTCCAGGTGGCACTCACACTGAGCGCCGTGGGTGGGGCATCTGGGCCATGTGAGTATCCTCAGGATTCAAGCTAGGCCCGGAAATCTTGAAGGGCCGAGGACCCAAGGCAAGACCCCACCAGAGCTCCCCCAACAGCAGCAGGTAAAGCCATTTGCCAAAAGCACTGGGAGTGCAGGAACCTCTCCAGTCCACAGCACTCTACCACAAAGGGCCCTGAGAGCAGCCCAGAGAGCAGATGGAGACCCAAACTGTTCCCAAGTTCCCAAGTCTCCCTTTTTTGGCACTACTGAGGGTCAAAACTGGCCTCATAACTGCTACGCAAGTATCTACTGCTAAGGTAGGCCCTCACCCCCCAGCCCCCTCATAGTACACTGGGGATCAAACCCAGAGGCACTTTGATCACTGAGCTTTATCCCCAGCTGTTTTTGAGACAGGATCTTGCTAAATTGCCCAGCTGGCCTTGAACTAGCAATCCCTCTGCCTCAGTGTCCCAAGTAGCTGGGATCACAGGTGTGTACCACTGTGCCCAGCCCAAATTCCTATTGTTAACCTGCCTATTATCCTTGCAAGTTAAAGAAGAAAAATGGAAGATAAAGAGAGAGAGAAGCTGAGGGGAGGGTGATGAATAAAATAGCAAGTGAACAGAATGGGAAGGAGGGCAGGGCGGCCTCAAGGAGCCGAGTGTGCAGGGTGCAGGGGAAGAGAAGGCGGGGTGCATCCCGCAGCACTGACGTACATGCTTCTGCGTGACGCTGCGGACGTCCCCGACGTACATGATCTTCCCCTGGTGCCGCACCATGCCCACTGTAATGGAGTCCTCACACACCTCTGAGGCAATGTAGCGGTCCACCTGGATGCCCAGGTCCTTCAGCACCAGGAGCCCTGTGCCAGCCAGCAGAGAGCACTGTCACCTGGGGCCACCGCCCTGGTACCTGGTCTTAGCAGGTGAGCCCTCCGGCCAGCTAGACATAAGGGGTCAGCTGCAGTCCAAACTCTACTGTGCCCAGGAAGGGGCCTGAAATTCTTTCTTCCCCAAACTGGAGTATCAGTGGCCAGAGCTTTGTGGTTCTGGTTCAGACCTAGTTTGGCCTACCTGGACGGTAGTGAAAGCAGGAAAGACTGACCAGACAGTAGGTGGTTTGGGGGAGAACAGCCACTGCCTTTCGGGCGGCCTATCTGTATAGTTTCTACACCTGCCCCTTGGTCCCTTGGTCCCTCCACACCCTCCATCACCTCTTGCTGGAACCTTCAAGCCTCAACTGAGTGCCATCTGCTTCTAAAAATAAAAAAGTTTCATCCTTTTCCCACCCTGCCCAGCAGCTCTCTGGAATCATCACCCTCTCCTCTGGAGGTCTTCAGTCTTGTGCATTACACATCTTTCGGAGGTGACCTCTTACCATGACCCCTCTATTAGAGATTAGTGCTGCTGCCTGAGGCAAGGAAAACAGTAAGAACAGGCTGGAAGACTTTAGGAGAAATGAGGGACAGTGGTACCATTTCTACAGCTCCTGACAGGAGCCAAGGAACTTTTCGCCTCAAGGAACTTCTACACCCTCATGGGTATGACATGATTTCAGAAAGCTTCAAAGGTCCTGCATGGGAAACCAAAGCTGCACGTGAACTTTCTAAATTTACAGGACATCAGCAGGGGCCTGAGAACAGTAAAAGACAAACATCTAGCTGGGGTGCCACCCACATCTCGCCCTTTGGCCAAGGTCCCTGGACTCAAGACTGCCAGTACCTCCCTGTGGTCAGATGAAGACCCAAGTTCTATAGACAGCAATTCTGTTCGTAAGACCCGAGAGGCTCTCAGCCTGGGGAGATGACAGAGGGGGACTATACACACACCCATCAGTGTAACCTCTCAGGAAGGCTTTCCAGCAATGTCAAGAGCCACACCGAGCCTACACAGTGACCCAGCTTTTCCTAAGGAAATAATAGTTTAAGTATATAAACATGTACTTATACCTCTGAACCCAGGACCTCATGTATTACATATATAAATTTAAATGTATAATATGTATTTAAAGGAACACTTGTCACAGCACTGCTTACAATAGTGAAAAAACAGGAAATAACTTAATAGGGGGTTAGTTAAATTATGAGACTCAGGGAATTCTGTGTAGCACTTAAAAAGGAATGTAACTCTGTACTGGTTGACATGAGAAGTACTCATAATAAATAACAAGGCAAATTACAAAAGAGTATGCATTTACTATCTTGTTTAATTTATCTACAGACATACCATTATATAAATACACAAACACACAGAAAGAATCCTAAAGGGACACTCACCAAAATGTTAATTATAGACTCACTAGACTTAGTCTTTTTTATATTATCTGGTTTACAATCAAAACACAACACAACTGTATATGTTTTGGTCACCAAGTCTGTCCTTTGAAGATTATGAAAAGTTTGTTAACCCCTCCTGCTGCTGTCCCATTGCAGAATCTCCCTTAAGGAAAATCTGCATTGCAAAGACGGGTTTACCAGTCTTCTTTTACAACCCACCCCCTCACTCGCCCCAAATCTTATGTCCACAAACTGCATAACTTTTCAAGTAACATGAAAGCTTCTTTTTCTTTAGCACTGGGGATTGAACATAGGGCCTTGTGTATGCTAGGCAAGCACTCTACCACAAAACTACATCCCTACCATCACCTCCCCTTTGCTTTTTATAAGACAGGGTCTCACTATGCAGTTGAGGCTGGGCCTGAACTCACTATATACTCCAGGCAGGTCCTCCTGCCTAGCCTCCCCAGTGCGCAGAATATAGGTGTATGCCACCATGCCCAGCCCTAGCTTCTTAGTTTCACCCAGACAGAGTCTCACTAAGTTGCTCAGGCTGGTTTGAACTAGCTAGTGATCCTCCTGCCTCATCCTTCTGAGTTGCTGGGATTACAGATGTAGCAACCACACCTGGCTATGAAACTTTCCTCTTTAGGATATATTTTATTGTGATGTTGACAATCATTTTGTTTTGCCAGAGTCGCATGTGTGTGCACGTATGTGCGTGTGCGCATGCGCACACACACAGAGCTCCCTTGTCCAAGTAGAAAGAGGCCAGTACTCTTGGGGTCCATGTCACTCACCAGTAGCGATTCCATCAAAGAGAGACAGCACCCTGATGGGCTTCCTCTTCTCAGCTGGGACAGGTGGATAAACCTTCGGAGGGTCCTAAGCAGGGAGCACAGCTGGTCAGGTAATGTGCAGGAGCGGCCTCCAGATCCCGCCCTGGGCTAGCCCTCCCAGCCCACGGAGAAAGCTTCTAGACTTCTAGACTGCAGCCCATACAAGGCTCAGGCCCCACGACTCCCTGATGTGTTCTTACTCGGGCTGAGTCTCAGCCAAGTGTGGGAGACCACGCCCTAAGGCCCAGCACTCACAAATTCCTGGTCATGGTTATTGGCAAAGAACATCTGGAGCCGAGACGGCCAATCTTCCCGCCGCCGCAGCAGCCCGTAGGTGCCCTTGTGCCCGCACATGTAGCAGTTCCAGGGGTCTTCCTTGATGGCTGCTTGGGCAGCCCCTGGACCCACCAAGAGATCCACGCACTCCACGCAAAAGCACCTGCAAAGGGGCTCAGTGAGCAAGCCTGGTCTGGGAGGCCAAGAAAGAGTGAGCCTGGAGTGGCCGCGCTCAGCTCAGCACCTGGCTGGTGCAGTGGGGTGGGGAGAATCTAGGTCCCAAGCAAGGAGGAGGGCAGGGTGCAAGGAGGGCAGAGTGCCAGGCACCCGGGCCGGGCCCTTACCTGCAGCAGTTGTTGTTCCCACACATGAGCACCTCACGTCCCCCGCAGCAGATGGTGCAGTAGGACTGGTAGCCATCGTCATCATACTGGTACGCACACTCCAGAAAGCAGTTCTAGGCAGGGGACAGAGGGTCAGAAATCGCCAGGCACGGCCCAGACCAGCCAAGGTAGGGGTGGGCTCTAAACCAGCCCGGTGGCACCTTGACATAGCCCTGGAGACATACCCTACCATCTAGGCTCAGCCCAAACCCCAGATCTGAGAAAGGAGCTGCCCATCACCTCTTTCATTCTGGGGGTCCTTAGGGCGTGGCAATTTGCCTCGCAGTCAGCCTGTTCTGAGCCCACCTCTGATTCCCACCCTCCCGTTAGTCTGTATTGCTGTGAGGCCTGCCCCTGCCCCCACCCACAGCAAGGGCCTACAAGAGGCTTGGGAGGATCTTCTAGAACACAGTAAGCCAAAAGCTTGGAGCCTGAGGGTTCACTCAGCTAGGGCTCTGCTTCCAAAGTAACAGGCAGGCCCATATCACTCTCACCAGGTATCTTCCCGAGCTGGGGAAGGGATCAGCTCTGTAGCGGGTGTCCCTACCTTGCAGTTCTGGCACATTCCACCAATGAATAGCGGATGCTCCAGGGTAACATTGAGGCTCCCACATGAGATGCAAATGTCTGCAAAGAAGCATGACTATAGTGAGCATCGCCAGAGCCCCAGAGAAAGCGGACGTCAAAGCAGCAGCCAAAGAGGCAGGCAGCAAGTCTGGGAGGGTGTACCATGGCCCCAACCTCAAAAGCCTGTTTTTGAGCGCAACACGATGACAGAAACCCACTTGTGAGAACAGGGCCCCAACTGGGTGCTCTGCAGGTATCCCTGGGACAGTCCTCAACCCCCAAAGGCCAGTCCTTGACACTGACAGGAAAGCAAAATTGTACACTAGGAAAACAGATGGTGCATGGTACAGGCTGAGAGAGGAGGGTATGCAGAAAGGCCCAGGCACTTAGTGCTTAGGGCCCTGGGCCTACGGTATTTTAATGTCCTAAGACCCTATGCTAATCCTACAAGGAGGAGGAGCCAGATTCTCCTGCCTGTGCTGGAGCACCCCAAGCTCACGTGACCAACTCACCCTCAATGTTCCGGCACTTCTGCCGCACCTCGTACACCAGCCGCTCTGTGGTGGGGGGGGAGGGTGCATTAGGAGGCGGTCCAGGCCTGGCCAGCAGGATGTATGAAGTCACTCTCCAGAGCAGGCCACCTACCTCTTGTGCGTTCATCAATAATCTCCTTAACCTTGGGCTTCTCTGTTGTGCTCTTTCGCGGCTTTTTGGCTGGAGGAGGTGGCGCATATGCAGCGGCCTCAGGCTCAACCCACATGTCTGTGTAAACTTCCTTGTAGGGATTCTTCTCCTCTGCACCAGGAAAGCAAGTGAACAGGTCAGTTGCAGGCAAACACAGAACCCCGGCTCCCTTTCTGCACTACCTACAGCAGGGTGCACCTAGTCCCCGCCCAGTTCTGCCTCCCAGAGCCTGGGTAGCAGGAAGCTAATAGGGGACAGATTATGCCGGAGTCCCAGAACAGCACCATCTGAAGCCCAGGGCGAGTCCCAAGAGATTTGGTTGGGACCTGCATTTACCTTCTGGTGGCTCTAGGCCCTTGGGGCCAGAGGGCTGGAACCCTCCGAGGGCCCATTCAATCATCTGCTTGTTCTGCACTTCCACAGCCTTAGCAGTGTCACTCTCGTCACTGTCATGGCAAGCTGGGAAGAGCTTCCCTGCACGGCTGCTGGCCACCTGGGGGCAACACGTGGGAGCAGGGGTCAGGGGAGGCTGGAGGCAGGTGGAGTGGCAACAGGCCTGACTGAGAGCAGCCAAGGTGGGGAGTGGCAGGGGGTGACAGAAGATGTCTGAGGAGCCAGGGTGCAGAGAGGGTGATGACAGTGGGGAGGAAAGGAGTCTCTCCCCAAGGGCCTCCAGCCTCCGGACCTCCTGATGGCCCCAGGGCTTATCCCTTTCTTCTGAGCTCCCAGGGGGCGGGCACACTCACCTGCAGCACTTCATAGATCGCCTTGCGGTACATGGGCTGCTTGTTGTAGGTAGCCTGGTGGAACGCGCTGCAGAAGGAGCTCAGTGGCATCAGCTTCTCAACACACACCTGGGGGAGGACCAGTCAGCATGTGTGCTCCTCCTCCCACTCAGGCCCCAACCCAGTCTCCCAGTTGTCAGGGGTCAGGAACACTAGGAGTCAATTTGGGCCCTCAGAGAATGGGAAGCACTGATAATCAAGACAAGGGGGGATACCAGACCAAAAGTAGGAAGGCCTGAGGCATGGGAAAGGAATTCCTGCAAAAGGAAGGGCCCTTGGCAGCTAACAGGCTGTAGGGCCTGAGTCTGAGCTGGGGTTATAAGCTAACCTTGAGGCTTCCTCCGCTCAGCACATACATGAGCATGAGCAGAGCCCACACCTACTACTGTAACGCCAGGCTCCCTCCCCACCCGCTCCATGCCTGTGGGCAAACCCACAACTTACCACGGAGAACTTGCCGTCTCCAAACCACATGACCCAGCGGGTGCCTTCAGCTGCTCGGCTCCGGCCCGTCATCCACCAAGACACAATGCGGCCTGGCCACCAGGAGAAGCCCCGCAGTTTCCCCCACACCAGCTCCCCAATGCCAAAGCCCCGGCCGTCCTGGAGCCCCAAGGAGCAGAAATCATTACATGATGGTCACGAGACCCTGCCACCCTGGTCCCCCCTTGGCAACCCCAGCCCGAGCCTCTGGGGATGCGACAGCCAGGCGAGAACTCCACGTGAATGGAGGGAGACAGCAAAGTCAGGGAGATGAAGAGGCCCAGGGTCAGGTAGAGAGCGAGCGGCCAGTGGGAGATGGAGAGCAGGACAGGAGGAGCTGGCAGTGGAGGGCCTGGGAAAGAGCCAGACAAGGCTGGTGAAGAAGCAAGCCGCTCACCTCATATTCTGGCTCATCATCAGCTGCTTTGGTGGCATTCTTGTCCCCAGCATCAGCCCCCACAGGCTCAGGCGTGGTGGCCACAGTGGGGGATGCGGGGTCAGTGGGCTGCTGCACGGCAGGAGGGCTGGCCTCCTCCACCTTCTGTGAGTCCCCAGACCCCTGGTTTTCTTCCACAGCATTCATTACGGCAATTACCTTGGCTTTCTTCTCAGCCTGGGGGAACAAGGAACAATCCCCTTGACACTTTGGACGTTAGCAAGACTCAGGGGCTGTTCCCCACCCAGGTGTGGTCTGCAGGTGGTGACATGGGGGAGGTAAAGGGCCAGGGAGAACAGTTCTTCCCTCATCAACCCAACTGGCCTGCCACAGAAAGGGAAACAGCTGAGGCTCGCAGGTGAAAGCAAAACACATGGATCCATTTCAGCCACCTTTTTTGCCTCTTAGGGAACCCTCCCTCCCCGGCCTAATCTTCCATACCCTGCTAGAAACATCAGCTGCCCACCCTCCGATCTGGAAAGAATTCCACTCGAATATTAATCACGGCACCATTGTTCAGACATAGGTATTGGCTCCTGCCTCTCACTCTTCCCAATCAAGAGGGGAGGAGGCTCATTTTTTTCTCCATCATTTTCTCCGCCAATCAGTCCTCTTCCTAGTTTCCAGACCACAATCCTAATGCTGTGATATCAACTGATTTAACATGCACATCTCCTACACCTGCCTCCAACATCACAGAAAGTTCCACAAGAGCCTGCCTGCTCCCACCATTCCAAGTGCTCAGGGGCTCCAGAGGACATGCTGTGCGCTGTTACCTTCTGCGTGCACCTTTCAAAATCTGTACATCCATCTGGTCACTCAGTTATCTGCTGAGCACGCAGAACAGGCACTCTCTGCCATCCTATCAGCAAATTAATAAGCCAAACCCCAACCATTCTCCCACTGACACTCTGCATCCTTTCACTGTATCACACTTGTCTTTGAGTCCATATGATCATATGTCCAACCTGCCCCAGGACCCATGGAACCCAGGCCCTCCAGTCTAAGCACATGCTCTATCATTGAGATACATCCCCAGCCCCTCCAAATCCTATTCAACGTGCCTTCTAACAAACAACTTTCTGTAAGAGTTTTGAGCTACAAATGGAAATCCTCAATATTTAAAAAAAAAAAAAAAAAAGGTTCAGAAAGCAACTGATTGTGTAAAAAAAGAGCTCTAAACTGAAGTCAGAATATCTATAGTCCCGTTTTAGCCAGGCACCTTAGCAGCTGACAGAACAAGTCCATTCTCTTTGAAGTTGCTCAACCTAAAGGAGCATTTGAACTGCAGATTTCTGGTCACCTTTCCCGACCTGTTTCAGAATCTGACATCATATGCATCAAGGATTCTCCCAAACCCTATCAATGATCCCAAGTCCAAAGGTCCCAGCTACTGTATTGACAGAGATTCACTTAATTTCACTCAACCTTCAAAACTTTTCCTCCTGGCAACAAACCAGATTTGTTTCTTGTGGTGATTACCCTAGCACTTTCTCTGACTCAACAAATTCTAAAATGGGATAAAGCATCCTTTGCCCCAGCCCACAAACACTTGGGAAAATGAGCTGGTGGTGGTGAAAGAATGCAGAGCAACTGCTCGGTGCTCCCCAGCCTCACCCTCACCTGGTCAGGACTTTGCCCTTTCCTTCCTTCTATCAATCAGCTATCATCTCCTCCCTCAAGACATGCACCAGGCTCTGCCTCTGGGGGAGGGGGTTCCCTTCTCCGGTGCGCCAGCTCCTCTCCTGGGATCACTAGCTGCACCAGTTCCATGCATAGATAAATCCCTGCCTTGCTGTCTGCTCCCTTGCACCATGCCTGCTTCCAACTCCAGGCAGGGATAACTGAATTACACGAGGCTGCTGCCTTGGATGCCCCAAAGAGCCTGCGTGCAGGCCTGGCAAGATCCCTCAGCCAGTGCACGGTGTGCAGGGGGTGGCACAGGGCAGGAGGGCACAGCTCCTCCCCAGCCCCCAGATCTAGAGAGGAGTCGTGCCTGCCACCACCCTCATTACTCCCCCACAGCCCCTTTGTCTCTCTTCACCCCTCCACAGCAGTTCCTGAAAATTCTTCCTCCACAACTTCCCCCAGCCTGTCAGATGCCACTGCTGATAGCTGCTCCGCATCCCCAACCCACTTGGTGCAGGAGAACGTGCACCCAGCACGGGTAGGGCTGGCAGAGGATGGGGCCACCAGGACTGGGCGGCACGAGGCGATGAGTAGCAGGAGGCCAGAGGAAAGGGGAAGAGGGGCAGGGGCAGACAAGAAGGGGGGAGTAAGGGGTGGGCCCGCCATAGAAGAGTTGGCCTGGCCGTCGGAGGAGTCCTTTCCCCTTCACCATCCCTACCCTTCTCCCCAGGCAAACAATGGGCCAAGGAAGGGTTAAACTCGGGACTCTCGCAGTGGGGCTGATGGCTCCTCTCCCTTAGAGGGGCTGCGAGACAGGCGAGGGTCCACCAGGGACATTACACCCTCCCCCACTACCACCAGCTCAAGGAAGCCACTTGGCCAGGAGTTTGTCCAGCCTGGGAAAGCCACTGGTAACTCCACTGAAGACAGCCTTCTCGTCCAGTTCCATCTCCTCAGGCAGCGGTCCACCTCCCCCTCCCTCTGTAACTCCCATCCCAAAGGTCAGAGGTCAGAGCGCCACTGCCCACGAGCCCACGCGGCCTTGGGCTATCCCGGTGTCACAGGGCACCGGGCTGACCCCACGGCCCTGTCGGGGTCATACTGCTCCCTCCCACCCTACCACTTCTTTCTGACTGCCTGCCCAGCGGCTCCCAGGAACTCGAAAGGGAGAAAGCCGTCTCTCTCAAGAGGCGCAAGCAGGCAGAGCTCTGAGGACCTCACCGTCCCCCAGCCGGGAACACACAGGTCAACGGGGAACTAACTGCCAGGGGCCCATCTGCAGCAGCTCAGCCCAGACCGCTTTCAGCCCGACTCCTCGTCGCCAGCTGCCCTCAGCAGGCCGCCTGCTCCCCAGCCTGCAGTTACCACTGCCGGGGTTGCTCTTCCTGTCCCCTGAGCGCGCCGGGTGTCACTGGAGCCCAGTGAGGAGTGGGGCCTCGGGGCTCCTGAGTAGCCCTGGGTGGGACGGCACTAAATCAGCATCTTCAGAACTCAGGCGGGCCGGGGCGGCTGCAGCTGCTGCGGGCCAGGGAGGCATACTTGACTCTTTTCAAACACTGAGGGCTGCCGGGATCCTCCCACCGGCCCGGCCGCCTCCCCGCCCCCAGTCTCCCCAGGGCTCCGTCCAGGAACCTACCCATAAGGCCAGGTGCAGCCCCTCTGCGGTCCGGCTCAGGTGTGAGCCCCGGCCCTGAAGCTCTGTAAGTAGCTGCCCGGCTGGGGGAGGGGAAGGGGGCGAAGGGGCTGGGGGCGGAGGGGGCCAGAGAGGGGGAGGGGGCGCTGGGGGGGAGGGAACAGTTCTTTGTCTAGAACTCCAGGTCACGTGGGCCCCGCTGGAGGGCCTGGTTGGCTGCGCGCGGGCCGGGGGAGGGGGCCGGCC
>NW_004955469.1:7286791-7352419 GCF_000276665.1 Chinchilla lanigera
GGGCGCACGGCCGGGGGCGGCGGGGGCAGCTGCGGGCCCCGGGGGCAGCTGAGGCAGGGGTAGGGGGGCGGAGCGGAGCTTTCCGGACAGTCTGCGAGAGTCAGGAGAAAGTTGGAGAAAGTGAGTTCCGCAGAAGCACAACCAAAACAAGAAAAAGAGAAAGCTTACAGATAAGAGTTTAGGGAAACTTTAGAGTACAGACGGAGGCGGACAGAAGGCGCCCGACGGAGCTCCTGACGGGAGCCGCTGGGGGCCGGCTGCCCCAGGTGGACGAGAGGTGTGCCTGGGGCCAGACGCGAGGCCGGCCCGGACGCCGCCAAACTCTCTTCTGGCCGAGTCCGGGCAGGGGAGCAGGTCGCGCTGGCTCTTGTGGAGTACAGTATCTCATTTTGCAGCGTGCAAGGCTGGTGATGAGGACGCTTCTTCAAAAGGACAGCAGTGCCTTCGTCCCCAGCAAGACACGTGCGGCTCAAGACGACTTCACCTCTCCTGGAGCCTCCGGGCTGAGCCTGCAGGAGCAGCCTCAGCCATTTCAAGCTCCGTCCTCCAGCGCAGAGGCAACTACCCCCAACACGGGACACAGTCTCCTTCCACGGCCCTCCACTAGGTGGGTGGGAGCATCGGATACAGAAACACACTCTGGACCCACCCCTGAGGGAGCTGACAGATTCCACTGGACTTGGGGAGATAAGAAAATATCACTGAAAGCCGGGCATGGTGGCATATGCCTGTAATCCCAGCACTCTCGGAGGCCGAGGCAGGAGGATCACAAGTTGTAGCCTGGCCTGGGCAACTGAGCCACTCAGGAAGCCCCTGTCCCTAAATTTAAAAAAAAAAAAAAAAAGATAAAAGGGCTGGGATGTAGCTCCAGGCAAAGACCCTGGGTTCAATCCCCAGTACTGACAGGAAAAAAAAAAAAAAATACTGAGAAACAAGCCACCACCATACCGCAAATACCGAGCAGATGGCAGTGGTGTGAATGATGAATGAGGTTGAAGAGGTCAGAAGATGAATGGGATTTGGAAGGAGCTCATCTAGGTAAGATAAGAGACTCTCGGTGATGCAGAAAGGGAATCCCTCCCTCACCTCTACCTTTAAGCACAATTTGACTGAAACTAAAGGGCACAGAGGAAAGGCTGGATAATGGGAAGGGGGCTCAGAAGTGTCAATGGATAGATTCTGTAACAGTGAAGAATAAGGGCGGGGTTTTTCTGACAAGATAAACGGGTGTTTTAGAGAGAATGACCTGGTTTGAATTTGCTAGATGAATTAGAAAGGACAGCGGGAACTGAAGGTGAATGCTCCCAGCAGGAGAGGGCTGTTTGGCTGGCACACTTGTCCGAAGATCTGGACTTGAGTTCTGAGTCCACCACCATGACCTTCACACAAGTCACTTAACCCCAAGAAGTCTCTGTTCTCATCTGCAAAACAGGAGCGATGCCGTCAGCTCCCTGCAGCCCTAGAAGACCAGCACCCTAGGGACAATGAGAAATCCAACTTCCCTGTGGCTCCTGGCCACAGGCAGCTGGGACACACCAGTTGGAACATCCTTCCCAGGGGCATCAGAGCAGGCAAGCCCTGAGGAGAGGGGAGGAATCCAAATCAGATGGCCGTCTCCACAGGGAACTGGTAGGGCATAAGCTTCCCTGCCAACCCTGGATCCATACACAAGGAAAAGGAGCCATTCTGAAAAACACAGGCTCACTTCCTCCCCCCAACTCTTCTCACAACTCAATCAAGGTATCTGCTTGGGACAACTTTTTAGAAGATCCCTGAGCTGGGCTGAGAAGCCCTGAATTTGGGGCTGGAGTGTAGGTTGAAGGTAGTGTATGTGGTTAGCATTCACAAAATCCTGGATTCTATGTCTAGCACTTTAAAAAAAAAAAAAGGCAAATCAAAAGGTCCTGAATTTACATCTGAGCTGCTCCGAATTTACATCTGAGCTTAAGAAATGTAAAATGACTTGCTTAGCTGCTTGCCTTGCTGCCATCTCCCCAGCATCCAGGCCCTGTCCACAGACCAGCTTGCACCTAACCCCAGGCCTCCTCTCAAGGCAGAGTTTCTTAAACCAGGTGCAGTGGTGCATGTCTGTAATCCCAGCACTCAGGAGGCTGAGGCAGGAGGACTGCTGTGTTTGAAGCCACCCTGAACTACATAGTGAGATGCTCAAAAAAACACTGGAGTTGTGGCTCAGAGGTAGAACTCTTGCCTTGTATGCACAAGGCCCTGGATTTGATCACCAGCACCACACACGAAGCCAAAAAAAAATTTTAAAGGGTGGGTGGGGCATGTGGTGAGCTAGGGACGTAGCTCAACCCCTAGTACTGAAAAGAAGAAAAAGTACTATTATTTGTTATCTTTTCCATACAACTTCCCACTTAACCAAAAGAAATTCCAGACTCAGAAGTGTTCCTTAACCAACTTAGGGGATCTTGCCACTCTTGTGGCCATGCCGCAAGAAAGGGTAGGTAACACTACCGTTTCATAGGTGGAGACATGAAGCCAGTGATGTGCCTTTTTGTGGTCTGTAGACACAGACCCTAAAGCAGAAGAGATTCCAAGATCTAGGGTAAATAGGTCCTTTTAGTAAAAGAGCAGGGTAAATAAAATAGGGTAGATTTCAACAATCCCACAGATGCCTTCGACCTTGCTAAGTAACCTTCCCTGGGTAGTTCCTGGGATAGGTTTTTTGATTGAGATAAAGATAGTCAACTTAAAAACAGCAGCCCTGTGTAAAATAAGCCCTGTTCTTGGAATTGCTATCAAAGGATGTTGAAAGGAGGAACTGCTAGATGAAAAGAAGATGTAGATGTCAAGAGCCTAAAAGAAGGGCTGGAGAGGAAGAAGCCAGCATGGCTCCACAGAGAGGCTGACCTCTAGGGCAGGCAGGGTGCATTTCCTGTCTGGCAGGCAGACATCAGTAACTCAACAGGCCATCAACACTGATCAAAATGCCTCTGAGGTCACCTGACTCAGCCCGAGTCTGTATTCCTCAAGCACATGTCTAATTCTAATTACATTTTCCAGTTACTCTCCAACCAGTAAATTGCTAAAAAACAGCAGAACAAGTGTTATAATCTGCCCTTATTACAAAGACACATCCTGTTAGAGGTTGGTCACTGTACCCTCATGTACGTCAATTTTTTTTTGTTTTTTTTGGTCCTTTTGAGACAGGGTCTCACTGGCCTTGAACTCACTTTGTAGCCCAGGCTGGTCTTGAATGCACCATGATCCTGCCTCAGCCTCCCAAGTGCTGGGATTACAGGCATGTGTCACCACGCCTGGCTCACCCTTCTTAACTATGAGCATGATCACAAGTGTGTAGACTTGACTTTCCAGTCCTAGAGAACTGGGACGAGACCCTAGGCTACATACCCTACCAAAGAGCAATCATGCCTAAAGGTCCAAGGTGCACACCTGCCTGACGAGTTTTAACTGAAAGGTTAGCATTCTGTAGCATGTTTTGTCATAAAATGCTACCCTGGCAGAACAGGGGTAGAGTATTTTGCTGCCACCATGCACAGGACAATCACCACCTGAGTCCCCTTCCTCAGAATCAGAGAAACCACGGCCCTGTAAAACCACCTGCAAAGCAACATGCTGGGAATCACTGCATGTCTTCTGCTGCACACATCTCCAGTAGCCGCCCACAACCAGGGAAGCTGATCCAGACAAAAGACCATGAGGTCAGTGGCTGTCTATTCTGAACCTGTCCTCCTCCCGCCTACAGCTCAAAGCCTCAATGTGCTGACTCCAGGGCCCCCACAAATCTGGAGGCCTCACGACCTATGACGCAGCCATGCTCAGTAATCCGTGTGCTGCTGCTGCTCATGCCGTTCCATCTTTCTGGAAGCCCTTTCCCTCAACTCCCACCAGCCCCAATCCTACTCATCCTTCTACATCAGCTTGCCAATTACTTCCACCAAAAAAGTTTCTCTAGCCCTGCCCTGGCCACTGAGGTAGCTGTTAGGCTGCATGTGGCTATTTCAGTTAATTAAAACTAGAGTCCAGCTCAGTTGTATTAGCCATATTCTAAATGTCTGAGAGCCACATGTGGTTGGGACTGCACACAACAGACTAGAGACTAGTTCCATTACTACAGAAAGACCTTTTGCACAGGACTGCTCCGCCACTCACCCTTACTCCATGTTGTCCCTTACCTCCCTCCCTCCCTCTGTCCCTCTATAGTCCTCCCCTAGATCTGCCAGTCTTCTTTGCCTGTATGAAGGTGACTGTGTATTCATGATCACCATGAGATTAAAGGGCCAGGACCAGCTCTTACTCAGCCTCATATGGAAGCCACATGGACTGAGCATCTTGCCCATAATGGAGGATGGAAACAGCATTTACTCAACTGAATGCAACATGGTCTCAGAAGCCTCATCCCAAAGGCACCACCCAAGCTCCAGGCTAAGGGACAGAAACTTTCTATAGCAGACATTCTAATGACTGTCAAGCGGTCTGGGTCCAAGTCTCCCCAAGCAGCCAGGATCTTCACTTTCCTCTTCCTCTGCCGTCCAAATGAAGGTTGCAAGCAGATGACCAGGACTGGGCTGCTGGCAGCAAAGCTAAAAATAGCCCTGGAGCCAACAGCATGGAGTTAGCAGGACTTGTTGCTAAGGAGACAGCTGCAGGGAGAGCAACTAAGCAGAAGAAGGTGTCAGACGCACACCAGAGAGCAGAGGCCAAGCTGGGGACTCTAAGTTGACAAGGGTCCAGGACTCCCACTGAGATGTGTGCTACCTTCTGGCAGCTCCTCACTGATGTTCTAAGTGGGGCAAATGTTGCCCTGTCCCTCAGTACCTCATCTCCATGGAAACCACCATGGCTGGGGTAAAGTACCAGCCCCTGGAAAGGAGGCCTCTGCCTGGAGCTTGTTGTTATGGCAACATCCCCCTTTCCTGTCATTCTCTCACTCCTGGCTTCTCCTGAGAGAAGAGGGGGTTGGGGAGGGCCTGGCTTAGCCAGTGTGACCAGGAAACAGCCGCTTCCTTGACAAGACTAACCTGCTAGTCTCCAGAAGCTCCTTGGGAGCTCAGAAAGGCCAGTCACTTCTCAGCACCAGGTAGATGTTTTTTTTTTTCCATGGCGCCTTTACAGGTCCTCATGTCAGAAGAACCCCAAACTTCCCAAGGCTTGCATGCATCAAGACCACCCAATGAGGACTTTACAAATAGATTCTCAGGCCCTACCTACATGTATCAGCAGACTGAGGGTTGGGCTCTAGTTTTCCCTAGGTAATTCTGATACCAGCCAGTTATAGGAACTACTGAAAGCCCGGGCTGTCACAAATGAGGAAAGTGAGAGCTGGAGAGGACCAAGCCATCCCGAAGGGTCAGAGCCACTAGCTGCAGAGGAAGTGGTCTGGAGAGGAGGGGTAAGGAGGAGGACATCCAGAGGTGCGTTTCCTCACATCAGTGCATGTGTCCCAGGCCAGCCACCCCACCTCCTGGGCCTTTCCCTCCTGCTCCCCTTTCAAGTGAGTACATGCTGTTGTCTGATACTGGGTTATGATTTAAAACTGAAGCACTGGACAAGCTGTCCCTTGTGGTGAAAGCAGAAGGCAGGAGGCTGGGGAGTGTGGCTCCCAGTATACAAGAGGCAACCCAGGCACATGATTCGGGCTGAAAGACAACCTCCCCACTGTAAAGCAAAAGGTTCACCATAGCAACTGCAGTGTACTGGCCTAGTCAGCCTCTATGCCACCAGCCTAAACCTGAGGCTCAGGCCAGTCAGGCACAGCATTTGGGTGACTGCCGTGGTAGTGCAAAGGTGCCCACCCCCACTTACCAAGTTAATTTCCTGGAGCCAACCTATAAGCCTGCCTGAAACACACCTACCACCAGACCCCCAAGGGTGTAAGTCCTGAGCACCTGCCCTCGCTGGGTCAGCTGGGGGAGGACTCTGAAGTTCAGGAGAAGAAGGTAAAAGAGATAGGTGTCTGCTTCTGTTACTCACAGGCAAACTGTGTACCCAAGGCCCACCACACATAAACCACAGCCCTCATTCAAGACAGCATGCAATTAGATGGTAAATTATGTGGTAGTGATGCTTCCTACATGTGCTGAGGGAAATCAGAGGCGGCCTGGATCAGTAAAGACAGGAAGATTCAAGGGGAGATGAACAAGGGTGTACCAGGAATGAGCTCAACCTCCAGGCAGGAAAGGCCAGATGTGGGGGTCACTTGTCATTCATTGCGTTAGCTCCCCCACAGATGAAGAGAAGAAATGAGAAGCTTTGGGCAGCCACAGGCACATCTGGGGAAGGCCAGTGGCATGGGCCTGCTGTACCCGCCCTGGAGAGGAACCTGTTAGAAAGCCAGTCCTTCCCTCCTGACTCACCAGCTGCCCCCCCCATAGCGCCCCTCATTCCAGGCAGCCTCAGCGGCCTCCACACCCTCTCCTGATCAGCCCTGCTGCCCTAATCATACGTCAGGCAGCCTTGGTCCACAGGCCACATCAGGCTCCAGCTACCTCGACCTCCTTTCTTACTCCACACCTCAGCTTTCCCTTTCCTGAGCTCTGGGACTGCTCCACAAACCCCACTCTTTTCCTGTCCCTTCCTTCCACTGACCCCTAACTGCTGGGGCTACCCTGCAGGTGAGTCTTGGGCCCTGGCAGGGGGTACAGATGACACCACAGGGGTGAGGGGTCCACTCTGACACTGGGACTCACTTGCTCTTACCAGGAAAATCAGGGGGGCGGGTCTCGACCCTGCAGGGTGCTGTAGCAATGGCAAGGCCTGGCTTCTCTGGAGCTCAGTTGCCTAATCAGCCTAACACACTACAAATACCTGCTCAATCTTCCAGATTTGTAGATGCTGTCACTTTGTTTTAGAAAGCAGTCCCTGGAAAGCAGTGTCAATTCTACACCAAGGCAAGGTGTAGGCCAGAAGGAACCAGGCACACCTTCACTGCCACCCTTCCCCCTACTCCTTCCCAGGCTACGGGGAGGGGCTGAGGGACCACCATTCAGATTCAGGCATGCAGACCCTCTCGAGTTTCAGGGCCCAAAGAGAAGACAGGGAGGAGCCCAGCAAACCAGTGTGGCTATTGCTGAAAACACCAGGAACGCCTTCCATCTCCATCCCAAAAGGAAAAATGTAAATTCCTGCACTGAGTCCTTTCCGGTCTTCCCACCCCCGGGCTTGGAAACTGTTCAGAGCACCTGCCAGCCTCAGAGCCCGGCTTTCATCCTTAGGGCATCCTTGTAGGTTCAGACCAGCTGCAGACCCCTGGCAGACCCTTAGCAAGGACTGGTGCTGGCAGCACTACCTTCCCAGTGTGACTCATCTGCCCAGGGATGTTTAAACCAAACAACACTCCCGGGCAACCCTGATGCACAGTGAGGCCCCCGCCCCAGGTGATGTGACATTTGGGGGATCTCCTCTGAGCCAGGTTTGCTTCACTTCTAATCATATGAAGCTTGGTGGTTCTTAAACTTCAGTAAACCCTGAGGTGGGGAGGGGCAAGGGGGGTGCCCCAGAGACCCTGGTTCAGGATTCTTTGGGTAACAGAAAAACCCACCCTTTGGGGAAACCTGAATCCTAAATTTTGCTTTTCTAATTGTTTGGGTTTTTTTATTTTTTGGGACAGGGTCTTGCTATATAGTGCAGGATGGCCTTGAGCTCACTATGTAGCCCAGGCTGGTCTCAAACTCACATCAAGCCTCTTGCCTCAGCCTCCTGAGTGCTGGGATCACAGGCATGTACCACCATGGCTAGCAATCTGCAGATTTTTTTTAATCATATAAAACTGCCTTTCAGGTAGCATGTAGATTCAAATACACTATAGTCTGGGCAACAACATTCCCATTTTTGGTCAATCCTGAGCTGGACGTGAAAATAGAAGTATCTTTTTTTTTTTGAGACTAGGTCTTATTGTGTATTACAGGCTGGCCTTGACCTCGTGGCAACCTTGCCTTTGCCTCCTGAGTGCTGGGATTACAGGTGTGTGCCACCACGCCCAGCTGAAATTAGAAATGTCTTTACTGCCCACCGCTCACAATGAAGAGGAAGTGAGGAACCAAATAGCATCAGACGTGTTACTGAAGAAACAGTGAGGCGGCAGCCAGCATACAGTCGGTGTGGGAGGAGTACGACCCCGGAGGGAGGACAAAGGCTGGCAGTCAGGAGGCCACAGCCGCTGAGAAGGGCCTCAGCGGTCCTCTAGTTAGTCCAGGAAGTGGTCCCAGATGCTGCTGGTGAAGCCCATGTTCATGCCTGGTCCTGTTTTCTGTGCCCTTTGGGTCTTGCCCTCCCTGCTCAGCCCTCCAGGTGGAAGGTGTTGGAGTCTGAGTCCAGATCCTCCATTTAGGAGCTAACCTCTCCCCTGGACACCCACCCTGTCTATGCTGGCTTCTCAAGAGCCGCCTGTCCAAAGCCAAACTCAGTGTCCCCTCCACCTAAGAGAAAATCTTCATGCCCTGGGGCGGGGCAGGGAATTCTTACAGTTGACTGCACCGCTGCCACACCCCACCAGAGGGAAAACTGGTTAAATAGGACTTTACTAAGAAGCTTCTGCTCATCATAACGTACTTAAAATAAGCCAGACCTAGTGGTGCACAGCTGTAATCCCAACACTTGGGAGGCTGAGGCAGAAGGATCACTATTAACCTGAGGCCAACCTGGGCTTCTTGGTTGAGTTCAAGGCCAACCTGAACTATTAGTGAGACTCTGTGTCAAAAAAGAAAGAAAAGCTCATGTCTCAAGCTTGCTATTCCTCCAGGATTCCCTACCTCAGGCCCCAAATCCTAGGCAGGTTTCTCCCTTCCCTCCATCTGGGACAAGTTACAACAGTTCTTTCAAGTCACTTCCCATACCCGACCCTCAGTCCTGGCCAAATGTGCTGCCCTCCTCACTGGCCCTGTCCTACACTGCCCTCTGTGACTCCATGATGCCGTGAGGGTTCACACTCTAATATACTCCCTAATATACATGCCCGCTCCCTACTGCAGACCAAAGCCTGAACCAATCACCAAGGCAAGAGGGCCCTTAAGCAGGAGGGCCCACCTCCTCTCACGTCTGACCTCTGCTCAAGCGTCCTGTACCCTGATCTCCTGCTGTCCCCCAGACAAGCCAGGAGCTCCATGCTGCCTCTCTCTGCCCTCACTGTGCTCTTCCTGCATCCCTTCCTCTCCAGGGTGCCTCCTCCAGAAAGCTTCTGTGGGTCTGAAGGAAGCCGGAGCCTTCCGCTGTGCCTGTGCTCTGTTGGGGTGCCAGGTGTCACCCCTGCTGGCTGATGTGCCTCTGGGACTGGGACTGTGTCCAGTGTGTCATACTGGACACTGTATCCAGTGGGGCATGTTTAGTCAATACCAAGGTAAGGGCCGATAACTCCCTCAATTCGTGTTTCAGCTTCTTTAAGGTCACAGACAGAGTCCAGCAGCCCTGCCCTCCCCTGGACATCCTGGTGGTCCCGGACCACTGGTTCAGTCTGCAAGGGAACCATTCATCTCTGTGGTCAGCCCCACAGAAAATACTATGGGAATGCTTCCAATGCTGACCTAATGCACAGGAAATCTTGAGATATGCAAGGTTCCAAATCGCAGGGGATTTCTGTGATCAGCACCCTAGCTAGGGTTTCTTCACACCCTTCTTCCACTGCCCCAGGCAGACTCCTCATTTCAGTCAGGGCCACACAGTGTTTGCCATGACATGGCCTTCCCTGAGGATGCCCGTTGGGCTTGACAGGGGACCCCACAGCCTCCTGGCTCTTTTCTCATTTGTTTGTTAACTTTAAGATCTTTCTAAGTCGCTAAATTGCCCAAATTGGGTTGGAACTTATGATTTTCCTGCCTCAGCTTCCCAAAGTGTTAGCATTACAGGTTTGTGCACCACTACACCTAGGCTCATTTCTCTTCCTTTCCTTCCTTCCTTCCTTCTCCCCTCCCTTCTTCCCTCCCTTCCTTCCTCTTCTTTCCTTTTTTTTTTTTTTTTTTTGGTTCTGGGGTTGAACCCAGAGCCTCACACATGCTGGGCAAGCACTCTACCACTGAGCTATACCCCCATCCCTTTTTAAAATTTTGAGGGGCTGGGGATTTAGCTCAGCGGCACAGTGTCTGCCTGGGAAGCGTGAAGTCCTGAGTTTGATTCCTGGTACCGGAAAAAAAAAATACAAAATAAATAAATAAATAAATAAAGTGGGCTGGGGATTTAGCTCAGCGGTATAGCACCTGCCTGGCAAGTGCAAGGTCATGAGTTCAATTCCCGGTACCAGAAAAAAACCAAAAAAATAAAAAATAAAAAACTAAAATTTTGAGACAATGTCTCATTAAATTGCCCAGGCTGGCCTTCAACTTCTGATCCTCCTGCCTCCTGAGCAGCTGGGATTATGGCCATGCACTACCTTGCCAAGCCTCTGCTCACTCTCTAGTTGTACCAGGTCACAGCATAATTTATTCGTTTACTTGCCCACCCCTTCAGGGCACAGTGGGCAATTTAAATTCATTTCATTAGTGTCTGGACAATTTTGGGATCTGGCAGACACCCAGACATGTAAGGCAGTATCTTAAGGACTGAGCACATAATACCTGCTCAGTAAGAGTTCTACAGCTCTTTGGAATAACAAATGAATAGAAGTGCGATTAATGAAAAGGAAACTACCAGTAAGGGACAGATCTTGGTAGATGGTGAGCAGAGATGGGAACCTAAATCAAGGAGCTGCCCGGAAAGATCTGTGTGTCAGACAGTGGATGTGCTTTGTAACACCACCTTTCTTGTACGATGCCAAGGCTGCCTTTTGTGCCTGAGCCTAGGTTCCTACCATATCCTGCTTTAACTTCCTTTCTTTTTCTTCTTTTTATTTTTCCAGGCTGAGGATTGAACCCAGGGTCTGATACATGCTAGACAAGTGCTCTGAGCTACATCCCTAGACCTGTTCTACCTTTCTGATCCAGGTGTGGAAAGACAGAGGAAGAAGTGGAGGGGACAGTGAAGAAGAAAGGAAAACAATACTGTGGCACCAAAGAGCAAATTTCCTGAAAGCTGTTTGTAAGAGTTCTTGGGTTTTGTTTCATTGTTTTGTTTTTTGTTTTTTTTTTTTTTCGGTACCGGGAATTGAACTCAGGACCTTGTGCTTGCCAGGCAGGCACTTGTGCCACTGAGCTATATCCCCAGCCCCCTAATAGTGACAGCTTTTGTTCTTTTTTTTTTTTGAGTACCAGGAATCGAACTCAGGACCTTGTGCTTGCCAGGCAGGCACTGTGCCGCTGAGCTATATCCCCGGCCCTTCTTTTTTCTTTGAAATAGGGTCTTCCTAAATTACCCAGGGAGGCCTTGAACTCATGATCTTCCCTCTTCAGCCTCCCAAGGAGTGGCAATTACAGGTTTGCACTACCATGCCTGGCTGAGTTCTTACAAGGATGCTTTGTGTGTGTGCCTGCATGTGTGTCATGTATGTTAGGCCTGAGAATTCACCCAGACCTTGAACTTAGAATTCATGTACAGGCAGTAAATGTGACAGAGGAAACCAGATCTGAATCCTCCCCACTGTCGTAAATCCCTCACACTATCTAGTCTCATTCTGTCACATTATAAGCAAAAAAACTAAAGCAAAGAAAGAAGAAAGAGCCCCTCAAATGGATCAGCTAATCAGGGACAGAAAACCAGGCCCTCTGAATCTCATTCCAACATTCTCTTAATCCAATTTCATAATGTCAGACATATGGCCATGAGAAAACAGCAAGTCAAGGGTGGGGCAGGGGACTGAAGTGAATGGAGTTGGGAGGGACACACCAAGGTCATTAACCGGTCAAGGTCATGAGGATGAAAGGACCTGAGTCTCACAGAGGCCATGGGAGCCAGCTAGGACAACAGTGGTTAGGAGCCAGTACAGGGCAGCTGCCTGGACACTTCTTTTTTTATTTTTTGGCAGTACTGGGAATTGAACGCAGGGCCTTCACATGGAGCTATGTCCCTTTTAACTTTAAGACATGGTCTCATTAAGTTCCCCAGGTTGGACTGGAAGTTACAATTCTCCTGCCTCAGCCTCCCAGAGTGTGAAAATTACAGGTGTGCACCACCACACCCAGCTGGACAGCTAGACAGCCTCTCTTCTAAACCCATGCTTGAATTTCATCCATGTGGCTCTTTCCTACTTTCCTTGGGAAACCTTCCTTTCCTGGTAGCAAAACAGGATTGACAATATTTCTTACAAGGCTGGGAGAGTAACCTACCAGTAGAGCATGTGCTAGGCAGGCATGAGGCACAGGCCCTGGGTTCAGTCCCTAGCACCACAAAACAAAACTGACAGTAAATGAGAGGACTATGCCTTAGGAGCATGGTGAAAGCTCTGTTTTGGCACAGTGCCTGATGCGTCTGTGGGTGCTCAGCAAAGTCCAGCCTTTTGTCCTGTTCCCTAATCCTGGCCAGCAGTTGGACCCTGGACACATTTCTCACTGCTAAAAAGTAGGGGCTGTCCTGACAGCTATTATTCCCTCAGTGCACCCAGGAGGAGGGAATTTTCCACTGTGCAAATAGCTCATCCACTTAAAGGACACTGAGGAGTTGCTCTGTGACAGTTTTCACAGCTTGGTACCAAGGTGGGCCCCAGAAGTTACCCTGCTTACAGGAGGCCACAGGGGCACCTTTAATACTCGGCCTTTTGGCGAAGTGTGCTTGCTGTGCCTGCTCCAAATGCTTTCACTTCCTCCAAGGGGAACGTGAGTTCTGGGGCCCCCTGCACAAGTTCAGGGATGGCAAACCAGTGAGGAATGTCTGCATGGAATACCACACCCCCGATTTGGTTTCAGTCTTTATTGGTCTACTTCACAAGAGCCCGGGAGATCATACCTTATTGTCTCAGCCTTCCCAAAGCCGCTGGAATAAGGTCCTGACTTAGGAGGTGCTGAGTGATTGCTTATTAAATGGAATATGGCACAGCAGGAAGCAGCCCTCTGGACATTCCCAGGCTATTCCTCCCAGGCAGACAGGAAGCACAGTGTGTTGAGACCGTAGGTTGTAAAGAGAGGGAAGGCAACATTTGCTAAGCTCATAGAAACGCCAGCAGCAGCACAAATGGCCAGTAAGCATCTGAGAAGACGCGCAACCTCACTTATTATCTGGGAACTGTCAATTCCAATCATGCTAAGACACTATTCTCCCACCCATTCAGTTAGCAAAATACTGATATCAGCAAAGGTGGAAGTCATCTCATACACTGGCATTGCCCTTTTTAGAGGGTAATCAGCCAGATTTTATAAAATGCAAACTACACATTCCCTTGGGCCAGAATTTTTCTTTGTAGTATCTGGTCTTTCAGGAATGCAGATGTGCAGAGAGGAAGACCAAAGATGCTCACTGTTGCAGTATGTGGTTGCCTGAAGGTTACCAGTAAATAAAGTGGTGGCCATGCACACAGTGGGATAAAACAGTAAGGATGCCACTCAACTGGTGTACGTGAAAGACCAAGCTGTGGGGGCCCAGGATATAGCTCAGTGGCACAAGCGCCTACCTGGCAAGCACAAGGTCCTGAGTTTGATTCCCAGTACCCGCCCCAAAAAGAATGAATTCTGAAAAACCAAGCTGTGAAATGAAACTACAGTGTGGTCCATTTATGTAAAAGGGGGGAAAAAACGTGAAGAAAAATTATTTACACATCCAGGTAAATGAGTAGGAAAAACTGTGAGACTGACCTACCATCTACCTCCCTATCTACCTACCTGATAGCATCAAAAACCTGTGAAGGAATTAAAATTGTGGGGGTAGATTTTTTATAACCAGAATGTACTTGTGTAATAGTATAATTTAAATTTTTTTTTTTTTAAACGGTCAGGCTTCAGTATATGCTGGCTTTGTGCTCAGATCTCTAAAAGTATGTGTCACCTTTTGAATCCACACCTCTAAGATCAGGATTATTTATCCATGTGGCACACCCTTCCCCTGTACATCCTGCCTGCCTGGGGACCAAAGTACCCAGAGGGACTGCACTTAACTAGCTCAGGTTGGGTAAAAGCAAAAAACAAACTGGTGAATGCTGTTCCCATGAAGCCAAGACATGCAGAAGAGCAGAGCGCAGTCAAGTCTACCCACAGAGGGGCGCCTCCATTGGCTGGCGAGGTTATGTGACGCCTAGGGTCCCATGTCCTGGAAGTAAGACTTGTTTGCTGGTATCTTGTGGCTTGCCTCTAAGGCCACAGGCAGCAGCAACCTGCCCTTCAGGCACCTGAAGCCTCTGCTTCTTGCTGGACAGTGTGTGTAAGGATGCAGGAGTCCCAGGGTCCTGCCCTATAGGTTGAGAGCAAGGAAAGAGACCAGATCCTACAGCAGCAGGACATAGTACCCTTGCCAAAGATCCCCTTGCCTTTGGAATCTGCTCAATGTGAACAGTTGCAACATCAATGGGCTATTACGGAGTCTTAGAACAACTGGGTAAATTGTAGGGATTAGAGGGTTGAAGTCTTGAGAAATGGCCAGAAGACCTTTATCATGATGGGGAGATAATGGGGAGCCGCTGTATGCTCTATAGTGAGACCTGATCACAATTAAGGCAAAGGATTAATAAGCAGGTAAAGGGCCAGGGATGTAGCTCAGCGGCATAAGCAATTGCCTGGCAAGCCTGAGGTCATGAGTTCAATTCCTGGTCCACCCTCCCCCGAAAAAAAACAGCAAGTAAAGGGAATAGGAGAAGAGACAGAAGATGACAGCTTTCCCACTCCAGCAGGAATTCCCCGTCAGCCTTAGGATGCATATGTCCCATTTCTTCTCATCCATTTATGTTAAATTTCACTTATTTTTATGATATTTTATGTCTTCTGAAATTTTGGGAGGTATGGAGAGAACCTCAGGAAGTAGGTTATTTTAGACAGACAAAAAGATCGAGTAGGCCTCACTCAGTAATGATGGTCTGATTGACAAAAGTGCTGAAGGGAAAAGAAAAGTCATGCAGGACTGTGTTCTGAGGGAGGGCGGCCTTCAGATGAGCATGTAGTCTAGGGGAAGGGGCGCGGGGGCCTGGGGGGAGCCCCCCAGCAGGGCATACAACCACTGTAGGCCTGACCTGACCTCCCATCTTCCCAACAGCGCTTACTGCTGTTCTCTACCCACAGTCCCTGAGCCTCACCAGAACAAATATCCATTCCTGAAAAGGCCACACTGTTTTGTGCCTCAGGACCTCTGCACATGCTGTATACCTCCTTTATAATGCCTTTCCCCTCTTCTTTAAAAGCTAAAAGTTGCCTCTTGCTCATGTGTGATCCTCAGAAGAATTAGCCTAAGCCTATACTCAGGGCAATGTACTTTCTATAGATGCCATGAACCTACATTTTATGCTTCCAATATCTTACAAGCCATACAGACACAGAAAGTTCTGGCAGTGGGCGCAGTAAAGGTGCCCAAAGGAAACTGTAACAACAGGCTCTGTGTTCAGGTTAGGAAGTGCTGGTTGGGCCTCCAAGTGAGAGTGCCTGGGCAGTAGGCGCAGTTTAGAGCTAAAGCCTGGACACTTTGTCAGGAGTAGGGGTTATCTTTCTGGAGAGGGTGACTGGACCCATAACAGCAGATAGAGGGCGGCAAGATGCAGGGGTGAGGGGTACAGATCTGGGGGTGCCACAGTTAGAGACAAGAAGCTGAGGACAACTGCAGTGGGCCTTGCAGGGAGGTTGAGAAGGGCCAGGGAGGCAGCTTCTGAAGAAAAGGTCAAAAGCCAAAGAGCTGACACTGAGAAAGACGATGGTGCTCTGTACCCTAATTACAGAACTTGGACAACAGGCCCCACAGCAACAGTCACTGTTGTTTGGGGGGCAACTTGAAAGCCACTTGTGTTTCTCCAACATTTTTTTTTTCAGACCTTTGAATTTTTTTTTACTTTTTCTTTTTTTGTCTTGTTGAGACAGAGCTTCACATGTAGTTCAGGCTGATCTTGAACAATCCCCCTGCCTCAGCCTTCTAAGTGCTGGGATTATAGCTGTGTGCGACCACACTCAGCCAGTCTTTTGAATTTTATTTATTTTTATTAGTACACACCTGAGATATATTCACAACTTTCTGATTACCTTCAGCTTCCCTATCAGAATGCAGTATATGGAGCCGGGCCTCAATAGGAGCAGAAAGCCTAAATTCTTATTCCTTTCCAGCCCCATAACTTGCCAGGGGCCCTAGTTCTGAAAATGAGGGGATCTATAGTTTTAGAACTTGTACTGGAAACTATGAAGTAAACAGTCTTACTGGCAGAAAAAATAAATTTTTGTTTAGGAGTTTCTATACCATAAATCGAAGGTACTTATATTTTAAACTAAGGTGTTTTTTTTTTTTTTTTTTTACTTTTCTGTTAAACCTCATTGTTATCTTTATTGCTTGGGGTGGATAAACAAGAAAAATCTAGCTTTTGATGACTGTTGAAGTGCATGATAGACATAGGGTTCTTTATCCTACTTTCTCTAGTTCAGTATAGCATAGCAATTGTTTTGTTTTGCTTTTTGCAGTGCTGGGGCTCACTAGGCAAGTACCCTATCTTTGAGCTACACCCCAATCCAACAAATCTTAAATAAGTTTTCTGCTGTTGTGGTGGTGCGTGCCTATAATCTGAGCTACTACTCAGCGGGTTGAAGCTGAAGCAGAAGGTGGCAATTTCAAGCCCAGTCTGGGAAACTTAGCAACATGCTGTCTTGAAATAAAAAATACAGCCAGGCATGGTGGCACATGTCTGTAATCCCAGTACTTGGGAGGCTGAGGCAGGAGGGTTGCTATAAGTTCAAGACCAACCTGAACTACACACCAAAAAAGGAAGGAAGGAAGGAAGGAAGGAAGGAAGCAAGCAAGCAAGCAAGCAAGGAAGGAAGGGGAGAGGGAGGGAGGGAGGTAAGGGAGAGAGGGAAAAAGGGAAGAAGAAAAAGAATAAAAAGGGCCAGAGATGTAGCTCAGTAGCAGAATACTCCTGGGTTTAATCCTTAGTACTATAAAAGAAAAGTCTTAAAAATTTACTAGAAAACCTGTCACTTTCTTGAAATAGTATCTATCTTCATTTCCCACGTGTTGAAGAAAGACCCCCTTTTCACTGGGATCGAGGGCAGGTCTCCACACTGTGACTTAAAGGGAGCACAGTTGGAGAATCAAAGAACATTTTAGAAACTCTTCAAGCCCTAAAAGTCACAATCTCTATGCTTCCTGCCCCAAGCCTTAGCAAGAGCAGAAACCCCACACAGAACACAGTGAAGAAGCAGAGCCCTTGTCTGAGTTCCAGGGTCCCAGCCCGGAGACGGAGCCAAGAGGACAGCCCCCTCCCTGAGTTCCCATTCCAGGACAAGGCTCAGTGCCCACAGCCAAGTGGCTCTCTGCAGACCTGGAACAGGCTGCCCTTTTTCCAGGCTCTTCCAAGAGAGGAATTTCTGTCGTCCTGGATCCCAAAGGAACTGAAAACAATCAAGGAGCCAGAAGTGCTCCCCTCCCCCTGGGTTTGGAACTTTCTCCAGAGCGGTTCTCACTACACAATGTCAGGTGGCCTGGGGTCAAGATGATGGAGAGCAGAAGCTGAGGGGCGTGAATGCCCTGCGGTGGCAGCCCACACCCTCTTCTCTTTGTACTTTCTCATCAAAGGCTCTAGAGGCCACTCAACAATTTGCCTAGAGGACTGACTTCCCTCCCTAGTCTCTCCAATCCTCGCTGCTTTCCCTGCTGAAGCCCTCCACGGGCTGCTTCCACCCCACCCCACCCCCATAGACCCCCGCAAAAGCTCCTCTGGGACGGTCCTGTCCCCCAGGCCTGCCAATGTGGAGGCACGCCTCCACCTCCGGGAGTTCAGCTTTCCCAGCCTAGGCAGTCCCTTCCTTGGGAAGCCTCCTGCTTTGTGAGACACCACTTATGGGGCTGGCTGCCCCTCTCAGGCCCGGCCACCTACAGCTCCTTTTCTCTCTGTAACTCATAAATGTCTGCATTTATGGTCTCGGACTTTCTTCTCTCTCTGCCGAGCTCCTTGGTTCTCATGGACTGAAATGCCAGCTCTGCCCTTGGCCCCAGCTGACATCAGTGGCCTGCACTTTCCCAAGCTCAGCCTCTAGGCACCTGGACACTCATAGTGAACCCTGGCTTCCCTCCCGCCCACGCACACCACTTCCCTGGGGCTCCCATCCGCAGCGCTAATGCAGAGATCACCAAGTGTCTGGCCAGCATCCCGAGTGTCCCTCACCCGTCCCATCCCTCAGCAAGCCTACTGATTCCGTCTCCACAGTACAACCTGAAGCTGTCCGTCTCCACTGCCACTGCATGTGTCCACACAAATCCTTCCTCTGCAAGACTTCTGCGGCTCCTGTACACTCAAAACAGCCAACCAGCCTCTGGCAGGCCCTCAAGCACCTGGCTTGCTGCTCTGGCCTCGCCTGGCCCCACTTCCCTCCTGCTGACTTCACTCTGGGCATATGGTTTGCCACACACGTCAGCACCCTGTGTGCACTGTTTCCACCACCTAGAACCTTCTCCCTGCCCAACTCCTCCCTGCCAGCCCGACAGTTCCTTTTCATCTTAACTGAAATGCACCTCTCCCAAGAAGCCTCTGCTGACCACCCCACCTAGAACAAGGTCCTGTTTTATTTTGTTCCTGCCCTTTGTTTTCTGCCTGTCAACCCCAACAGCATGTCAGCTCCAAATGGGCAGGAGCCATCTGTGCAGGGCCTAGTACACCAACTGGTATGCAGCAAGTGCTCGACAGACGCTTACTGAAAGAACAAATGAACCAATCACTGCCTATGGATCGTGTAGTCCCCTGCAATTCTAGGGGTTAACCTGAGGCGGGAACTGAGGCTCAGCCAGAGCCTGACAACAGACAGTGGCTGAACTGACTTTGGGTTTCCTAGTTATGAGAGACAGATGGGGCCCAGGCCACATGGCACCTCACCTCCCTTTTCCAGCGTGCCAGCCACTCGTCCCGCTTGCGCTTGCTGATGTAGTAGGGGTCCCCGGCCTGGAAGGTCAGGCGCGGCATGGGCCGCTGGCGGAGGCTGGACTCCCAGCCCAAGCCACCCCGCAGCCGGCCCCGGGAGCCCTAGGACAGAGAGATGGCAGAGAGACAGACAGGCATTAAGGTGGGCACCGATCCCCCTACGAGGGTGCCCCTCCTGGCAGGGAAACTGGGGACTCACCTCTAAAGAATATGGACATTATGGCTCTTGGCCAGAGGGGTGACCTGGGCGTGCTGGGGAAGCTGTGTCTGGGCCAGGGAGGTGGGGGATGTGGAGGGGGTGCACACGGACAAGGCTGCACAGAGCGTTTCTCTCCAGAGGGGAAAGAGCTGGCTGCCTGGCTGGGAGACTCCCAACCTCCACCCCACTTCCTCTCCTCCTCACACAGGGATAGCAAAGAAGGGGCGGGGCCCACCCTCCGGGCCCCCTCACACACTCGCCAGTCGGTCAGAGCAGTGGCTTTCTTCTAGAATCAGGATCCACAGAGCCCCTGGGGGTGAGGAAAACACTTGCCTCCGTTTTCACAGATTCGATGTTGGTCTCCTTCTGTTCTTTGCCTGTGGAGAGGAAAGAACAAGGGGACTGTTGGCAGAGTTACAGGGCTGGCTCAGAGGTCACACCTGGAACCCGGGTCCCTGCCCCAGGGACAGGGTCCTCCCAGCATCTGGTAGGGTGTGGGTCAGCCACGATGACCTGCCCGTGCTGGGCACTTTACTGGCCCCGCGGACTCAGACCAACACCTGAGCAGAGACAAAAAGGTTAGATTCAAGGCCTAAGTACACAAGAATAGGAAGAAAGTCTGGACTGAGGTCCCTGGCCCACTGGCTCTCAGGCACACAGAAGGGGCCTAAAAATATCCTGCCTCGGCCGCTCCGTCAACCGGGCGCCTCAACGAGCACAGGCAGGACACCAGAGGGGCTCGGTATGGGTGGATTTGAGGGTGGCCGACTTCAATGCCTTCCACAGCCAGGGAGGAGGCGCTTGCGTCTGTGTAGGAGGTCGGAGCGCTGTATGCTGGGGGCAGTGGACACCCAGGCCCCTGGGACAAGGCCCTGGGGGAGCAACTTCATCTGTATCTCAGTCTCCTCATCCGGCAGAAAGATGCTGGAGTGGGTTTCTGCGTCCCGCTGCAGTTCTAGATACCGTGGCCCTATTATTACCCGCCTCTGTCCTCCATTCCTGCCCGTCCGCAGGTTCCCTGCCGGAAATCTATAGAGGCCCTGCGTCTGGAGTCCAGCGGTCTCAGGGTGACCTCCCTAGCCAGGTCCTCACCGAAACCAAGTGGATACATGCTCTAGAATGTGTCCGCGCGATCCCCGAGCGCCGAGGGCTGGGTTCGGCACATGGCAGGCGCTCAGTACAGGTCAGTGTCGCTCTCCCTCCCCGAGGGCCTCCGTGGCCCCCGGCGTTACCCTGCTCCCCGCGCCCAGGCCTCTTCCTAGGCCGGGCCCTGAGTCCGGAAGGGACAGCTGGCGCGGGGCTGACGCGGCCACAGGCTGCTCTCGCCGCCCCTCCGGCTCGGGGCTTCGCCAGGCCGCAGGAGGGGCGGGCAGGCCGGCCAGGCCTCTGCAGCGCCGCCCTCCTTCCACCTGGGCCGGAACTGTTCCTCGGAAGCCCGGAGAGCGAGCGCGAAGAGCTCGGCCGGAGCGGGAGGTCACCAGGGCCGCCTCACGGTGGCGGGCGGCGGGGGGAGACAAAGAGCCCAGAACGGAAAAAACAGCCCCGGCCTCATCTCCCGGCTCCGGGGCGGAAACCAGCCGCAGCCCTCCCGGCTGGGCTCTGAACCCTCGGCCCGAGGAGGTTTTCCTCTCGCCAGAGGCGACCTGGCTCCTCTCCGCACCTGCCGGGGGCGCCCACCACGGCTCCACCCTGCGGGGCGGCAGAGGGCGTGAGGTGGGAAGAAGGGCGCGGCGCAGGGCCCAGGCCCGGGGGCGGCGACCCGGCGTGTCACTGGGGGGTCACGTGGGCGGGGAGCGGTGTCGCACGTGGGCGGGGAGCGGTGTCGCACGCGGCGCGTGAGTGGGCGAGCGCGGGTACTCGCCGCGCTGGCGCTGTGTACGTGACCAGCCTTTTAAGGCGCGCCTCGCCCGCCGCGCGTCTGTGTCTCTTCCTACCTGTTTCCTTTACGTCTTCTCTCCCACCACAATCCGCTCCCCAACTCCCAGCGGGGCACCCCCAGCGACCGCCCGCCCGCCTTGGCCGAGGCCCCTCCCCTTCGGACCTCCGCGTCCGGCTAGCGAGGCCCGGACCGCCGGGAGGGGGCGCCTGTTCTCGGCCCGGCCGGCTGCGGGCGACAGGGGATTGGGCTGCACGCGGCTCGAGGTCGCTGCTGGAGCCACAGCGGGGTGGGGGACCCCGGGACTCGGGACTCGGGACTCTGAGCTGAGATCTCACCCCAGGCTTCTTTGGACCTAAAGCTTTCCTATCTGCGACTCCGACCCGCATGTGCATGTGACTACATTTACAGAGAAAGAGTCACTAATTCATAAGACTGGAAGAAAAATCAAGGCTGAAAGAGATGTAGAGATGGCTGAAGACTCGTCCAGCCCCTCAGATTTTCAAATGAGGGGACCAAGGCTGGGGGAGTGGAGTGACGAACTGCCAGATCTGAGATCAGGAGATCAGATTTCAGAGTTCCTGACTCTCAAGCCTGCTCCTTTTCCAATGCACAAACATTATTCCTAGATGTTTCCCGTCCTGATTCCTGTCTCCAGGCTCCCCCAAACAGAATGACTTTTCCTAATGCAGCTTCCAACTGGCTTCTTTCTGGAATTTTCTCCGTGACATAATCTGCGCATGCCCACTTGAGAGATATCGCACACGTTCCAGCCTGGCCCAGCAAACAACAAATCTGTCTGCCTCAGAATGCGGCACTTGTCGTGCGGCCGCAGAGTCAGCTGCTCGCTCAGTACTCCCTCTGCAGCCCATCTGCTCCTGGCCCAGGCCCAGGGTTCCAGGCAGGGCCAGGTGGCTGAGTGCCTTCCAGGGTGGCCCTGGCAGGCTGGAATATGACCCCAAGGCATCTCGGGTCCTGGGGCTGGGGCAGAGGAAAGGGAGGCCAGGGGCGTCTAACACTTACCTGTTGGTCTGAGTCCAGGAGCCATTCCAAGTTTGGAATACTCGCAGGGAGCTGAGGCCAGTCCCTAGTTCAGTACTGAGCAAAGAACAGATCTGTGCTGACCCTACTGTGGCCCTTTATTAGTTATATAGTCTTAAGTAAGTAATTTTACCTTTCTCAACCCTCAACATTCCCATCTGGAAAATAAGGATGAGTCTTCCTTATATGAAAACCAGGATGAAATAAGAGACTAGGGCTTCTCAGATTGCAATTCAAATAGAAATCACAGGGGTCTCTTTAAGGTGCAGGCTGCTTCAGAGGTCTGGAGTGAGGTTTGCGGTCCTGCCTGGGTGAGGCAGCTGCTGCAGGCCATGGGCCACCGAAGGAGTAAGGATACAGCATGCCAACACACAGGCAGTGCTCAGTGAGGGACCACATGTTCCCCAAGTTCCTATGACTGTGGTGTAACGCTGCCAGGGCTGCAGGTAAGGTCCCAAGTCAACACCTGCCTGTCCAGGCGCTGGCTTTGTGTGTGCATGGGGTTGTTTGAAATTCAACTCCAGCCCTTTGATTTTTTTTTTTTTTTCCCTTGTCTTTTTGAGACAGGGTCTCTTTATGCAGTTCAGGCTAGCCTTGAGCTCACTTTGGAGCCTAGGCTCATCTCGAACTCGCAATGATCCTCCTGCCTCAGCCTCCCAAGTGCTGGGATTACAGGCGTGCGCCACCACACCCGGCTCAGCCCTTTGAATTTTAAAACAGGGTCTTGCACAGTTGCCCAGACTGGCCTGGAATTTGTGATCCTCCTGCTTAGCCTCCCAAGTACTGGGATGACAGGTGTGTGCCACCATGCTGGGCTGGGTGCTGGCATTTGACCTTACTACTCATCATACTGTCTCTCCTCTTTCTGATCCTGTCTCCTGGCTGTGCTCTGAGGACGCACATGGGAGGATGCCCAGGCTACCAGAATGTATCTTATGGTTCCCCATTTTTTGCTGTACAGGAAGTAATGGGACCATCCACCTGAAAAGAGCCCAAATGAGGGAAACTGAAAGAAGACAAGAGCCAAGTCACTTCCTCCCTGGGGCTTTAGTTCCTTCCTCATCTGAACCCACCAGCTGAGCATGCTCTCCGAGTCATCTGACTGCCAGAGCAGCGGCCCGGCCCTAGCTCAGTGGCCCGGCCTCCAGCAGGCCCCAGCCCCCGGCAGGTCATGCCTCAGCAGTCTCAGCACCCAAACACTCGGCACAGTGGCCTCCAGGGATACCACGGCTCTGACTGCTGCTGGCATTTCTATTTCCTGGATAGCTAAGACCACATGGGAATGCCCAAAGCCACATTTATGCATTTGCGCCCACTGTGCTCAGCGCAAAGGTTCTGAGGAAGATCCACCTCTGTGTCTAAATGTCTCCAACCCAGGAATCACCCTTCACACCATCTCCTTACCTCCATTTCCTGGCTTTTATCTCCTCCTTCCATCTCTGCTGCTGCCTCGCTCATAGGAGCCACCTGCGGTCCCTCTGTACCTGCAGCAGCCTCCTAACCTCTCATCCCACTTTACAGCCCCTCTGATCCACTCCTAGTCCAGACAGCAAAGTGATCTTTTCCTACTGCAGGGCCTATCCGGCCATGCCTGAGACGGCAGCCTTGAAGGTCTGGTCTGGCCATCTGCCACCCACTACCCTCACACCCTCTCCCTGGCTCTCTTCATCTTGCCTGGTGGCTTCTAGATGCCCTGCCACCTCCTGCCTTGGAGCACATCCGGAAACAGGTATGTTCCTGCTCGCCCTCCACCAGCTCATATTCGGCTCAGACAGAACAGCTCGGGCCAGCTCAGATTCCTCGGTGACGCTCTTCCTGGCACCACATTTCCTCACCCTTAGGTCACTCATCACCACTCATGATTGTACTTTTTTTTTTTTTTTTTTTTACCAGAAATTGAACTCAGGACCTTGTGCTTGCCAGGCAGGCACTTGTGCCACTGAGCTATATCCCCGGCCCATGATCATACTTTAAAGTGTGGAGTCTCTCTAGCTGGCCATGAGGTTCTGAAGACCAAGAACTGGGTTTCCATTCATAATGGTTTCTCCAGACTGGCAAAGTGATCTTTTCATACTGTATGATCTTTTCATACTGGCACATACCGAACAGGTGTTTAGTGAATACCAGTTGGCTGAGTGGAAACACAGACAGGGAAACCCCAAACTTAAGCCTTCAGAGATAAAGAGTAGCTTTGGAGCCCAGACTCCATCCTGCCAGGTAGGAAGGACTGGCTCAGCTCTGGGCAGCAGCGTGGCCCCTGGGGAAGCACCAGTCTAGCTGGAAAGGGCTACTGGGCTCCCAGCTCTCTTCCTGAACGCGTGGCATTGTGAGCTAGAGGAAAGGTATCGCTTCCTTTGCTGTTTCACTCCTCCCAGGCACTCCCAACCCTCCCACAAAGCAAGAGATAGACACCAGGAGGCCTGGACAGTTGGGGAACCACCTTAATGAGTCCCGTCCCAGAATAGCAGCAAGAGTGGGAAGCAAGAAAGCAAGATTTAATAAATCCTGGCTCTGCCACTCACAGGTTTGAGAGTCACAAACAAGGCACTTTATCTCCGTAAGATGCACTTTTCCACCTTTATAATCATGATGATAATAATACCTATGGGGGGCTACTAGAGTTGAACCCAGGGCCTTTGCATTGAGCTACAGCCCGAGCCCCTTTTTTATTTTGAAATAGAATCTCACTAAATCACTAGGTTGCCCAGACTAGGCTCAGACCTGGGACCTTCCTGCCTCAGCCTCCCAGAGTCCTGGCATTACAGATATGAGCCACTGTGCCTGCTAATCATAAAACCTCTTGACTAAGACTGTTGCAGGAGTAAATAAAACAACGAATGCAAAGTGCCTCAGAAAGTGCTATGCACATAGTGGAGCAACATAAATATTTGTTGAACAACGAATGAAAGATATTTTAAAATACGTTTGGAAATCTCTTTTCTGGAAATGTTCTCTATTCTGCATAAATATTAGCTTTGGATCCATGCGACGTAAGTTATGCCAATTAATCAATTTACCCATCCCATCATACACACTTGGAAGGAAGACTTTTTGAAATTAAAATGCACATATGCAAAACAACCTGGCAGGGCCCTGGGAGGATCAAATGTGATAATATATGAGGAAGTGCTGTGTAAACTGTGACGCCCTGTACAAATGCTAGTTGTCCTCATTACTAACTTGTTTACAGCTTGGTTGGCCCTGAAATCTCTGGCTTAACCTGAAAGAGAAAAGCGGGCAACTTTCCAGGATTATAGGGCTGGGCCAAAAGTCCCCATGAAGAGGCCTGGGCTGGGCCGTGCACAGACCACTTTCCTCCTCCCCTCGTGGATACCCGTTTGCAACCAAATTTCCAGGGCAGTCAAGCAAGTTACAGTGGCCCTGAGACCTCTGCCCTAGGGAGGCCAACAGGGCACCTGTGCCCTGGCACAGCCAGAGCAGGGACTGCACATGCAGCGGGCGGAAGCTGATGATCACACGGGAAAAGAAGCAGGCCAGGTCAGGGTGGAGTGAAACTGAGGCACCAACCAGCTGAGGAGGAAGACGGGACATCCATTACCCTAGTCCAGCGACCCAAGGCATAATGCAAACCCATTACTGCCAGATCTAGTTCCTTTTCTTTTTTTTCTCCACAACAAGCCAAAACTCCAGATTTTTATGTGAAATTTCTTGATTTTCAAATTCTGGCAGCTAGTTTTTAAAATGTTTAAAGCACTATGAATAATATGCCAAAGAAGCCATGTGTGCAGTCTGCATTTAGCCATAGCCGCCAGACCTTGGGCTCCCACCCCAGCCTTCTCCTGGGACTTGCCAGAGACCCAAGTCTCATGGCCTCCAGGGTTTGCCTGGCCGGGAGAGGCCACCCTGGGCCAGGGACTCACCCTCTTCTGCAGGGGCGCCTCGGCCCTCCTTGGGTACGCAGCAGCCATTCTCCACTGCTCTGGAGGCTTCTGGCGGGGTCTCAGCTGCACCCTCTCCTTCAGCTGGGGCTCCGCCCTTCTGCCCCCCAGCAGGGCTCCCCTCTTCTGGCTGGGGCTCACTCCGCTTCTCCAGGTCCCCATTGGGTAACAGCTCTGAGGAGCCTGAGTCCTGGGCCATAGATGGGGACTTGGAAGTCGCTGCAGGCTCCTTGGGTGTGTCGGTGCTTTCCACCTGCAAGACAATAAAGAGGGGCAGGAGGATGAGACTTACGTCTTTGCTACCTCTGGATTACAGACTCTGAAATTCTCCAGACACCTCTGTGCTAGGGATCATTTCTAAGTTTGTGTTTGACATCGGGGGTCCTCGGGCCAGTGTAAGCCCAGGGTAAGAGGCCTAGCAGGTTAGGCCGTCTGATCCTGTGCTCCAGGGATGGTCCATCACATCTCACTCACTGAGGCTCCTAGGGCCTCCAAGCATTCTCTGCAGCCCCTCTTCAAAACAACCCTCCACGCATGGGAGTCTGAGGGGGCTCCCAAACAAGCACTTTCTGGATCCAAGGCTAGCACAGCCCCTCAGCTCAGACCCCCACAGGTGCTCAGGCCCGGGAAAGCCAGGGGCCACCCCAAGTCTGCAGCAACAGCCCTGTGCGCAGCTCCCACAGGCTTCATCCTGACACCTGAGGCCTGAATGCATCACGGTTCAGCTAAGTCACAGCATCCTCCTAATGTTCCTTCCTGTGCATCCCTGCACTAGAAGGAGCCAAAGCTCCTTCTAGTCCTTTGCCCTCAGGGTCTCTGCCTCCTGGGAAGCAGGTGAGGTTCTTGGAGAGAATTCTGTGATTTGCTCAAGGACAGAACAAGTGCCAGACCACCTATGCTCTTCCTGCCCTGACTACACACACCTGTCCTTGGTCATCTGGAGGAAAGTGGCCAGGACATTTCAGGGAGAAGGGAGGTGTTCAGCTCAAGGAAGCAAGAGGTGGGGTGACCAGGCTCGACCAATGAACACTTAGTATCTCTCGAATATTAATTTTTCTATCATAAAAGTCAGTGGAGGGAAGGGTGGAGAAGGGTTGTTAAAAGGGTACAAAGTTACAGTTACGGGTAAGAAGCCCGAAGGTAGCACTGCATGGTAGGATGACTGACTATAGGTAACACTTATGTACTGTACCCAAGAGGTGGGCAAAATATATGGTGTTGAAATGTTTAAAATTTATTATTGCCATTAATTCCCCTCAAAACACTTCTGCTTGCTCCAAACATACTTATCCCATCATTTTTGCAAGTTTATCTTGAAATGGGGTCTTGATATATATTCTAGGCTGGCCTTGAACTCATGGCAATTTTCCCGCCTCAGTCTCCCAAGCGCTGGGATTACAGGCATGCACTACTATGCCTGGCTTCTTGCTACTTTCTGAAGCAGTTCCTGAAGTCCTCTTTCAAGAGAGTCTTACCCAGGCATGGTGGTGCATGGCTATAATCCCAGCACTGGGGAGGCTGAGGCAGGAGGATCACTATGAGTTCAAGGCTAGCCTGGACTACATAGTGAGTTCAAGGCCAATATAAACTACATAGTGAGACCCTGTCTCAAAAATCAAAGAAGGAGTCTTGAAGAGGTACAATCAAAATACAGTGAATGCCCTCTGTGCATCCAACAGAAAGGCAGGCTTGCAAAAACATTACAGTGCATCCTCATGTATTTATTCAGTAGTGGATGTGGCACTGTGTGACAGACAGCTGGCTCTTCCCCAAAGTAAAAAAAAAAAAACAGGAAAGATAAATTTCTTGAATCAATTTAGGACATCCAGGTAGCCATGAGAGCGCAACTAAACACATGAAAGAGGACTTCCAGAACTGCTTTGGAAAGTGGCAAGAACGATGGGATAAGTGTGTTTGAAGTGAGGGGAAGGGGCTGGGGATTTAGCTCAGCGGCAAAAGCGCCTGCCTGGCAAGCGCAAGGTCGTGAGTTCGGTTCCTGGTACCGGAGAAAAACCAAAAAAAAAAAAAAAAGAGTTGTGAAGTGAGGGGAATTAATGACAGTGTGTCTTTTACTATAATAAATTTTGTAAAAATTTTGTAATAAATTTTTTTTGTAAAAAAATTTTGTAATAAATTTTGTAAAAACAAAATTAAACATGCACTGTATTTTTTTTTTAAATCACACCTTGTACATCAGAAAGCTAGAAGAAAGAGTTTTGAATATTTTCACCATGAAGAAATGATAAATCTTTAGGGAGATATGTATGTTTGATCTGATTTATACACTGCACAATGTATACAAAATTGAAAGCTCACCCAGTAATCCATTAATATGTAAATTTTTTGTTCTTATGTATTAAAAATAAACTTAATTTGTAATAAAAGCCAAACATATTATAAAAATTCAAACTGCATAAAAATGCCTAGTGTTGAAGGTTAAAGTTCTTATTTTAAGCCCCCACCCCCGCAATCACCCCTCCACCAATAAACTAGTATTATTAAGCAAGTACCCATTTAGACTTTTACCCCTAGAACTGGGGGTCAAACCTAGGGGTGCTTTACCACTGAGCTGCATTCCCACTCTTTATTTGTCTGTTTGTTCCTTTGCTTGTTTGTATCTTTGCTTGCTAAGTTTCCCAAGCTGGCCTCAAATTTGCAATCCTCCTCTCTTAGCCTTCCCAAGTAGCTGGGATTGCAGGGATACACCACTGTCCCTAGTTTCCCTTTTTAGACTTTTTACAGTCATGTATAAGTTTTAACCATATACATTCACACACACATCCAGATCCAGAAGTATGTGTTTATAAAAGGGTATCATGCTACTCATAAACATTTCCCCTAACAAGCGCAGCGGGCTTCTCTCCATGCAAGTACATATGGATCTGCCTCTTTCTGTTTAATGAGTGTTTGGTGATTTACACAAACAGTGAATACTCGGGCCCAGCCATTTCCTGCTGCACTGAGCACCCAGGCACCTGCAGCTCTCTACACCTGTATGTACTGGAAGGCCACAGTCCCAGGCATAGACTGGCAGGTCAAGGACAGGCCCAGAAGTGGAATTGCCAAGTTCCCTGGAGACCACTGCAACGTTCCTGTGCAGGGCATGCAGCCTAAGGGGAAGTGGACTCCCAGCTCCTCCCATGCACAGCGGGATTTCCAAGGCGGTTTGTACTTTGCAGGTCTAGGACTTAAACTCCGAGCCCACCGCTATCTGCTGGCAAATACCCATCAGGGCCAAGGAGCAAAACCTTTGAGAGGAAGAAAGGAGGGGAGGAAGGGAGGGAAGAAGGGAGGGGTCCACAGGCAAACGGCCTGGAGCAGCTCTTCAAATCTCTGGGGAGGAGTGGGCGCCTCTGGTGAGTAAAGGGTGGGGGCTCCAGCTGAGCCTGGACTCTCGCACAGCACCTCCAAGTGTGCCCTAGACTCCCTCCTCCCCTCCCCTCTCCCCAGCTCCATTAGCCTGTCAACTCACGAGCGCAGGGCCTTGGCCTAATCCAAGTAGACTTAGCCAGAGTAGGGCAGTGACAGGTGCTCAATAATTACCCACAATTGATTCATTCACCATAAGCACTCGGGGAGAAGTGCGAACACCCCACTCTGAACTGGAAGGAGCTTCGGCCCTGCTGCCACGTCAGATGGATGTGCTAGGCCAGCTGTTTTTGTTTGCTTTTACTGTGATAGAGCCTCTCAAGGAGACACGCCACGCGCCTGAGACACACATCCTTCCAGCATCTCAGAAGACAGCGACAGCAGCTGCAACTGCAGGTGACAGCTTCAGAATGGGAACAGCAGTGGTGCACACCCCTTCTTCCTCCTCTGCTGGGGGTAGGCTGTGGCCACTGGCGGTCATAATGAGCTCTCTCAGATTTGAGGAGAGCTTGGTGCTGCAGCCCACTCCCCACCCCCACGATGCTCCGTTCTGGGTTTTCAGCCCTGCCCACCACTTCCAGAGGACCCCCAGGGCTCACTGGCCTTTGCCTTCCAGCTAGGGAAGCCCCTACCTCTGCCCCTCCAGCGCCTCAGTTGCCCACCACTGTATCTCAGGCCTCTCCAGTGAGAAGCTCATTCCAAGCAAATGAAGTCAGCAGCTCTCAGCTGGGAAGATGCTGCCACTCCCCCAACCCCGGGACTTGGGCAGTATGTCTGGAGACATTTTTGGTTGTCATGGGGTGGGGGGTGCTGGCACCTAGTTGACAGAGGCCAGGGATGCTGCTACGGATCCTACAGACACAGCACAGCTGCCACAGCAAAGAATTATCCCACCCCACGCCAATCATGTCTCTGAAATACTCTGAACGGAGGGGAGTGGGGGCCAGCACTGGGGACTGCCTTTTTCTAAGGAACTTTTTTTTTTTCCTGAGATAGGTTCTTGCTAAATTGCAGTCTGACCTTGAACACACAATCCTCCCCCCACAGCCTCCCAAATAGCCAGGATTACAGGCACACACTATCACACCCAGCCTAAGGAAGGGTTTTTAAAAAACACTTGCCCACTACTATCTGTGAGGCCCTGTTTGATCCTCAGTACTGAAAAACAAACTAGTGAAGTATGCATCAAATCAATCATTCTAACCGTTTCAAGTATACCCCTTAGTACATACTAGACACCCATCACCACTACCTGTCTCCAGAACTTCATCATCCTGAACAGAAATTCTGTGTCCCTGTTCCCCTCTCCCTCAGTAACCACTATTCCGCTGTTCTAAGGAATTACGGGGGGCGGGCGGGGAGACAGGTCTCACTACGCAGTTCAGATTGGCCTTGAACTTGCTGGCCTTGAACTCATGGTGATCCTCCTGCCTCAGCCTCCCAAATGCTGGGATTACAGGCATGCGCCACCATGCCCAGCCTGAGGAACATTTTAAACTAGTGATGGGGAACCTTTTAAAGACTGAGTGCCCAAACTGCAACCTAAAAATCCACCTATTTAACACAAAGTGCCAACACTCCAATTAAACCTGAATACCGAGGTTTTAGTTTAGGAAAAAAAAAAAAACCTCATACATTAACACCTTTGTCTTAAAAGAAAAACACAGCTCAGCATGGTGGTACATGTCTGTACTCCCAGCACTCGGGAGGCTGAGGCAGGAGGATCACCGAGAGTTCAAGGCCAGCCTGGGTTGCATAGTGAGCTCAAAACCAGCCTGAACTATACAGGGAGACCCTGTCTCAAAAGAAAAAGAAAAACACAGTAACAAACATGCCATACATTCCCCTCCAGTGTTTTAAAACTGTCTCTATTACACACACTCCCAAGGGGGTTCTGCGCTGGGCCCTGGCTTTCGGAGTCCTTGGCCTCGACCCCACCCAGTCCCCGGCGTCACACACAGGCAGGCAGGTGTGGACAGCCTCTGGTCCCAGCCTTGCCCGACAGGCCAGGGGAAAGTCCACTACACGCTCAGGCCAGCCCACAGCACTCGGGCCAGCCCACAGCGGGCCACATTTGTTTACAAAGTTTCTCACTCTATCTCATTACACTGCTCATCATGCTGCACCTACTCATTTGTTTACTATTTGTCTCCCTCCTAGACTGTGAGCTTTGCCTTATTTATCTTTTTATTTTTTTCCACCTACAGCTCCGAGCTCCGAGCTCCAAGCTCCGAGCACTGGACCTGGCCTCCACAGGCTTATAAAATTAATAAATGTAATTATCAGGATGATCCTAGGCAGCTGGTGTTGTCCTCACGTTTTGAGGGAAAGGCTGCAAGGGTGCCTCAGGGCACAGCTCCTTGTGGCAAAGCTTCCAGGGTGACTGTGGGGCAGGGGTGGCCTCCAAGACTCACTCCCCGTCTGGCTGCCTCTCAGGAGAAGCCCAAGCGAACCCAGGGGCACTGAGGAGGAAGCAGAAGGGCGGCGGCCATCTCTGGGAAAAGCTGGGCCTGTGCAGACCCCACGCCCACCCTCTGCCCCTGTGAGGCCGGACGCCTGGGTCCTCCAGGGAGGGCCAAGTGCTGAAGACCCCAGTGGGGAGTGACGAGTTCCTTCACCACACATGAAACAAAAAACCCAGGCAAGTAAGAGTTGAGGACAACAACGCAAAGGAGTCGGGGCCCAGGCACCAGGAGGCAGGGCGAGCCCTGCAAGGAGGCACACAGGGGAACTGGGCAGCTGCCCGTCCCCTTCCTCTCCTGTCTCCTCCACCTGGAGCCACCAGGCGCTCCTCCTGCCATCTCCAGCCTGCTCTTGTGCCTGTGAAGGCCTTGGCTGGGTTCAACATCCGGGAACCCTGGCTTCTGGCCAGCGGTGGGAACTTGACACAGTCCCACGCACGCAGGCTCATGAGGAGTTCACCCCAGGGGACAAACAGACACTCTGCTGCCTCATCAGGGCAGAGGTGCCCGTGATGCCAGGAGCAACGTAAACAAAACCACCACCAAGCCCCCCGCCCCCCGCCTGTACCCCACACTGCCGCCCCTTGTTCCTGCCGGTTCCCAGCTCCTGCAGCCCAGCAGCCCCAACCCCTCCTGGATTTTTCCAGGTTGACGCTAGTTTCAGGAAACAGCCACATGTCCGAGTGAGCAGGGCAGCCCTGCCCCCAAAGCACTGGCACTGTGCCTCCGCTGCCCCCACCTTCCTGCAGCCCCCTTATGGCAGCCCTCCCCCAGATCTTCCTGCATTCGGAGGTGGCCAGTGGTGGCAGGCAGAGCCAAAGAGGCCCATCCTTTGGCTGCTCCCGAGAGAGGTTCCCAAGGGACGCCTGTTCAGCCTTCTTGGAGTTAATGGAGTCCAGCTCCCAAACTCTGGAAGTAGAACTATGATTATTCCAGTTCCTTTTTCCCTGGTACAGTGGCTAAAAGGGCAACCAGTGGGGTCAGGAACCAGAGGCCAAAGAGGGACACTCTGGAAACGCTGGCCCCAGGCCAGGCTCCCCACATTCCCCTCACCACCTCCACTGGGAGCTGCCCCCTTCTCCCCAGGGACCGCCCAGCTGCACGCGTCCAAGAAGAGAACTCGGGTGCAGCAGGGCCCTGCCAGGCTGTCACAGGCCCTGGCAGACGGATGCAAGCGCAAACATGCCCAGTGCACGCACGACCTACTGGGGCTCTGTCTCCAGCAGGGACACCTGTCCACCTGGAAGAGGGCCTGGCTGTGCTCTTTGAAATCAACCTCAAAGGATTTCAGGGTGAGTTGGAACCTCCTTTGAAAGAGCCAAGATGTGCAGGAGATCCATGAAGCTAAGGTAAATCTCTTTTGAAGTAATTTCCATTTCCCATCTCTACCATCCCATCTCCACAGGTCTGGGAAGAAGAGAACCCCCACAGAAAATGGCACTTTCTTCAGAAGTGTCTCCAGGTCACCCCCATGCCCTACGTGAGGTGACTGAGTGACGGCAGTGCCTCAGTCACATCTCTGTCATACCCCCACTCGCTTGGCCTGTCCCTCCAGCTGGAAGAGCCATAGTGACTTCAGGCCTTCCTCGCTGGGCAGCCTCACCTTCCCCTTGATCCACTCGGCTGCCCTTCTTTGGAGCTTTTCCAGCTCTCTTATGTCCTTCCTGAGGAGAGACAGCCAAATGCAGGCCCTCTAGGTGGGGATGAGGAAAGAACCAGTGTTGACACCTTCCCTCCGGGCTGTGTGTGTCAGGCCAGGGCCTGTGCAGCAGGACAGGTACAGGAGCTCCCAGGCGCCTAGGAGGACACAGTGGCCATGACCAAAGCATTTGTTGGAGGTAGTCCTGGAATGTGTGACTCTGGGGAAACAGAGGGAATTTGTGTGTGTGTGTGTGGTCCTGGGGTTTGAACCCAGGGCCTTTGCATTGAGTTAATCCCTAGCCCTTTTTTAACTTTTTATTTTGAGATAGGGTCTCAGAGTTGCCCAGGTTGGGCTCCAACTTGTGATCCTCCTGCCTCAGCCTCCCAAAGTACTGGCATTACAGGCATGGGGACCACACCCTGGCAAGAGGTATTTTTTTTTTTAAACAAAACAAACTCTGAAATTTCATTTGCTGCTCCCCCAGTAAGACCAGCTCCCTATGGTGGCCTCCATCTGCTCCTTTCCAGAAGCCTCAGTCACTGACAACAGCTCCGACGCTACCCTGCTGGGGCAGTCATGGCCCATGGCATCCCCTTTGCTCCCTTCCTCTCTCTACCCCATTGCCAGGAGTACGGCCCTGACCGCTCTGCACCCCACCCAGCCTGAGGCTGCCTTCGGGCCCCACCCCCACTTTCTGCAGCAGTGCTCTGCCTGAGTGAGCCCTGCTGGGGCACAGATGCCAGCAGGGCCTCCCGAAACACCCTCCCCTCACTGCCCAGCCTTCCCCTCGGGGCTTCCAGACACCCATGTGTTTCTGAAAACATAAGGAGAGGACCCTCTCAACCCAGACTAGACACATTTCTAAATGAAACCCCAGTCAAGGGCCTCAGAAGCGTGCTCCACCTCTGCCTCCAATCCCCCGACCATATCCACTCCTCCTCCACGCCTTGCTCACCAAGTGTTCACCACTTTTCTCTGGCTACCTGCTCTTTCAAGACCCCCATCCTCCAACATGCCCCGCTGGCTGCCCCAGCACCCTTAGAAGCCCCACCTCTGAGGTCCACACCACCACCCTTTGGTCCTGAATTCCACTGGTGGGTGTTGACTGGAGCACTCAGCTAGGGGAATCTGCAGGGAGAGTTAGGCCTCAAGCTTCATGAGCTATAGGAGCATCCGTTTCCTCACGCCTTCCAACCCAGGAGAAGACGGGAGGGGCAGCAGGGGGCTGATGCACTTCACAGAAAGAAAAGTCATCACAGCAAAGAAGACCAGGGGCTGCAGCCCAGGAACCAGAGATGCTGTCCCAAGAAGTCCTGTGCCTATAAACAGGGTGACACAAGTCACTGAGTCACAGTTCAGTGCTCAGCACCACAGCAGCTCTCATCTGGAAACAAGGAGGGGATCTGAGCTCTCTTTTAACTTGGAGAAGAATCCGAAGGTTGCAAGGCTGGAAAATTAGCCCGTACCACTAAGAGCTGGGTGAAACTAACCACCCTTACAGGGCCAGGGGACAGGCTACCGAAGTTCCCAGAGTTTATACCCCAAGCCTTTTCCCCAGAAGCGCAGCGATCTTGTCCTCTTGAGCTCCCTCCCTCCTGTGCTGTGCTGAGGGGCAGTGGGGGAATAAGGAACCCAGGGCTGGCTCAGCGAAGCCCAGTGCCAGCACCCAGCCCCCTCCTTCTCTTCCCCCCGCCCTTTCTGGGTTATTCTTAGCAAGAGGTGACCTCAGAATGCTCCCTCCAAGCAAAAATAACCCTGGAGGAAGTTGGTGGGTATAAATCTTCAATGAATAAATTCATATAGCTAGTAAACAGGGTATTCTGCAGGGCAGATCACCACCTAGGGCCTAGTGGCCAAGCACAGAAACCCTCCCACATGGAACTACCCACTGAGGACAAAGGCCTTCGAAGTGCTGTCTGGGCTTGTGACCAGGCAGGAACCAGCCTCAGACAGCCTTGCTAGTTACCCTGCAAGGTCCTCAAGAGCTGGCAAACAAGAAGATGCCCCTTCCTCCCTGCCCTGACACACACAGGCTCAGCCCCACACCACAGGCCCCTCCTACAGGCACAGGCACTGGCCAGCCCACAGGCCCTGGCCCAGGTGCCTGCTCCTTCCTAAGCCCCGCCCAGCCCTGTCACTGGCTTCCTGTTTCCTGTTGCCAGCAGCATCCTGGCTCTAGCCAGAGCCACGGGCCAACCAGGCCACTGCCTGGCTTTAAGCAAGGCCACTTCTCGGTCCTCAGGCCACCACAGCCTTCCCCACTGACACTTGGTCAGTTGCTTTCCTGGCCTTTACTTTCTTTGCATGGTTTTTGCAAATGTTCGGTGTATTTTTACAAACAGCCCTGCATTCACACATTAACTTAAGAAAGAGCCCTTTGGTATTCAGTGGGCCAGACCACTTGGCTGCACTGGTGAAGAAGGAATAACACCACAGGCTATGCAAACGGAAGGCGTGGAATCCAAGACCTGAATGCTCCCTAACTCAGGCGCCCTATGACAACCCATGTCTCCTCTTGCACGGCTGTGTCCTCAGCACCAAGGAGGTCATCACCGTAAAGCCCTTCATGGGCAATCAGGTGCTGCACAACTACAAGCATTTATTTATGGTCTCTGTCCTCAGTGGGCGCTGGATAAATACAGTGTGCCTCCCCACAGTGAGCATGCCTAGAGAGTGGCACCAGGGGTCAAAGCTAATGGAAACAGCAAGCTCTCCTCACATGCTATGCAAACTACCTGGGGTAAAAAAAGCCAAGTTTTCGTTTGGGATTTTTAAATTCTCTATCCAGTGAGAAATGACAGTTTCCTAAAACATAAATCAGGCCATGGTAGCCAAGTGTGATGGTGTATACCTGTAATCCCAGCAGGAGGATCAATGAATAAATTCATATAGCAGGAAGATCGCTGCAAGTTCAAGGCCAGCCTGGGCTACAGAGTGAGTTCAAGGCCAGCCTGAACTACATAGCAAGACCCTGTCTCAAAAACAAAAAAAACAAAAAACAAAAATCAGGTGCATGGATGTGGCAACAATATCAAGTTGATAAAAAACAAGCAAACAAAAAGTCCTAGAGCTGGGTGCAGTGCACACATACAGGTAATCCCGGCTACTCCACAAGGTAAGGCGGAAGCATCCTAAGTCCCAGGGTAGCCTGGGCAACTTATTGAGGCCCCATCTCAAAATAAAATATAAAAAGGGCTGGGGAGGTAGCTCAACCATAGAGTTAGATTCCCAGAAGCAGAAGGAAGGAAGGAGGGGAAGGAGGGGAGAGAGGAAGTCCCTGAGACGGAGAACAGAGATGAGCTAGGCGTTGCATTCAGTGTAACTGTGTGGCTCTTCACTTTGGGGCACTAGACTGGAAGTTTAGTCTCCCTTATCAGAGCTTCTCCCCCTGCATGGCAGCAGCAAGCACAAGGTGCTGTGCAGGGCAGGGAGGAACGGAAGCTCTAGAAAGCCCACTGGCCTGGGCACCTGGGTGCACGTGGGGTCCAGTGTGGCTAAGGGTAGTGCCAGGAGCACCACTTGGCAGCACCCACAGACAGTCCCCTGCTGAAGGCAAAGACAAAGGGAGGGAGTGAAAAACTGTTTAGCATCGGGGCTGGGGAGGATGCTGGTGCTACCCTTTGTCTCTCCCTATGCAGCACCAATGGTGCCACATTTGCACCAGGAAGCCCCTGCCTCCAGCCTGCGGCTCCCCTCAGTTACATGCAGATGGCCCAAGCCGAGCTTCTGCCCTCTCCAGGCTCGAGGGACAATGCTCAGCTGCTGTGGCACTCCTGTAGAGTAGGCAAGGAGGCTGGGATCAGCACCTGCCTCCCAAGGGCTGAGACCTCCATCAGAACTCCATAGCCAGGCTGGTACTGTGGTAGGCACCAGGCCACAGCAGGAAGCCCCCAGTGTGGGCTCCGGGCTGTGGTTCTCCGGGTTGTGTCTTTCTCTGTTGCCCACTGTCCCTTCCAACAGCTGTCTCAGGCCTTCCCCATGGGCTAGCCCATCCTGGGTGCCTCTGCTGAGAGTCCAGGTGGCTCTGGGTGGCGCCTTGGACACGGGCTGGACTACATCCAACTGACAGAGGATGTGTACGGCCCCCACCAGGGTTTCTTAGAGGCTGATGTGAGGTCCCACCTCAAAGGCCAGCCCCATGGTCTGGGGTCACTGGCCCTGCCATGGCACAGATTCATTACACGGCCATTTCTGCACATCCAGCCTGTCCTTCGCAAAGCATCAAGAAAGTAGATGGGATACAGGTTTTGCTTTGTTTTTTTCAATTTAAAAAAATGTTTTTGTTTTTGTTTTGTTTTGTGTTTTGAGACAGAGTCTCACCATGTAGTTCAGGCTGGCCTTGAATTCATTATGTAGCCTCAAACATGCAGCAATCCTCCTGCTTCAGCCTCCTGAGTGCTGGGATTACAGGAGCATACCACTATGGCTGGCCAGGGCAGGTATTATTGACAGTACTATTTTAACAATGAGGAAGTAGCTCAGTGTGGCTAAGTAACTTGCTCAGGATTAAACAGCTAGGAAGCAGTAAGTCCAGGCACTGTTTTTTCCGGCACACTGGCTGCCGCGGCCTCCTGAAAAGGAAACATGTGGCCAGGCAAGGGCAGGCCCAGTCTTTGCTGAGGATCAGCTGGCTGGTGCAGGAGCCCATTTCAGTGTCACAGCAGTCTAGAAGGAATGAATCTTACTGCTTCTGTTTGGCAATAAGGCAGAGTGACTTGTTCAGAGTCATACAGGTAAGCTGAGCTGGGATTCAAACCCATTTCCACTGCACTCTGCACACAAAGACCGTTTCTCCTCTGCACTGCACCTGCTCCAGGTGGGGACATACACCCCTGCCCTCTCCTCTCTCTGTCCATCTGCATGTCCTCCCCTTGTGCCCTGATCCCAGTCCCCAACCCCAGCGACGATAGGACTTCAAGGGTTGCTGGGTCCTGATTTGACACAGGTGGTGGCTCTTGTCCCTGGCAACTAGAGGAGAAAGAGGGGAGCTTGCTTGACAGAGCACGGCCGCCCAGTCAAGGGGAGGCTGTGGCCCCACGGCTGCCCTTCCCCAGCCAGGGCCCTCGGTAGGGGAAGTACAGGGGCATTCTGGGAACCTGCCAGCATGGCTGGCTGCACATTGGAAATTCTTCTGGAGTCCCATTTTATCTTTCATTGTCACATAAACGTTTCATTCTGGGCCATAAAATATCCATGTTTGCTTTAATATTAAGATGTTTAAAATTCCTCACCAGTTATATTTATTTGCCCCCACCCCCATCTTCACAAGGAACTGGCAGAGGTGCATTGTCGTTTCCAGCAGGTTCCCAAACTTCCCACCTCTAAGAAGCCACCTCCCTACCTATGCTGTGCAAAAGTCCCAGACTCCCCGCGCTACTGAGAACATTTCATTGAAGGGCTGAGTTACAAATTGGGAGGCTCTGGCTCCCCCTCACCGTCTTGCTCCAAGTTTACCATTCTCAGCTGGAAGGGGCTAAAAGAAAGGAACCAGCTGTCTTTGGTGCTGGGAAAGAATTCTCCACCTCTAAGCGGAAAGCGCAGAGGCAGGCCATCCAGCCCTCTGCCATGCCTTAACCGCTCCTCAGCTCCGGCAACCCTAGAGCTCCCTCAGAATGCAGCAACCACAGCTCCCAGAACCTTGCGGTACTGCCCCTGCAGAACTTCCACAGAGCACTGCTGTTCCTCTCAGGCTGCACCTCCTCCCCGCCCAACTCCAGCCCTGCAGCTCTCCTGGGCGTGCTAAGGCCCAGGGTAGGCTGTGTGGATCAGCAGAGAGGGGTTTATATAGCCAGGCCAGGAGGTCTGAGTCCAGCCCAGGGACTCTGGCAGGCTCTCTCACTGCCTTTCCAGCAGAGGCCTGATTGAAATCCCGGCTCCAACACCCCCAGCCATGTTCCCTGGCTTCGTTGGGCCTCTAATTCTCAGTGTAGAAAACAGAGGATTTGAGGTGGCTCTTGGCTTCACAGAATGAGGAATATGAGCAAGCTCTGCAGCTGGTCTTAGTGTCCCCAAGTCCCTGCAGCACATACATCACCAGGGTATACGCCCATGTATGGGGGTCCTGTGGGAAGGGACACTCACCGGGGGGTGCTTGCGCTTCCGGCCGGGCCTCCCCACCTTCCGGGCTGTGGCGCTGGGCTCCTGGCGCTCCTCCTTGCTGCGAGGCTCCTCCTGCTCCTCTCCTTCCTGTGGGCACAGACAGCCTGTGAGCCAGAGCTGATCCAAGGGGCACCTTGTTCCAGGCCTGGCTGGCTGGCCTTCACCTCCTGTTCCACCCCCACGACAGCCACACTTCCAGGGCTGTGTTATTCTGTCCCACCAACAGGGTCACTGTCAACCCTTCCTGCCTGGCAAAACTGGAGCCACCCTCAGGGCGCCACTTAAACCCATTCCCGGGGGCTTTTGGAAGGCCCCACTGCCCAGCAGAAACACTGCTCCCTCTGGTGACCACACTCCTCAACCACAAGATCCTAACACATGCTCTGATAAAGGTGCTGTTTCTGAGGAATTTATATTTTAAAAACTCTTGCACAAGTACAAAAATTCAATGAGCAACCTATTTAATGAATCTTTACTGGAAAAAATAAAATCAGATGAAAAGGAATGTTAAAATGTAGGGTCATCTGTTTGAAATAGATGCAGTACTTGAAATGAGGACTATTGTGTGAAGGGCAGGACTCTTCTAGCTGCTGCAAATATCCCTGCCCCAGAGCCTGGCCATATGGCCCTGGCACTGCATGTGCCTGCCACCCCACAAGAATGTCTCAGGGACCACATCTTGGCTCCTTTGATCCTTCTCACTCGCTGAGTTCTGGACCAGGGGTCTGTTTTGTTATCTGCCCCTCACACAGGACCTGTGCAGGGCTGGGCCCTCTGTACTTGTCTCCTGGGGCCCAAAGACATAAACCTAGAAAGTCCTGCCTCACTGCTCCAGCCTGGCCACAAACCACCCACAAGTCCCTTCTGACTCAGCCAAGCTCTGGCATGACTAATCACCAGCAGAAACAATGCTGGGAAGGAGAGAGGGACCCTGACCCAGCAGAAGGACAATATGCTGCTCTTCATGCGATGTCGGGAGCTAAAGATGGCTTCCCGGCACTTCCTGGGGGTGGCATCATCCCGGAACGATGCTGGCACCATGGATGGAGAAGGGGAGCATGCCCAGGTTTCCTGGAGATTTCACTGAGATAGCCCTCCACGTTCCAGTCAACTTTCATTTTCTGTGATTTCAAAATAGTATGTGGTTTGCCACATTAATTTTCAGGTGACAGTGGGACACACAAATAAAAGCCTATCACCACCAACTGTAGACACTGGACCAACAGGAAAAGCATGACTGGCCCTGCTCTGTCCATTTACCCATCTGCGGTGGGTCCCGGAGACAGACCATCGCAGCTCAGGTTCTGGGAGGCCACCAGAGATACGAGCAGAGGCTGACAGACACCAGCCTGGCACCTAAGGGTGGCACAGTCACACTGGAGAATGGTCAGAGGTGCAGAAGAGGTCACTGGTGCATTGTGGGAGCAAGGGAGGAGACAGCTGCCATCCCAGAGACCAGAGTCATCTGACAAAAATGCTGTCGAGGACAGAGATTCCACGAGGTACTGTGATGATTGGTCTATGAGAGCAACTGTCACTAATCTGTACAGAATGACAAAGTAGTGAGGACTGAGGGCTGGAGAAGGGCTGAAGAAGACCTCTTGAGGAGCCCAGAACAGGTGGAAAGGGAAGCCAGGGAGGGGGAAGGCTCCCCAGGGGAGGCAGAGGCTGGCCAGGGACCAGAGACCCTGGAGGGACTCTTTTCAGGAAAGCACAGCCGAGAAGCAGCCCCCTGGGGAGGAGTGGTGAGGGTCTGGAAAGCCCCACCAGGTTCCCAGAGGGCACATGCCTGTGGACTGCCAGGCTGCTGGCTCTGTGCTCTCCCCTGAAATCCCATTCACACTCCCTCTACAAAGCGATCACCTGCATCACACAGGGAGAAAATACTATGCAGCTCAGTATGTATGAAGGTTTCAACCGGACTTAAAGAGCTGCAATGAATTTCAAGGTGAGGCAGTACTTTTGGCCTGATAGGACCACTGCTAAGTGGGCAGCATCTTTATAAAACTATCAGGGCCAACTGAGGTCACAGAAAAGGCCCAGGGCCTGGAGCAAACCAAAGTGGCTCCATTACACCCATTTCCTAGTTGTAGGGTCATCCTTTTTTTTTTTTTTTTCCTGTCTTTTTGAGGCATGGTCTCACTATGCAGTTCAGGCTGGCCTTGAGTTTACTTTGTAGCCCAGGTGGGTCTCGAACTCACAACCATCCTCCTGCCTCAGCCTCCTGAGTGCTGGGATTATAGGCATTCGCCACGACACCCGGCTAGGTGTCATCCTCTTTGAGCCTGTTTCCTCATCCAGAAAATGAGGGGCTGGAGGAGTCTATTCCACCTGCTTCTCAAATGGCTTGTCTCCTTGTCTATCCTGTTCACTCCCAAATTCTAGCTCTGGAAGGACTCCTGCTGCCCAGAAATTCAGGGCATTGAACTACTTCTTTAACAAACTGCATTTCCTACAGAGGTATTTATTTATTTGACTTTCTGACTTTTATCCTGACTAATCACAGATGTGAAATCAGGATGCCTGATTGACAAAAACAAACCTTGGCCACCACATGGCAATGATCTAAGAACAAAGACACTTGACCTTTCTGGACAAGAACCAGAACTTGACCTCCTATCAGGCACATGGAAAATCTATGCCATATGCAGACTTGCTGCAATTCCTCGCTGTACCCCATGCGTGCTGTCCAGGCTGCAGGTGTTTAGCACCTTTTTTCCTCTGTTGGATTCACGGTTAGCCAGCCCAGGAGGAAGGGGTGATCACTTTACATGTCCTGAGATGTAGGACAGGCAGGGGTGCTCAGGCACAGGGAGCTCTCCAGCCTTGAGCACCCCTCAGTTGAGCCTAATGACACCAAGTCTCCATGAGAGCTTAGGTCAGGATTCACACCCAGGTCTTCTGCAACACATCATTCTCCCATGAAGAAGCCCAAGTGCAGGGAGAAGTGGAAGGCAATGCTTTCTGCTCAGAACCTGCCTATGGTTCAGGCTGTCAGGGAGGTAGCAGATCCACTGAGCAGGGTGAACAGATGGCTGGGGCTGTGCCCTCCACAGCTCCAAGGAGGCATATCAAGTGGTTCATTCTTGCATCTGTCATGGGGCCTATTTTATTCAATATCTTTGCTGATGGGTTAAGCAAAGGAATGTAAAATATGCTTATCAAATCTGCAAGTAGCACAGAATTAGGAATTATCACTAAAACTCTGAAATAGAAGAATCTGATCCACAGTGACTTGAGCAGCTGGGAAACAGTATCATATCCAAGGAGAACAGATTTGGGCCAGGTTGGTTTCCTCACCTGTCAAGTAAGGAGAATGAGGTAGGCAGCCCTTCCAGCAGCAGTGGAGAGGCAGAAATCAGAGGTAGTGGGCTTTAGAGAAGGGAGAACTAGGCTGGGATTTCTGCTCTGCACTGTCCTTTACTATTCCCTTCAAGCTGTTAACATCCTGTGCCTTGCTTTCCTCAGCCACAAATTGGGGATAATAATATCTACTTTTCAGTTAAGCATAAAAATGAAGTGAGGTAACAGATCAAAAGCTCCCATGTGACAGTCACTCAAGAATTGCTCACTTCCTCCCAGCTCCACACATCCTGATTAGAAGGTTCACAGAGGCACCGCACTCCCAGCCTTCCCCTCTAGGCCCCTCGCTACCTCCTGCAACCTCAGCCCACTGCCCTCCACGTGCAGCTACTGCTCATGGCGCACAGCCTAACGTCTGGCCAGTGCCACTGCAGTAATATGTGTGGGACACTGGGCTCTGATCCTTACAAAAATGCAAGGTTCATTATGTCACTCTGCAGAGTTTAAACCTTCTCTGAGGAGGATCCCAGAGCCTAGAGGACCAAGGCCAGCCCCCTAGCCCTTGTGCAGGAGGGTCCCAGGAGCTGGCTGGGTCACCTTTCCATATGGGACCAACAGACCACAGCAGGTACAGAAGCAGCTGCTCCCCCTCCACAGCTAGGCACAGACTGCTTGCTCCGTCCAGCTACCTTCTTTTTGGGCTTCCCAGCAAACTCTAGCTCCCCTTTCCAGCTTTGTTTCCTGGGCTCCCTTTCCCTGGGTCCCCTCCTCTGGGCCACCACTTAGACTGAGCTGAAAGACCACTTCCTCTCCTATAACACCCGCCACCCAGCATTCCAACTCCCAGCATTGTGCTGGCCAGGCCATGGGCTCCTTGAGGGAAGTGACAGGGCATCCATAATACCTAGATCGATACACAAGGTAGACAACTGGAAGTTCTTTTAAGTGACTGTCACATAGTAGGTGCTCAATAAATGAGTCCATATTCACACGGATGAAGCACCCATGCATATCTACAACCCACAAAAATATAACACTTCATGAAGCTCCATTGCTACTTGGATCTTTATGTCTCTAGATTCAGAAGACCGGATTACTAAAATGTATACTCTAGGTTTAAACATAATTGTCATTCCATTTATGTAGTTCTTTATGGCTTTCAAAGCACCTTCACATTTGGAGGCCTGTTAGATTAGTGGCTCCCATCAGTCTCTCTCTAAACTTCTGAAGCTATGATTTGACCTACATTTTAGCGCAGCTCACTGGATGGATTATTTTAAGCCACATATAACTTCTCATTCTGATGAGCTGAGCTGTGACGATAATAATCTCTCACATTTGTGTAGGATAGGGTAATTAACAAAGCATATTCACATACATTATTTCATTTTATTCTTGTGCTTTACAGAGAGTAGAGCTGCTATTATTTTTTTTTTTTCCATTACATAGGCGGGAAATCTGAAGCTCAGACAGGTTATCTGTCTCAGAGAGAGGGGTGAGCCAGGGAGGCCTTCAGAACCAAAATTTAAATCTTTTGATTCCTAGCCCACAGGTCCTGAAAACTGCAACATGCCATTATAACCTCCAACGCCATGTTCTACACACACACACACTCACACACACACACACACACAATACTAACGTAAACATGCAGGCAGTGCAAGTTAAGGGCACACTCTGGCATTCACATAACATACACATACACCCCTGGCTCACCATGCTAGACACAGGCTCCTTCTTCCGAGAGATATGCGGCCCTCCTCTAGAGACAGCCAGAGAGACATACGTGTTCTTACACCCGACGCTACTGGCCCGGCATACGCGGAGCAGATGTCTAAGTTGGTGTTTGAGTCGAGGGGATGAACTTGCCGGATCTAGCCAGCCACTTGCCCGGGCCCCCTGGGACAAGAAGCGCGTACAGATTTTGCCAGCTGGCTGGCTGGCCTCCCGGGGACTGTCTGTGATCGTGGAATTCGGTGAAACGAATTGGCTCCTGCAGCTTGCAGAGCCCTGCCTGGGGCAGCCCGAGCACCAGGCGGCAGGAGTCACTGCCGGGTACCGCGGACTCACAGGAAGCACGTAGGACGCTTGTACGCAAGCGTTCACACGTAGGGACGTATCCAGCCCACCCTGTAGAGGTCGCAGCGTGGCCAAGGGGCCGGGGGACCGAGGATGCCCGAGTGCTAACAATTGTTGGATGCACACATTTCCAGGTACCCCCCAGAGCCCCTTATTTTTTCGGACAAACCCTACAGTTCTTCAGCCCTCTATTTCAACTACTCCATAATACGAAACAAACATTCGCTGGTTTCTTAAGATAAAACTACTAAAGAAACCGTTCTGCCTCTCCAAAGGCCACACTCCTAGAGGACAGGGCCACACCTCATTGGCCCCTGAGTTTTCTACGGTTCCTGGATACCTGCACGCAGCCTACTGCCTTAATGCTCAGTGGCTGTGCCTGCTGGTTTCCCAAGTCCTCTTGCCAGGGCTTCATCCTTCCTCCCAATCTGTCTGCCTTGCTGGAATCTTAAAGAGTTCTGGATTAAACAAAAATGCAGAGGGGACCATGCCTCTCCTCTGTCTCAAGACCAGACACAAGTGTGTGTGTGTGTGTGTGTGTGTGTGTGTGTGTGCACGTGCACACGCATATGCGTGCACATGCAAAAACTGGACTGAGTACCTTCTGCATACTAGATACAGAGGTAAGCAAAGGGAGTTAAAGCTTGAGGGAGAGATGACAGTAAGCAAGTCTGCAGCCTGCACAGTGCCCAAGGCCAGGGTGGAGTGTGCCCGGCACTCTGCTAGCAGCCAGCTTAGTGGGCACATAGCCCACTCACATCCACTCCTGTGGCAGCCCACTGGATCTGCACAGCCCTTGCTTTATAGAGGGAAAGTGCCCAGGTCTGTCTACGTTGTAGCTCTGTAACTTTTGCCAAGTTCCTCACCCACTCTTAGCTTTGGTTCATCATCTGTAAAATGGGGATAATGATAGTAGGCTCCTCCTGAGTTACTGTGAACATTAAATGAGTTAATTGCCATGCAAAGCATGCTCCTTTGTAAGCCTTCCCACACTGCTCCTGTTAAGTGGTATGATTACGGTAATATCTCTAATTGCCTGCGGCTCTCCACAGAACCAACTATCGGCCGTGACCAGGCCTCCTGTGCCCAGCCAGGTGCCAGAGATGAAGGGCCCATTTCTTAACTGTCCTGGGACACCCGCTCCAGCTCAGCTTCCCACTTCCAATCTGCACAGCTGAGTCCAGCCCTTCTTGCTCTGCCCCTAGGAGCAGGGCTGGGCTCTGACCCTAACCTGGCCATACAGAGCAGATGGGACCCAAGTGAACATACACCAGCCATGGCTGCTCACCTGGACCCCATAAGGTATCCATCCACAGCTACCATCAGGAGGTAGGTCTCATTGCCACCAGCTTTGGATTTGCTTCTGTGCAGTGGGTGAGGGGACCTTAGGCCTCTCGAGCCTGTAGACCTGGAAAAAGGAGCTTCCCTCCACACGCCAGGCTCACTGCAGATTCCAAACCCACCCCCAACCCTGCCTGGGCTCCCTGCACTTCCCCCATGCTCCTGCAATGTGTGGGGCTGTGGCAGCCCTAAACCATAAAGGTGCAGGTAGGTAAGCGTATAGATAGGGTAGAGAGGTAGGCAGACACACTGATGGACAAATGGATAAGGGACGGTTACCCAAAGATATGGCCAACTGGTATGTACCAGGTTCCTGGGCTAACTGCTTATACACACCATCTCATTTAAACATCTCAAGCTGACAAGGAGCTGTCTCCATGCTTGGCACTCATGTCAGGTGTCCATTACAGCACATACCTCCTGAACAGGCCTGAGCGCCTACTAATTCCACAAAGTAGAAATGTTCCTGCCATTGTCCTGTGTTGTGTTCCTGAAGGGAGAGGGAGAAAGTGCCTTTTCTGTAACTGTTTAAACTCTTGAAAGAACCCTATAGTGACCAGCCACCTGCAGTGACCATGCGATGGCTGAGTGCAGCAAAGGTAGAGCATGCCCAGAACGCTCTGTTCCTGCAGACCTGTGAGCCTGCAAGAACTACCGAGATTGGAGCTGCCAGGGACCCCGCCCAGTGTGCCCTTGAGCTTGTGTACCACAGCAGAGGAAACGCTCAGACCCCAAGGGAAATCAAGACTTGCCAGGCCTCCAGGCTGGACTCTGAGGGGAAAGGAAAGGGAGGAGCTCCAGCCCCGGCCACACACACATGCACACACATCCAGACACACACTTGCCATGCCCCCCCAGCACAAACACACACCCCCACTGCACCTTCTGTTTCATGCAGGAGAGGGCAAGAAGGGTAAGTCGCCAAGGAGCCCCCTCCTTGGAGCGCTGCCACAGCCTAGCCACCTTTCTACTTTGCTATCCCCTGTCCTTCCCTACATCCTCCAGGAATGTTAATCAGTCCACCCAACAGGTTTGTGGAGCCCTACTATGCAGGAGATACCCGGAAAAGCACCTAAGTCAGAAAAATGAGAGGGAAGAAGGGAGGAGCAGTAGAAGCAAGTGCCCACTGCAGTGTCCACGATGAAGACCTAACCGCAGTATGTTTATGTATGCGCGTGCGCAGATTCATGCCCACGGGCCTGCACACGTACGTTCCAGCTAGAGATGAAATGCCCTGGACATCACCCCAGGGCAAGAGCACTGCTGCATAGGGACAGGCCTCTCGCACCATCCTGACTTTCAGTCTAAATAAGCATCTTCGACCTGCAGCAGGACTACTGAGCCGCACAGCAGAGAGGCCCTGTTTGCTCCCCTTCACACAGGAGCCGGCCTGAAGAGCACAAGTGCACAGGCTGCCCAGGCTTCAGCTCCTATCCTACCACCTACTGCGGTGTGCTAAGTCATTCTGGCAAATGACTTAACCTCTCTGAGCTCTGGTTTAGTCTTAATAAGAAAGGCAATGAAGCCAGGCATGATAGTACATACCAGTAATCCCAGCTACTCAGGAGGCTGAGGCAGAAGCATCACAAATTTGAGGCTATCCTGGGCAACCTATGGAGACTCTTTATCAAAATCATAAATAAGATGGTTGGAGATGTAGCTCAGTGGTAATGTACCCTCCAGTTTGATCCCTAGCCTGAAGAGGAAGGAAGGGAGAGAGGGAGAGAGGAAGCAAGCGAGGGAGGGAGGAAGTAAACGCAATGAAAATACTAGTGCCTACTAGTGCCCTTATTGGGCAGTTGTAAGAATTAAATATGATAATGTGTGAACAGAGTGCTTGGCAGACAGTCAGCGTCTTGGCCATTATGTTTTGGAGGCCAGAAGAAAAAGGGGAATATTGAGCCTGGGGAAATCATCTGGGCATCTGGACTCCTGGCCAGTGCCAATTCATAGGTGGGGATCTGAGGAGGCCCTGGAATGCCCTTGGTCCCCCTCCTGCTCCCTCCGCCCCTCCACACAGGGCGGCCCCCTCCCTGGGATCCTTCTAAACTCTTGGCCTCCTACCCAGCCCCCTCCAGGCTGGCCCCCTCCCTGCTGCAGCCACATTTCCCACCTGACTCACCCTGACCACAGCCCCACAGCTCACCACCCAAACCCTGCTTCCTCCCAGCCTCTACAAGCAGCAGCACCTATTCACCCCATGGACGCCAGAAAGAAGTAGCAGCAAGGGCTGGGGATATAGCTCAGTGGTATAAGTGCCTGCCTGGCAAGTGTAAGGTCCTGAGTTCAATTCTCATACCACCAAAAAAAAAAAAAAAGTGGAAGCAGGTACCAGAGGGCACTCACACACATACACTCCCAGCCACAAGTGCAACCACCCAGCCCAACACCCCAAGCCCTGCACCCCACCTGCCTGACTCGGCTCTGATTTCTCTCCTGTGCCCTATCCACGCAACAGGTCCTGGCGTCTACTCTGTGCTACCACAGGCACTGGGTAATCACATGGAAGGGTCAAGACCACCGTCTAGGGGCAGTGGACATTATCCACACTGTCAATCTCAAATGTCTGTGGGCAGAGAGTCCCCTGGAGGGCCACTTAAGACACGGATTATTGCTGGGGCCCAGCCCAGGTTCCTGACTTGGCAGGTGTAGCCGGGGCCTGAGCTCTGCATTTCCAACACTTTCCCAGGGGATGATGATGCGGCTGGTTTAGGGGTCATACTGAGAATCACGGGTCCACTGAAAACTGTAATCCAGGGCAGACTAAACCAAGAGAGAAGGGATGAAGAGCAGGAACAGGGCTGCCAGCTGAGAGGACAGCATAAACAAAGGCCTGGCAGCTCAGAAGCACTCAAATGGTGCTGGAGGCGTGGCAGGAACAAGTGGGGCAGGTGGGGCCAGGCAGCAGAGGGGCCAGTGGGAGCCCCACCCCTTCCCTCTGGCTCACCAGACAGCTCTTTGTGCCAGATTCCCCGGCACCTCTGCCAGGCTCCTTGGGCTGCAGACCAAGCCTGTGTCTCCCTGTGCGCCACTACGGAGCGCCTCTGCCCCAGGCCTGGCTTTCCTAGACCTCTATGGCTCTCTGCACCCTCTCAGGGCAGCTTCCTGGCACTACCAGAACCAGCCCAGGGTGCCAGGGAGGTGTGCCAGGTGAGCCAGCATGTTCCTGTGGGCGTGGGTGGCTGGGGAGGAGGCCCGGCTGTGCCCCAGGCTGGACTCTCCAGATCACTGCCATCTTTTGGCATGACCACCTGCTCGCCGGAGTGCAAGTGTACTCGCTCTGTCAGCACCGGGATCCAGGGCTGGGTATGTGTTTGTTGCCGCGTGAGCCAGAGCAGTTACTATGGGTAGATAATAATAGCAGTCGTAATCCCTCATAATTGGACCAGACTTTGCTGTCTGCAGGGCACTTCCACACTCATGACCTCATCTGACTTCCACAACTGCCCAATAAAACAGGCAAGGCTAGAGTTACTATCCCCATTTTCCAGCTGAGCAAACACAAGCCCAGATGGCCTGAAGTCACATCTCCACATCCCCAGTAAGTGGCACACTCAGGATAGGAGTCTGGGATTTCATCTCCTTGTGCAGAGCTCCTTTTCCATCTTGACGAATGACAAGTCCAAGCCTGAGCTGAGAGGTTAGGGCTCTACAGTCCAGGAATAGGAGTCTGTCCCATCTGCAGGGGACAGTGGATGCAAACACATTGACATGAAGGTGTCAGCATCTGTCAGAACGTGAGACATAGGGTAGGGGGAAGCTCAGGGTCATTCAATCCAACAGGAAAACCAAGCGAGGCCCAAGGAGGGCAGGGAATCAACCAAGCCCACAGCTAACACTGGAAAGTGCAGGAGGTTGTGAGGTGTGCGTGCGCACGCTGTGTGGGTGTGTGTCTATCTGTCTGTCCATAGCATAACCTATGCACATGGCCATGGGAAGGGCTCAGATCCAAGAAGCAGGAGACAAGGCTCTCATCTGGACCCACCACTGACTAGCTGGGCTCAGCATCCCCATCTGTAAACCAGGGCCATCTGTCCTGCCCCACTTGTCAAGGCTGTCCCCAAGGAAAATGGAACAATGGATGGAAACCACCCAGAAAACATAAACACACACTCTTAGACTGAGTGAGCCCAGGAAGGCACTGAGCATGTGTGAGGGAGGTCTCACAGCCACCCCATGAGAAAGGCAGCAGAACCGACATCCTTGGAGGGAAGCGCGCCAGCTACCTCTCATCCTAGGGTTCTCACAGGCCCCACACCTGGTCCCAGGAGTCTACCCTTGCTCCAGAAGAACAGGCCCTGCTACTCTTGGACACCACCAAGGATCAAGAGTCCTCACATTGGCTCAGGGAAAGGGGCACAGCCAGGGGAACCGTGGAGACATGCCAAGAAGCCCGGCTGTCACAGCTTTACTACAGGGTGGCAGTAGAAGTCACCACCCACCAACAGAGGGAAAAGAATCCCAAGTGCTGAGCTTAGAGGCCACTTTTCCTATGGATGCTCACAGCTTGGAAGTCCCCAGGCAATTGGTGGGGACCCTGTGGGGGTTCCATCAATATGATGAAGTCCCCTTTGGCGGAATTCAACCCCACCTAGAGTTCAACAGAAGGGTGAAGAGGTCACCACACACAAGGCTCTGAAAATACAAGATCAGCACTCCATGGCCCAAAGCCACATCAAAGATCACCCGGTGATGCTCACTCAGAGGCTAGGGTGGTGGACGGGAAATCGCCGCTTCTAAGGGCCACCGATGTGGCCCACTGCTGAGCACTGGGGTGCAGCTCAGTGCTTGTTATCTGTGTGGGCAGAGTGCCTTATGTCTACAGAACACCTAAGGACACAGAAGCAGCCAGAACAGAGTGGTACAGGGGCTTCCCTGAGGATGCACAGCTAGTAAGAGGCAGATCCAAAAAGACACCCAGGCTTTGGGACAGTCTCATGGCTGAGCCCTCACACCTGCACAGGTCTGGGCTTTGAGCCTACGCGCCACACCATGGTGGCCGAAAGCTGGGGTTCGAGAGCCAGACCCCTGGGCTTAAGTTCCTGTCCCACCACTAGAATCCAAAGTCTCCAAGCCTCAGTTTCCCTATCACCAAAACTGGAATGTTGATGGTCCCCATCAGCCTGTTGTTTAGACCAAGCCATGCACATGACTCCACGGTGGCAGCACTCAGCACCCGAGAGATGTCGCTATGTGGGGCAGCTCCCCCATACCAGCCACAGGGTACACTCTCCACCCCCCACTCCCGCCCAAGAGCCGGCTGCTCACCTTTCGGTCCTCTTCCCGCTCCGGAGCGGAGCTGTTGGTGTCCCCAGGGCCGCTGGAGGGCATGGCGGGCAGCTGGGTGGTGGGCGGCAGGCTGGGGCTGTGTGGGGCTGGGGGACTGCTGGGCTTTAGGGAAGGAATTATTGTGGCCTTGGTAAGCAGGAGTTAAAACTTAAACATAGATCTTGGTATCGATCCCGCTGGTGAGACCTGCCACGGTTGTCCTGTGGGTTTGGGCTTCTGATGGCTCCACCTGTAGGGGAAGAGAAGCAGGTCAGCAGGACAGAAGGCCAGGATCCAGGCCCCACCTGACCCTCAGCCTCTTCCAAGGTTAGGCCACAGCCCAGGGCCAGCTGGGTCTGTGAGGCCCCCTGTCTCTGACCTGACCTCCTCCCGTCCTCACCAGTACTCCAAGAAGGAAACTGAGGCAGGCCCAGCCAGCAGCACTGACAGGCTGCCCACAGGGTGCCTCCCGCCACCGTCGGCGAGCGGCCAAGAGCTAGGGGCAGCAGCAGTCTCGCCAGAGCCTCCAGTCACTGTGTGCTGCGGGTGCCACTTCTGGGACCTCAGCTGCCTCCCGCTCCTCCCTTCTCTTCATGCACATCCGTTCCATCCTTTGAAGGCTTCCTGCACCCTGCCTCCCACCCCAAGCAGCCCCTGGGAAACCCCAGCCTCCCCCAGAGGCCCCCCAACCGGGCTACATTTTCCTTCTAATCTGTCCTCACCCGACCCCCCCACCCCCACACTGCTCCCTCCACGTGGAGGAAGTGAGCGGCAGTCACAGGATGTAGTGAAATGAATGTCACCTCACTTCGGGACTCGGACTTGAACTGAGGCTGAGCCAGGCTGAAGGCCTGCTTTGCTCTGCTCTCCAGAGGCTGCTGTGGTGGGGAGAGGCCACAGCCTCGGTCAAGGCCGCTCTGGGGAAGGACATGAACGGCTCTCTTCCACACCCCACAACTGGCCCCGTCTGCCTTCAGAATGGGTGGGTTAAAGCTGGCCCTCCAAACCCACACGGCTGAATTTTAGGGGCTTTTTGTCCCTGCTCCAGGTATGGGCCTCAAGACAGAGAAGTAACAAAGCCAGAGCCTCAGGCCACAGCTGGAGTGGGGGTGTTGCCGTGTCAATCCCATTGGAGGCAGAGGAGCAGAGTTCTCCAGCTCCCACCCCCAGACCACTGCGCCAAGCCCCTGCCTCTGACGAGCGACAGGGAGGGGATTGGCAGCAGCGGGAAAGTAGGAGGCAGGCTGGATCAGGGCCACCCACACCCTTCCCTCTCAGTTCCCGTTCTGCTTCCCCGCTCCCCTCCCTCTTGGGCTTTTATTCCCATCCCCTCCAACCCCCAGCCAGGGCTCCCTGGAAAACCAGAACTGGAGACGGCATAGGCCTGCTCTCCCACGGGCCCACCTCCTTCCCCAGGGGTGGGTAACAGCCCCGGGGTAGCCCGGGCTGTGCACCAGGACTAGCGGGAGGAAGCAGGAGCTGGGAGGAGCCCTCTCAGGGCCCTGCACAGGAAGAGCCCCATAACTTAGAGCCCAGAAGGCTGGAAAGACCCTGGGGCCCACAGCTGCATCCTAAGGAGGCCCCATTGTGATTCGTCTTATTTCCCACACCTCCAAGCTCCGCAGGGTGCTGCTGGCTCAGTGTTAGCTGCCCAAATATCTGACAGCCCAGACAGCAATGTGACAGTGGCTCCACTTCTGACCCCTGCTAGACACGTGACATACATGTTCCTCATGTGGGCTGTGCGTGGTACTTTTCCTAGTTTACTGCTGTATCTCAGGTTCAGAACAGTTAGGCTTCTCCAAGGCCTGAACCCAGATCTCTTGACTCTAAACCCCCCAAATCCAAACCTTCTAAAGGAGGCCAAAGCTCTGAGAGACACTGAACCCAGAACTGGCAGATGAGAGCTCTGGTCCTGACTGGGGCTTCTTTGGCCCTCACTTTCCTCCTTGGGTGGATGGGAAAGCTGGACCACCTGGACCTGTTCCAGCCCTGACCTGCCGTGCTGTGAGGCCCCATGGGCATCAAGGACGAAAGGGATGTGGCAGACAAGGCTTGGGGGCCTGCAGGACCCCAAAATGGAGCTGGGGAGACCCAGGCACTAATTAAGAAACAAGAGTTAGTCTCAGTGCTGCCCTGAGGCCTACAGACACTGAAGGGACAAGAGTGGGACCAGAGGTGCTGTGAGAGGAGCCTCAGAGAATCTCTGACCCCACAAGGGAGAGGACTAAAGCAGGCAGGAAAAGCAGAACATCACAGGGCTTTGACCCGAATGACAGGCACCCCAGAAAGGAAAGGAAATGGTTCTTCCTCCTCTTCCTCCTCCACCCAAGTCCCTGACCTCTGAGCTATATAAACTGTCCTCACAGAAAATGCAGCTGACCTGGGTCAATCCTAGGTCCCTTTTGTTCCTCAGTGGACCAGCCAGGTCCAAGCGTGGCCCCTCAGATCATTCAGGGTCATCTAAAATCGTCCCATAGGTGGCCAGCCGTGAGGCATGTCCCACACAGCTTTAAGGGTCCCACTCAGTGGCCAAGGACCCAGGCCTTGACTCAGCTCTGCCCACTGGGAGCCACATGGTGATGGGAGGGGCTGCCCCCTGGGCCCAGCCCTGTGTGTACCCCGGGCATGATGGCCCTGTGGCTGCAGCACCAGCCCATCCTCCTCACCCAAGCCAAAGGTGGCACCACAAAAGCACCACCACGAACAGTCCTCCCCGAGGCCCTGCTCCAGGAATGCCAGCTTTTATTTTCTCCTTGATACTTTCCATGTCCCTAGTGACTGTGAATAATGTAAAACAAAGAGTCAAAAAATGTTTAAGGAATCCCATCACAAAACCAGCCTGGAATTATCACCGATGTGGCCTCCACCATCACCACTCCAGTTACCCAAACTATTGTGGAAAAATAACAGGGACGCTGACTACACTCCACATTCCACGACCTTCTTCAATCCAACCTAGTAGAAAGACTTTTAAAGGAGATGTAAAGTCACAAGATCGAGCTAACAAGAGAAGAGACACTGCGAACACATTTTTGAGTTCTGAAAAGCAGACCTGCGACAACCTAATGTCAGACAGGAGTGTAAAAGCCGATTTACAAAACAGTCCTTAGCAGACACTTCACACAACAGGACCAGGATGAAGAAGGTGCATGTGTGAAAATAAAGAGGTTGAAGGAAAGAAGTAAAATCCCTTCTCCTACCTTCCCCAGAAGTTTGAAGGTTGATTTATATTCTCCAGGGAGTGTATAAAATAAGGGGTTATCGCCTGGTGTGGTAATGCACACTTGTAATCCCAGCACTCGGGAGGCTGAGGAGGGAGGACTGCTGTGAGTTTGAGGCCAGTTTGGGCTACAAAGTGAGTTCAAGGCCAGCCCAAACTGCACAGTGAGACCCTGTCTCAAAACAAACTAACAAACAAAATGGGGTTATTGCACAAAGAGTTGTCCCGCACAGTTGGAAGCAAAGGTGACATATGAAGCCAAGGAGTAGGTAAAAGGCTGGTGTGGGGCTCCCCAGGCTGCTCGCCCACTGGGCTGGAGACTAGAGGGAGCCAGAGCTTGACCTCCTGAGGATCTAATCAGTGCAAGAGAAGGGGCCTATGAATGCCAATACTGCCATCAATACCAAAACGGAGACAAAACAACTTGTTCGAGTCAAACAACTTGTTCGAAGTGAACAGGCCTACCGTCATGCTCAGAGCTTCCTTTTACTCTCCTGTTCTTACCCAGGAAGGACCACCAGGCATTCAAGGGAAGCCTCTAACTTGGATGACAGAAACCAAAACAAGTAAGTCAAAACCAAACCCAAACGAAGCACAACAAAAATACTTGGAGAAAACACACTGTGCACAGAGAAGATACTGTATCCGTGAAACAAGAAGGTGATATATTAAAAAACAATGAAGAGGAAAAAAGAATCAGAAATAACAATCATGATGGCAGAAATGCAAAACTCAATAGATGACTGGAAATAGAACTTCTGTATGATCCAGCAATTCTAGTATTGGGTATATATCCAAAGGGAATGAATCAGTATGTCAAAGAGACACCCACAAGCTGGGCATGGTGGTGCACTCCTGTAATCCCAGCACTCAGGAGGCTGAGGCAGGAGGATCACCGTGAGTTTGAGGCCTGTCCAGGCTACATAGTGAGTTCAAGACTAGCCTGGACTACACAGCAAGCCCCTGACTCAATAAATAAGTAAGTAAGTAATTAAGTAAGAACTATCATTTTTAACAACATGGAAGATGAGCGAAAACATTAAGTGAAATAAGTCAAACACAAACAAATACCATACTCTCACTTATATGTAGGAGCTAAATTGTTGGCCTCACAAACATATACTAATGGTTAACAGAGGACAAGAGTGAGGGTGGAGATGGACAGAGGAAAATTAATGGATACAGGGTTGAAGTTGGACAGGAGGAATCACTCTAAATGTTGTATAGCACAATAGGGTAACTATAATCAACACAATAATTAACTGTATATTTCAGAATTGCTAGTAAGAAGTTTTAAATGTTCCAACACAAAGAAATTCTAAGTGAGCTGATGAATATGCCAATTAACCTAATCCTGATCATCATATCTTATAAAACAAGGACTGAAAAAAAAAGTACTAAAATACTACATTGTACCACATAAATATGTACAATTATTGTGTTATATAAAAGTGTTCAACAATTTAAAACTTAATGGAATGAGTTCATTATGAAGAAGGGGAAAAAAACCAGGCACAGTGGTACAAATCTGTAGTCCCAGCTACTTGAGAGGCTGAGGCAGGAGTGCTTGAGCCCAGGAGTTCAAGGACAGCCTGAGCAACATAGTGAGATCATATCTCAAAAAAGAAAAACAGAACTTTCCAGAATTGAGATACAAGTTGCCTGACCCAGTCAATCCTATAGGGGGTCCCTCATTCAGCTTGCAAATGAAAACACCCAACACTGGGTACTCTACTGTGAGACAAAGATAAGAGCCTACTTATTTCCACAAAGGAAGAAAAAATTGACATAAAATCGATCAAGAGTCAGAACGGCCTCAGACTGCTCAACACCTATTTTGAAAGCAAAAAGATGCCGGTGATATACCTCAGCAGCACAAGCGCCTGCCTGGCAAGCACAAGGTCCTGAGTTCAATTCCCAGTACCAAAAAAAAAAAAAAAAAGCAAAAAGACAAAAGACCAATACCCTCAAAATTCTTTTCTTTTCCTTTCTTTCTTTATTTTATTTTGTGTTTTTTTTGAGACAGGGTCTCGCTACATAGCCCAGGCTGGCCTCAAACTCATGGTGATCCTCCTGCCTCAGCCTCCTGGGTACTGGGACTACAGCCATGTGCCACCATGCCTGTCTCTCTCAAAATTCCTAAAGATTAAACAAATCTTAATTCTAATTAGAATTCTTTCCCTTTGCAAATTATCATAAAAGTGTGACATAGGACAAAGACTTTAGACATGTATGAGTTGTGCTCAAAAAATATGGTAAATGTTTAAGTTTTAAAAAATGTATTACCATAAAAGACATACTGCCATTAATTCCCCTCAAAATATTTCCCCTCACTTTAAACACACTTATCCCTGCCACTTTCTGAAGCGGTTCTGGAAGTCCTCTTTCTTGTATTTAATTGTGCTGATGTGGCTGCCTCAATATCCTGAATCCACTTAAAACGTTTACCTTTTATGGTCATTTTGAATTTGGGGAAGAGTCAGAAGTTTCACAATCTCAGATCCAGGGAATAACGTGGATGAGGACACACCATAACATTTTTATTTGACCGAAATTGCTGTAAACATTCTGAATTGGCCAGGGGTGGTGGCACACACCTAGAATCCCAGCACTTGGGAGGCGAGGCAGGAGGATCACCACATGTTCCAGGCCAGCCTGGGCTATATAGTGAGACCCTGTCTCAAAAAAACCAAAAAATAACAACAAAAAAAAATTTTGAATTGAATCAGGACATCAAGGCAGACACAAAAAGGCACTCACACACACATACAAAAACCTTCCTGAGGGGCTGGGGATTTAGCTCAGCAGCACAGCGCCTGCCTGGCAAGTGCAAGGTCATGAGTTCAATTCCCGGTACCGGAGAAAAAACAAAAAGAAAACCTTCCCGAACTGCTTCAGAGAGTGGCAAGAATGATGGGCTAAGTGTGTCTGAAGAGCGTGCAGGCATGTGGGTGGTGGGTATTTGGAAGGAGATTAATGCAATTCAGCTTTCATAGTAATACAAATGTTTATTTTCAATTTAAACATTCACCATCAATTTGATCACACTTCTTGTGATCTCATGCCATTCTCTCAGGAAGCTAGGAGGAGGTCCTCTAGGCCATAGGAGAAAAGGGGAAGGGCTCTCTGTGATGAAGCTGAAAAGAGCTGCAGGACAATCACCCAGCGGGGGCCACAGAGGGCGATGACTGCCACCTAAGCAACGTGACTCCAGACTCAGGACATCATGCGGGGCCCACACCATGCCCTCTGCTGTGGAACCTGACAAAAGTAGAGAGTGGCTTATCACCATTTGCTATCAGACTAAACGGGTCTGTTTACAGATAGATATTGGTCCTGGAGGGTCCGCTCCACCTAGGAGGATGAACTGATCAAGAGGAAGACACAAAAGCCAGAAAACAGTCTGCAGTCACATGGTAAAGGGACTTCCAAGGATGAGTACAAAGGGAAGTCACAGAACATCAGCTACACCGTGCCACATGCCCAGAGTCAAAGAGAACAGATAACAAAAAACGATACTGAAACGCTTCTTCCCTGCTGCGACTGCCCCTGCAGAAAGCCACATGATGACTACTACAAGGTGAGGTAGGAGTTAGCAACAGATACAAAGGAAACAAAGCAGGTTTTTAAAAAAACCACAGTAATTACTAACTTTAGAAAAAAAGCTATTATAGTATACTAGAAGGCTCAGCTGTGGACAATAGTTGCATTCACAATAATGTAAACACCGCATGTGGATTTGTATATGCATATAGGTATACACGTTTGTATGAGTACGTATGTACACGCTACGTTAATTTCACATGTACCACAAAACCAATGGCCTACAACAACACAAATTTATTATCTTGCTTTTATGCCATCCCAGTGGTTCTTTTCATTAGGCTAACTTTAAGGTTTTGACAGGGCTGTAAGGAGAATCCATTTTCTTGCTTCTGACCTTTCAGCTCCGAAGCCAGTAAGGGCCAGTCTCTCTCCCACTGCTACCCTGACCCTGCTTCTGTCTCTTTCCTGACATTCCTGCCTTCATCTTTCACATCTAAGGACTCTTGTGGTTATACTGCCCCACCCAGATAGTTCAGGATAATGTTCCCCACCACAAGGTCCTTAATTTAATCACATCTTCAAAGTCCCTTCAGCTATGTAGGGTGACACATTCACAGGCTCATGGGTTAGCACAGGCTCATCTTTAAGAGGCCCCTACTCTACTATATGCATACATATACAAACACTAATGTACACACACACATTTCTGAAAGAATACTGGAAGGGTACTGATAAGAGTAGGCCTACCACAAACTCTATTTAGAAAAATGGCTGGAGAGGAGAAACGTTAGCCGTACAAGAGACTTAAATAAATGGGAAATCTGTGGGAAATGCCCACATAAATAAATAAGAAATAAATAAATAAGAAATATGGCCAGTTACTCAGAAATATGCAATGTAACACGGCTAGAAGAAACAGCTAAAACGACTGCAAGTGGTTTTCTCTAAGAGTAATCTAAGAGAATTGTTGTTGTTCTAAGAGAACTAAGTTGTTCCTTCTCTAAGGAACAACTGCATTTGTTAGATTTTCATACTATTTCACTTCTCAAATGTGTGTGCTACTGTAAATAAACATTTTAAGAGAGAACGGGCAGAGGAAAGGCGCTTACACCCCTCTGCGGCCCCCTCTTGGTGGTGCTTGGTCTCCACTTCCTCCTCTGTGACTAGGAAAGCAGCTGTGGCCATTCTCTCTTTCGGTGAAACATCAAGTCCCACTGAGTAACCATCATCACCTCACACCCACGGGGCTCCATCACCAGTTACGAAAGCCACCTCCCTCTCCGCCCTCTCATGAAATATTCAGTCCTCCAAACACATCACTTCCCCCAAATCCAGACCACGCACAGCGCCTCCTTTCCTTCCACTCCCCATAAACTCAACTGCACGCAGCATGCTGCCTACATGTGAGCCACAAGCCGGCTCCCTCATTAGCTCTACCTTAGACCAAGGAGCTAGTTCAGCTTCTGCTGGGGCTTGGAGGCCATCTCACCCAGAGTGACTCCTGCGCCCTGTCCCCAAAGCCAACCCCACCCTCACCTCTAGCCCCAACCTCCTCCGCACCCACCCCGCTGACCACCCAGCTCCTCCTCTGCTCCAACCAGCGCCTCACAAGGGCCAGCATTATCATTATCCTCGTCCACAATCAAATCCATCATCCTAAACCCTTGTGCCACCAGAACACCCGCGTCACCATCCCATGAGCCCCTTCCCGCCCTCCCTGGTCTGTAATTTTTTTTTTTTTTTTTTTTTTTTTTGAGACAGGGTCTCGCTATGCAGTTCAGGCTGGCCTTGAGCTCACTTTGTAGTGCAGGTTAGTCTTGAACTAGCAACGATCCTCCTGCCTCAGCCTCTCGAGTGCTGGGATTACAGGCGTGGGACACCACGCCCGGCTCCCTGGTCTCGAATTGAAGATAGATGGGTAGTGGAAAACAGGGACTGCGGGATCCCACTGTGCTCGCATTGGCCCCACCACTAGCCCCTGAGCATGTGACCGGGAAGAGCCAATCAGAGGCCTCCCTGGAACTTTTTTATTGATGCTGTGAAGTTAATAGGGACATACTGAGTATTGAGTTGAGGGCTGTTAGGTGCTGTCATGTGGCCGACGACAAAGCCAAGAGGTGAAGACGGAGGCATCAAACATGGCTGTTGCCTGGGCCTCCATATCTGCCTATACCTGTGGGAGCAGATCTCTGAACTTCCGGTAACGTGAGATTTTACTGTCTCCACCGTGAGTGAGGCTGAGTCAAGGTTGACACAGGCCTGAGTCACCAGCTAATCTCAACCTCCGAAAATCCTCTGGGGCGACCAGCAGCGTGGGTTCAAACCCCAGCCTTCTTCCTTATCAGCTCTGTGACCTGATGCAAAACTGTGCCTCCGTCTTCTCAGCTGTAGAATGGGGCAAATTATATTACTTGACTCACGGGGCTGTTGTGAAAATTAAAACAAAAAGCATTAAAAGCACAAGTGTCTAGCATAGAAGAATCATTCAATAAACCTTAATGATTATTAGTCTCTGACTCATCCACCCACAGATGTCTCTTTCTTGAAATCCCTAGAGTGCCCATATGTGGACATCCCTCAAGCAAAAGTTTGCACTTATTAAACTCCTGCAACAAGCCAGGCCCTATGAGTAGAGCTTTCCAATGTCAACATCTCACTGATGCTCACCCCTTATCCCCACTCTGTTAAGTGGATACTATTGTCAATCCCCATTTTCCAGATGAGAAAAATGAGGTTTAGAGAGGTTACTAAAACTGTCAATGTCTTAGTAAGAGGTGGAGCCAGATACAAATCTAGGTCTGCACTGTACTGAAGCCAGTTTTCCACTCCACCATGATCTCTCATAACTAGCATGTGAGGTGTACTGCAGATATATTAATTTGGGGTATAGATTGGTCAGAAAACACAGCCCCAGTCGGTCTCCCTTTCCTGGTTAGGCTTGTCTGCAGTAGCGTAGGGGAGAGGGTGGCAGTGGGCATTGCAACTTCTGATCACAGTATTCAATGACTGGTGCAATCTACCACGTCCCAGGCAGTATGCTCAAGGACATGCACTATCTCATCCAATACCCAATAACAGTTGTGCATAGGAAGTGTATAAATTCAGCTCTATTGTTGTTCCCATTTCATAGAAGAAACTGAGGCTTTGAGGAGTTTATTACCTCTCCAAGGCAGTACAGCTAGAAAGTCCCAGGGTAGGATTATGAACCCAGACCCTCTAACTCCAGACCCTTGCAAACTGTGTGGCACTCAGTTAAGCATGTTAAGCACGGACCCCAGAGGTAGTTCCACAATCCATGATCTGTGCCGAGGTGGCCCCGCTCCCATTAACAACCTCATGGCTGAATTTCCCATTTGATTTGGGTAACTGGTACAAATGAGCCCAGGGGTGGTGGTGCACACCTATCATCGCAGCACTCGGGAGGCTGAGGCAAGAGGATCACCATGAGTTTGAGGCCAGCCTCACCTACATAGTGAGTTCAAGGTCAGCCTGAACTGCATAGCAAGACCCTGTCTCAAAAAACAAAACAAGAGGTACAAATGAGTCCTGTGGGTGATGGAAGGCAGGAAAGAATCTTGTGCCAACCTACCTATCACATCATCTGCCAGAGCGGTTGGTACAACAAGCTCCTGGCCTGGTGGAAGCTGAAGAAGACACTAGTACCTTGTAGAGGGAGATGTCTAATTGCCAAGTCTACCCCTCCCACCCATTCTCTCTGGATAAAAGACGGAGGCTAGGTAAAGGAAGAAGTGCAGGGTAGGAGGCCCTGGTAACACTTGGGTGAGATGACATCATCATGCCATTGCTTTGACTTTCAGAAATCACTTGCACCCACCCCACGAGCTGCCCACGGAATATCAAAAGCTCCTGGAGACAGACCAACAATCCTGCCATCCTGTTTCCATTTTGGAGCCCAATTGTCTGGCTCAGGAGACACAGTGAGATGACTTGTGGCTGTCACACCCTCCTGGAGGCCATGGCACCACTGGCAGAGGCACTGTCAGCAGAAGCACTGCCGGCAGGAACATTTATGATTACTCCACACCTGCTGCCACTAGGCAGCCACAGGGGTGGGACTGAGTGTGAGTCATAGACTCCTCTGCTCACGCTAATGGTTACCATGACACAGCCCCAAAAGCAAGGGGGAAAAGGTCTATACCCAAAATAGACAATGTTAAGGAACTGATGTTGTTTTCTGGAGCCAAAATGGGCCACCACAGATTTCCATAAAGGAGCATTCATTGCCAAGTGTTGTACACAGAAGCCCCATCTGAGACGATATGGACTGTGGTGGTCGGATGGGCTTCTCACGGCCTGCGAGTCAGGGACACAGGGTGGTCAGGCTGAAAGTCTAGGTGAGAATCCATCCTGTGGTCCCTGGCAGGTTCTGTGGCAGCCATGGGCAGAATCTGATCCAGTCTCCCTAGGAAATGGCCCATAAGCCACACCTGGGTGCTTCTCTACTCTCTCAACCTTCTTCAAAGAATGTTCCACACTTGCCAACTCCAGAGCCTCTTCACTAACTCTCTCCTTAGCCCCTTTGGTTTGGTTCTTGCTCCCTACCCTATACCTCTGAAACCCTCTGCAGACATTCCACAAAGGAAGAACACTGTTATCAAAAAAGTTCCACTGGAGGGTAAATCACCTGTCTGGGGTTTTTGGACCCCTTGGCCACTAATCAACAGAAAAAGGAGTAACTCCACTGTTTAGAGTAGCTGGTCCTATTTACAAGAAATTGGATGCTGATACACAATAGAGCCAAGGAGACTAGATCTTGAACCCAGGGGATTCTCTCAGGTGTGTCTTAGAGTTTCCACGCCCCAAAGTAAGAGTTAATGGAAAACTACACTAACAACAGCAAATGCAGGGTAACTGAGGACTCAGATCCTTCAGGAATGAAGGTTTGGTTAGCCCCACCAAGTCAGTGAAGCCTGATGCTGAGACTGGCTGAATGCAGAGGAAATACAGAGTGGGTAACGGGAGAAGGAAACCAGATAGCAAACGTAGCTTTGTGAACAAATGCAAAAGTGAGGACTATAGTACTTTTGCATATTTTCTATTTACTTGATATGTGTTTATTTGCATACATAGTTACAACTGTCCTCCATTTTTCTGTCTACAGTTACAACTGTCTTCCTATTATTTTCTAAACAAGTTGTTGTCAGTTAACTTTATAACTTAGTCTTTAGGTGACAGAATGGTCAGTGAGACTCTGAAGTTTTCATTGTTTGTTTTTTGTTTACGGTATGGGGAATTGAACCCAGGGCTGCTGAGTAGATTATTTGCCCAGCCCTCTTTTAAATTCTTTTTTGAAACAAGATCTCACTAAATTATCCAAGTAAAGCTCAAACTTACAATCCTTCTTCCTCGGCATCTCAAGTACAGTAAGTATTTGGGGGTACAGGTATGTGCCACCATCCCCAGGGACAAGTTACTGATAGAGCCAGGGCCTGATACACTGATTATTGCTATTCCTCAGTTGGGCAAAAAGATGAGAAATTCACAAGAATAACTCTGTCTTGAGAGGTACATATCTAGTTATCTTGTTGTACAGAAATATAGATAGGTATATGGGTGGAGACAAAAGCTGTGTACAAAAGGGGTGGACTGTGCTGGTTATCAATTTATCCATTCTTTGTTGCATGCTCAGTGAAAATACAGGTGAGACCTTCAAATATTTTTCCTTTGCTAGCTGGCACAGCATTAAACCTTGTCAGTGGGGAACACTGGAGAGACACTGAAGCAAGATGGAGGTCTCCTTCCTAGATCCAATATGCTTTCTTATGGGGCGCCCACATTGTACACAACTTCCCAGCAGCCAGATCCTTTCCAGTGTCAGGTTCTTGCAGGAGTTGAAGCTTCCCAGGCTCCAGCTACCGTACTGTTGCAGGCTTCTCTAGAACCTGGTTCCTTTAGCATGCAATTTCCCAGTGCTCCGCTCCTGTAGGAGCACCAGTCTCCTGCAATGCAGACGGCTTCCCAAGCACCTGGCTCTAATAGTACAAGACTGTCTGCAGCACCCAACAGCCAGCAGCTATACCCAGGGCTCCCCTTGGGGAGTTCAGGAACAGGGTGCTTCTAGCAAGACACCTCCCCATGAACAACTTTCCTTGGGACCCAAACGTCTGGATTTCCAGTAAGTTCCACAGTGCATATATCCAGCAGGTTCCCCAGTATGGTACAGTGATTTCTTTGTCACTCAAGGAGCCATGGCCACGTCTTCTCCCCTGACGTCTCGATCTCAGCCCTGGGGGCCTATTCCTTGGGCACTCTCTGGCAACCACAGGGGTGGCAGCTGTTGTCATATCTGCCATTTCTTTATTCTTTGGAGTCCTTCCTACTAGTCAATCCTTCACTATTCTACTCTGTGATAGTTACTAATTCTTTTTGTTAAATGTTCCTTGTTCAAAACACCATGTGGTCTCTCCTCAATGAACCCTGACTGACACAGGCACCCACAGCCTCAAAAGGCCCTTTTCCATCCTCGTGGTCCTTGAGCTCATTTCAGCAGCACTGCCAGCTAATCACTCCCTGCTTCAAGTACTCACTCAACAATCACACATCGAGTGCTACTTCTGAGCTGGGCCCTAGAGCGAACATGAAGCCCCTGCTTCTGAAAGCTCATAGGCCAGAGGATTTCTGGCTCTCTCTGCCCTCATGCCTCCACTTGGCTTCATGTTCCTGGTTTTCCCACCCTTGGACTCTGCAGCTTTGTGTCCAGGGCTGACTAGGAGTCTTGCTCCCACTGTTGACCAGGGGATACTCCAAAGGGTTATCCTCTGTCTCCAGCTTTTCTCTAAGGTCTCCTCTTGTAAAGCATATGAGCTTAAAAGAAAGCAGGGCTCCTTCTGCAGGGACCCCAGCTTTCTTTATTTTCCATATATCCCTACCTGATGGCTTTTAGTCACCTAAAATCTTCCTCTTTTAGAACCACAGTTCCTAGGTGCCTCATGCTCCCTGTGGAGCTAGTTCTATTTTCTAGCTTCTCTCTCAAGATAGAAGAGGCATCCCCTACCCCTCAGCTGCCTAAACCCTACAGAGCTCAGTTCCCACTTTCCCCCTCAGACTTCATGTCCAGTACACACCTGATCTTCAAGCTTCTCTTATCCTCCTAATTCCCTCCAGGCCCTTGTACCGCTGCTACAATGACCTTAGTGATTACCTAGTGGTGTGTCTCCCTACTCTGACATCTGTACTCCTACCCCAGCTTCTCAGCAGAGATTGTCCATACACAGATTCCTCAATCAAACCCCTGATGTGTGAGAAGATTTTAAAATTGATGTGGTCATGCTTGCACAACTATGTGAATGTACTATACACCATCAAGTTGTACACCCACATGAGTGAACTGTATGGGATGTGAATTGTATCTTTTTTTGGGTACTAGGAATCAAACTCAGGGCCTTGCACTTT
>NW_004955469.1:7352554-7365293 GCF_000276665.1 Chinchilla lanigera
CTGTCTTTTTGAGACAGGGTTTCACTATGCACTTCAGGCTGGCTTCAAACTCACAGAGATCCTCCTGCCTCAGCCTCCATGAGCCACCACACACGGCTTGTGAATTATATCTTAATAAAGCTAATCTATCTATCTCTCTATCTAAACTTTGTGATGCCAGTGAATTTCACACACTGAAAAATCGGAACTCTCTTCTGGTCTTACACCAGTGACTGGCTATAGACTGACCTTGGCCTCCTACTCTGGCCTAACCCACCCCCCATCCTTCCCAGCTGACCCCTTCATTCCAGGTGCAGTGACCATCCCTGGCTGACATCCCTGTTCCCATGCTGTTTCTTCTCACACCACTCTGTCCTCCAACAGGAAGCCTCGTTCCCAGAGCTCCCGCAGCTCCCTTCTCCCTGACCCTCAGCCTGACATCTCTCTCGACCACCACTCAGGGGTCTTCAATTGGTTTCTGTGGGTGGTTACTCAACACTTACATGGATGTGTCTGTTTCCCCGCACAGACCGGGTCAGAGTTCATGTCTTGGGCTTTCCTGCCCCACCCTCAGCCCACAGTTGGACTCAGGACTCCCCACATTCCACCCCTCCTAGTTCTGGGTGACCCTTGAGGCAGAGGGGACTGTGTGAAGTCACTCCCAGGCAGCTGCAACATCCCCAGCACAGTGCTGCGGTGCCTAGAGTGACCCCCCACAACCCCCATTCTAGGGGTCACTTGGTGGAGTCCCCAAGGCACTGCACCAATGGAAAGACGATAAGAAGCTCTGAGGCTCCTGTGCACTGTCCCCAGGCCAGAACTGACATCTGCTCAGGTGTCTGCAGGCCATCCTGTTCCCTGATGGCAAAGTGAGAGGGTCATGAAGGTCCCACGGTGCCAATGAGCTACAGAACACAGAAGGGGGCTGGTTCCCCGCCCCTCCAGGCCTTGGAGTCTGAGTCCCTGGCTTGCCAGTGACCAACCTGTCTCAGAGTCATGGACATGCTCCTCCACCCCCACTATGTCACTCTCTTCCTAGACCAAATGACACTAACTGACCACCCAGCTGACCCTCCCACGTCAGCACGAGGAGGCCCATTGAGGGTCTGCCTGGGACTTGCTGCTGGAGCTCAGCCTCCTTCCCCATCCACTGAAGCAGAAAGGAGCTTCTGCCCTCAGGACTTGCCATGGGGCCCTGGTCTGCTTTCTCCTTGCCTTCCACTCCTACTGGCCAGAAGCAAGCCCTTTATAGAGGGCATCAAGGCAAGGAGGAAGAACCCCAGGATTCTGGCAGCAGGTCCCAGAACTACTAGCCACTCCCCCAGCAGCCTACTACAGCTCATCCACCCTTCACCCCTCAGGTGACTCAACAAGACCCCACCTTAGACACTGGCTCTATCACTCAGAGGGGTGAGCCTCATTTTCCTACTCTGTAAAATGGGGTGAATGAGAATCCCTTTCTCATAAGTCTATTTTAAAATATGAAAAATTTGAGTGCACATGGCACATGGTAGACACGCAATAAATGTTCATTTAAAAATATTATGTGGTTCAGGATGAAGGACCAGTAAGAGGTTCTTTGGAAACCTAGTCTCTGGCTTAAGACCCCATCCATGAGCAGCTAGCACATACTCCTACAATGGCTGCCGTAGCCTGAACCACAGTCATGACTTTCCACCAGCTACTGTGACATTAGGAGTCTCTCCCAGTGACACATGCACAGACACACACAGACATCAAGGCACAAATGCATGGGAAGAGACACAGACATACAGACATAGATGCCCACAGAACACACGTAGAGATGCACATTCACAGACAAACACACAGAGACAGACATAAACACAGACACAGAAACACACAGATGCATACAGACACCCTCACAAATGAACACACAGATGTACACATGAAGACACAAACACACAGATGCGGCACACAGACACGCACAGGGATGAACACACGCAATGCACAGAGCGATAGACACAGACACACAAACACAGATGCAGCACACAGAGACACACAGAGATGAATGCACACATGCACACCGAGACAGACATACAAACACAGACACAAACAGATGTACACACACAGATGGTGCACACACAAGCACAGAGACATACCCAGTCTCTGGCATACACACACACAGATGAGCACATAGATACCCAGACACAGGAGCACAAACATGCATGCACGCAAACAGTCACACACACGCATGCATAGTGGGAACAACCCAGGCACACAGCCGCCTGGAGCTGCAGGCCCGGGGACTCACACAGACACATTTCACCTACTGTACGGGCCAGAGAGGCATTTGGAAAGCAGCTTGGGAACCTCATAACCATTCATAACATTGTTCTGAGAGAAAATACAAAACATTGCCCTATAAACAAACATTTGCAATAGAATTCCTCCAAAAGCTGGGAATTGCCTGTACCAGAAAACTAACCAAGCAAGAAGAGAAAAACCGCATAAGCTTGGTTTGCCTCTGCAAAATTAATACCAATTACAAAAACCTTTATGTGAACTGCTTACCATTTACACCTAATTACCATGCAGCACAATTATGCATATCATTAAGGCTATGCTGGATTAATTGTGCTGTACATTTCACTTGATTACACCACCACACCCTGAGTCCATGTGGGCCCAGCTTCCAGAGGACTGGGCCTTGGCCTGCATCCTTGCACGGGTCTGGCCGCACCAGAGAAACATGGGTCCCACACTCGGATCGACAGCAGTCCCCACCCCGTCCCCTGTCTGGCTGGAGATAGCCTGACGCCTGCCAAGCCAGCCTCACCAGCACCGGAGCCCTCACGGAGGATCCATCTCCCTCTAGGGCCTCCAGAACGCAGGGAGGCATCAAAAGTTTCCCCACAGGCATGATTGCAGGCCCACAACACAGCCAAGCAGTCACCAAGTGCACCCCTCAGAAGAGCGGCCCTCACTGTCTCCCCAAGTCTGGCTCTACAAGCAGAGCGCCCCCATAGGTTCTAGCCAAGTCACCCCTAAGCTTGCTCCCTGGCCCCCCGCACACCGACCTGGCTCTAAGGCAAGGTCCCAGCTGTCCTGGCCAGGCCCTCCATGTTTGTTCTCCTTGGCCTCTCTTTTGTCCTCTGCTCTCCTGATAGACCTGTTCCACACAAACGATGCCTCCATGTTATTAAAAAGAAAAAGGAACTAACCTCCAATTCCCATTCTCCGCACTCTTCAAACACACTCAGGTGACCCAGGTGGGGGAAAAGAATTGGGAACAAGCGAGTCACAGGAACAGGGAGCTCACAATGCCTAAGGGGCAAGAGGGAACAGGCCCTTTGGGAGGAAAAGCACCAGAGGAAGCTCAGTAACACCGAAGGACGAGTGGGCATGTGGAGATGCATCTTGTCCGTGCCAGACAGGGAGTATACATGGTTGCATTTGAATCCTCAAACACCTGTGAAGCCAGCTGGATAAGGATTCTTTTAAAAGATGGATAAAATAAAATATCCAGGTTTAGTGCAAGATGCAATGTTCAAGGCAAACTAATAAATAAAACACAAACCTGTAAACACAGTTATGTCCACTCTGCAGACGGCAACACTGAGGCTACAAGTAGCTAAGTGGTCTGCCCAAGGATGCGTGGCTAGGAGGTAACAAAGCCAAGGAAACCACTTTCTGCAGAAGACCAAGTCTAGCAGCACGGACCACGTGGCCCACTGCCCCCTGCCTCTGTCTTCACTCAGTGATGCCGGCAAGGCTCGCATCATTTTTCTAGAAAGGCTTTGGAAACGCCCATTAGATTATCTTCCTGTGACACATGAAAGACTTGTTTCTATTTGAGAAAAATAGGTTTTGTTTGTATCTTTTTTTCTTTGTTTACCAAAAATGCTGTCCCCGGCTTGTCCCCTCCTCTCTAGCCAGACCTGCCTTTGAACGGAGAGTAGCCAGAAAGCCCATAGCCTCACGTCAACTTCTAGTCCACAGACAGTTCTCAGAAGACAGTGACACTGAGCCAGGCCACACCGCCAGGGAGTGCAGGGACAGGGTCCCGGTCTCACCACTTACCTTTTGGGGGAATTACTGAAGCAGAAACCCTAATGACAGCGGCCTGAGCTACATCCCTCAAGCATCTCTGCAGGGTTGCCTACCCCGCAACAGAGACAAAGGCCCCTGCCTTTCTCGTCCAGGCCCTGTGACTCAGGCTCTCGCCTCCTTCTGCAAGCCTGGCTCAGGCCCAGGCTCCCCCAAGGAAATCCTACCCACTCTCCATCCCCAACTCGATCCTGCCTCCCTAGGAAGCCTGCTAGGGTCCCCATCCACACAGCCAGCTGAGCCAGAAACCAGAGGGTCAGCAAGGGCCGGCCCTCACTCTCCTCCGCATGCAGCCTTCCTGCCGACTGTTTCTGAGTGCCGTGCAAAGCACGCCCTCCTCCAGACCTGCACTTCTGTACTAGCCTTCTACCCGGGCTCCCTGCCATCCACCTCACCTGTCCCATTTCTCCTCTTGGGTGTCCCAAAATGATCTTTCTCACATACAAAAATAGTCCCCAACACCCAGCCATGGATAACATCCCAGCTTTCCAGGGCCTGGCCCGACCTGGCCCTCTGACCTCCTATCCCATCATCCCCTACCTCTAGCCACATCAGGCCAGAATGTGCCCTTGCCCACTGGCTAACCGCTTCCTGCCTTTCACTCAGCTCAGCCTTCAGAAACGCCCCCCCCCCTCCTTCTCTCTCCTTGAATCAGGTTCCTTTCTCCAGGTTCTGGTAATGCCCCAGGGGCCCCCAGCCAGCTCTTTCTCACTGCCTATATTGCGTCCACCTTCACCAGCCTCCTACCTAAGCTGCCAGTATCCTGGATCTTGTTTGTATAGCCAGTGGCTGGCACCCAGTAGGTCTTTCATAAATGAATGGATAAATACCATCTGAGAATCTGATGCAAGGGAAAACTTGAGCGTTGCCAGGCCTGCCACCTTAGAGCCTGATCCTCAAGACGCCAAGCTGCTGGGAGGATGAAACAAGAAAACGCAGAGCCAACTAACTGGCCAGCCCTATTGGGTTCTCCAGCTGAGCTCTCAGTACCAGGCAGGACCCTCAGGCCACCACCAGGCGGAACCTCAGGCCAGCGAGTGCATAGCAACAAGCATCACATTGTTGCTGGTAATAAAACCATTAGGAGCCACTGCTGCATGCCAGGCCTGCTGTGGCCTACACCCTCCCATGCCCCCAGGCCACGGAGCAGCCAGTCCTGCCAGTGGCCCAGAACCCAGAGAAGAGGCCACGGCCTGTCTGGCCCTGAAGAGACCCGCGGGCCCATGGAAACAGGAGCCTTTCTACAGCCAAATCTTGGCTTTGCAGAGGAAGAAACGGAGGCCCAGAAAGACCAAACTCTTTCCTGGCACTGGGAAAAGGGACTTGGATCAAACAGCAAAAGCTAGAACTCAGACATCTTTCTCTGTCCCTGCCACTCCACCGCTACCCACAGCCCAAGTCCACGGTGGGCTAGGGTTCATTCTCAACTCTCTCTTCCCTTCTCCCTAGGGAGGATGAGAAGGACAGGTCACTTGCATAGGGTCTGACAGTGCAAAAAGGCCTTCACAGGGCTGTCCTCACCCTGTGTCTCCAGAGTAAGACTGCTACTTAAGGAAAAGGGATGCAGAGTCCCGAGTACCTATCATGCCAGACTGTTTCAGCAAACGATCTCATCTCTCAGGCAGCACCTGTAAGATGAGGGCTCCTTCTCAGGACTGATGGTTTACGGAAAACCCTGCCTCTCAAAGCTGTTTAGGGCTTTCAGCAACTGAGTCCGGCAGGGCTGATGTGCTAATCCCTAGCATGGGAGGTCTGCCTGGTCTGTCGGTCATGTCTTTGCCCTCAACATCGGTCACGACCAGCCTGGAACTAAGGGGCTAGTCTGCAGAAGGGCCATCCCTGTGCTTCCCTCCTCACAGGGTCCCTTTGTTCCTCTTGCTACCTTATTCCGGGGGTGGGAGTAGGGGGCAAAACACTTTCTCATGTCCTGTTCAACAGAGGCAGCTCTGAAGGGGAAGGGAGCTCCAAGCATGGGGGAGGAGGAACTGCAGAAGGGGATGGGTACTGTTGCCAAGCAACTGGCCCCAAGTCCCCTGGGCCAGCAAGGTGACTGTAGGCAGAGGAATTTGTATCTGCCCCTCCCTCCTCCCTCCACTTGCTGTCACCTGGGTTGCTGTTACCTGCTCAGGAGCCCCTAGATCAGAGTTGGACACAACCTAAGGCCACACACGAGACAAGTTCCCCAGCTTCCTGCTTCACCCACAGTGGGACCTCCCTGAAGCCCCACTGTCCTCCTTAAGTGTGCTGTCCCCAGGTGCTCTTGCTGTGCTACTGCCAAGGCACCTGTACATCATCTTGGGCCAGGCCAGATGTCTCCAACTCCTGGGGAGCCATTTTGGGCCCACCACACTGATATCTTTTAGGAAGACCTTCAAGGATGTTTCCCGCTCTGGGTCAGAATTGAATTTCAAATCACCATCCTCTAAAACTTGGTCCACTGCCTCAGGGAGGCCGGGGCGCAGGCAGCTCCTACTCTTTGCTCTCAGCCAGTCCCTGCAGGGCTAAGTCTTTAACCCTGCATACTCTTTAGAAAAGACCTTCCCTGCAAAGGGCAAGGTTACCCACGTGACCTTGCCATGTCTCTAAACCAGTTTCTTATCCATTATTTTTTTAAAAAACAGTCCTCTACTCAACCCTGGGGCAACTTGAAATTTTTTTTCATACTTATTCTTCCTTACCCACAGCCTTTCAAAAGGTGTGGCTTTCCCCTTGATCTCTTTCTTTTCTTTTTTTTTTTGGAGGCTCTGGGAATCAAACTCACGACCTTGTGCTTGCTAGGCAAGCGCTATGCCACTGAGCTATATCTCCAGCCCTTCTCCTTTATTTCCAATCACTCGTAATAGCTCATCAAATTCCTCATTCTGGATCCTTTTAGATGTTTTGCCAGAATCCTCGCTACCCGTTGTTTTCTCTTAGTAACTTTTCTTCCACTGAAGAAACTACCCGTACTCCCCAACTAGAATTCCCCACTGTTCCAGGGCATTCAGAGTGCAGCCCAGCTCTACACTGAGGTCTCTATTCCTGCAAAGCAAAAGTTCCTGAATAAAATCTGTTTTTACCACCTTTTAAAAAGGTATGGTTTTTTCATTAAGAAACAAACACTCATTTACATTTTTTCAAAGAATACAAAAACGCACAAAATAAGGCAAAAATCTTTGCAGAGATAGGTTGGTGTATATCCTTTCAGGACAACTTCTATGCATGTACTAGACCATAAATGTGAATATTTGCATATACTTTAAAGGAATTTTACAAAACGAGATTACACTATGTATGCTGCTTTTTTGGGTAACCCAACACCAACTCATGGATATCTAAGAATAAATATCCTTACTACCTCATTTCAAAGGCTTATGGAGAATCTACTTACATTCCATTTTATCCATAAATGTATTTATCCTTTCAGAATTTATAAAATTAATCACACAGGACCAAGAAGACTCTTCTGGAAGGTTCTGGTTGCTGGGTCTCCCTGGTCTGCAAGGGAGAGTTCTCCCTGGTCTGCAAGGGGTGGGTAGGGCATCCTCGCCTTCACTGCCAGCGTCCTCTGGAGAATCAGGGGAGCTCATTCCAAGGCCACAGCCACCAAGGTGACATGGCCCACATCAACCAAGAGCTCAGGGCTGGGGATTTAGCTCAGCGGCAAAAGCACCTGCCTGGCAAGCGCAAGGTCGTGAGTTCAGTTCCCGGTACCGGAGAAAAACCAAAAAAAAAAACAAACAAACAAACCAAGAGCTCAGCAACCACCAATCTAATGTTTCAATCCCATAATCTTTGCTCTAAGTATCTTTCAACAACACTTTAAAGGATCATTCGAGCCCTATGACCTAGCTGATCTATTAGGTCTGGAATCCATCTGTAGCAAGAAGGGCACTAGACTGGGAGTCAGGAGAGTCAAGTCCCAGCTTCTTGGTCAGTGGCTGGAAAAGAGGGTCCTCTGTTGACCCCTGCCAGATGGGGAATCTAATGACGGACTCCAGATTAAGAATGACCTTGACATTTGAAACAGAAACAGGCAGGATCCATAGGGACGACGGCAGGAAGAGAAATTAGGAATCTGGTCACATATCTAAATAAGCCTGGAAGCCTTGGGGGTCAGGGAGGACCACAGTAGAATGACGGTAAGAATTGGAGAGCCAGTGCTGCTGCTAAAAAACAATCCACTCCTTGCTGAGCGTCAGCTAGGAAAGCCCCAGGCGTCCCCACCTCCTCCCGAGTCTGTCCTCTAGACAGGCTGGTGGCCAGCATGTGAGCAGCAAGGGAGATGTGGCCTGGTGTGCCCTGTTCACCAGCCATTCTCGATGGGGGCTGCCAGGCACCTATACCACACCTGGGGGTGCTGGCTGCCTGCCTGGGCACCTCCTTTCTGAGCTGGTAGCTCAGTACCCACCCCCAGTGTGGGGAAAGGAGGAGAGGCAGGCTGGAGTCAGGCTGCAGAGGCAGCCACCCCTATTTCTCTGCTTATCCTTAGCAGGAATGTTCTAGATACTAGTGTGTCTCACCCCTGAGAGTGGGCGACAGAGGACAGGCGACCTCTGAGAGCCCGTGAAAAAGATCCCCTGCCCCCATCCACACTGCAATTGCCAACACCTCACCCCTCTAGCGACAACCCCTAGCGTTGTGTAACTCAAATCCTGCTCCTTCCCCTCCAAGCCTGCGTTCCTAAGCTCTAGTCTATGGGATATGAAGAAGCAAGATCCTCCGCCAGGGGCTGGGGATTTAGCTCAGCGGCAAAAGCGCCTGCCTGGCAAGCGCAAGGTCATGAGTTTGGTTCCTGGTACTGGAGAAAAACCAAAAAACAAAACAAACAAACAAAACAAAAGATCCTCCGCCAAAGGGCCTAGCCGGCCCATTCTGCTCCTTCCCTCTGGCTCTCTGCACACCCCCACCATGCCCCCTGCCACTCCCACAGGTAGGCCCACCCGGGAGCCTCTCCTCAAATCCAGGCAGGCTCCAGGGCCAGGACCCAGCCCCCCTCCCCAGAGGCCTTGTCCCCACCCTGAGCTGCCCCGCACAATGCCCTTCCCTGGCCCTGCTTCTGAGTTCTCAGGTCCTTCCGAGGTGTCCCTCGAAGAAGCCTTCCAGATCCACTCAATTAGTTGTGACCCCCCTCTTCTCGAGGACTTTATGTCTCCCTCTCCCAGGGTCCTCACTTTGGGGTTGTTAAGTGTCAGTGGCCCCTCAAAATCGGCATATGGCCCTTGTTCATAGGAAGTGCTCAGCAATCTCCGACAAATGGAAGCAAATGTGGTAGGGAAATGGTCCTGCACTCGGGACAGAGTCAGGACGCACTGGCGCTAGCAAGTGGGAGTGAAGGTGGATACACAACCACCTGTTGACAACGCCATTTGTTAGACTCAGGAACAGATTGCTAAGTGGCTCTGAGGAGCCTCCCCGAGCTGAAGATTTTCAATCAGAGTAAGCACTTTCTTCATCTGACCAAGATTTTGCAAGAGGCAGGAAGGGGAGCAGGACTTCCCCGAGCCCTTCCTGCAGTGTCCGTCGGTCCCCACAGAGCCTCATCTCATCCTCACAGTTGGGGCTCACTCCCACGTCACAAGTGAGGCTCAGAGAAATTAAGTAGTTTCCCAAGACCCTGAACCCAGGCAGTGTCAAGACGCAGTTCCTTTGGACTCCAGGGTCCTTGTTTACTTATGCTGCCTCCAACTGGCTCACGTCGCAGCAAGTCCTAGCAGTCCACCCACAGCTGCACACCACGCACACACAAATATGCACAGACACACATGCACTGAACCCGGTCTTGGTCCCACATTTAGCCAAGCAGAGGCAACGTGGACACAAATACCAACCTCAGGTCGACACTTTATGGAGTTCCAATTTGGTCATGATTTTAAGGGAAAAGCTACAGTCAAAAAGACAAATGACTGCAAGCAAGACCTCAACACGGAAAAGAAGCTGGCATCATTAGTTTACTCTCAGAGCCCACTCAGGAGCAGCAAAGTCCCCACAAAAACCCAGTCTCCACAGGCAGGCTGACACCCTCTAGTATCTACCAAACACAAAAGTGCAAGTGAGGCCTGTCCTCTGGTCCCAACTGCCAGAGGCCAGAGACACACTCACCTCTGGGGGCAGAGGGGGCACTGGGCTGGGGGTGCCCAGGCCAGCAAGCTAGAGGCAGCAAAGTATGAAAGGCAGAAGCATGTGACAACACACGAAGGGGCCCTTCTGCCCCGGGCTCTGGGTAGCATCAGCAACCCCCAAACCCCTAACCCAGCTCCAAGTTCTCCCAGGGTTTAACATTCTCTTTCACCTAAAATCTTAAGATATGGAATCTATGTTGGGGATGGGAGGAAGGGTCTGTTTGGGACCCTCCCATTAGAAAGATAGCAAGGCTACACAGGACTCCCCTTTCTACCTAGCTCCCCAAACCAGGAGCCTCCAGGGAGCCTGGCAAAGAACATGGCTGTCACAGGGAGACGTGAGCCTGAGGAACTGGCCTCAGGTGGGCAATGGCCCTTGGCCACAGGGAGAGCAACAGCAGGTGGAAAACAGCTGGCCATACACCTGCCTGTCGGTCAGCAGACACCCAGAGGTCACTAAGGCCAGATGCCTTTTCAAACAGATAGGAGAGCTGAACCCACGGCAGCAGCCAGGATGGAGCTGTGGTGTGGGGCAGCCCTGCTCCCCCAGCATGCAGGCCTGGTTCCACTTGCGCCTGCCCACGGCCCGTGGACAAGCAACAATATCCTGGCTTGTCCTGTCTTCCTGGCTTGTTTTTCAAGAGGTCCAGTGGCAGAGAGCAGAGTGAAGGTGACAGCAAAGCATCCAAAAGGGTTTGAGGGGCTGACAGTGACCTGGACTCAGGAAAGAACCTCAGAAATTACCCACGCACATGGACTTCCACATAAACATACAGGACGCTCATGAGAAGGCTTCATGGAAGCTGCACTCTGTGCTCCCTGCAGTCAGAGGCTACAGACCTGCCTCCTGCAGGGTCCCCAGCCTCACACCACCCTCCTTCCCAGGGCTGAGCCCCTGCTCTCTCTCCTAACTCCTCTCCCAGGAAGCCTTCCCTGATTACTGCTGTGGTGACAAACAGACCACCCTTCCCCCTTCTGGGTCTGAAATTCCACCGAGAATCAGAGCCATAGAATTTTCAAAGCTGGAATGGGCCTCCGACCTCCACGCCAACCCCCACCCCACAGAGGAATCCTGTCCGCAGACACCCTGACAGATGGTCACTGGCCGCCTCTCCTAGACTCCTCCAGCACTGGGAGGGCAGCCCTCGCACCGGGGACAGGTCATTCCTTGAATGTAGATGGAATTCACCTTTCCTAGGGTCAAGCTCCTACTAAAGGCACTCCAGCCTGGGTGTGCTAACAAGGGAATCCTTGGGTGGTCTGAATCGGAAGCTGAAGATAAGCACCAACGAGCCAGAGCAGAGGCTGGAGGGAACGCCAGAGTCCAGAGGAGAATGGTCCCCGCAGGGGAGGCAGGCAGGTGCCAGACCTGCTGCACAACTTGGCCTGGGGCCCCCTGACTGGCCCGCAGCGCAAGCAGACACATGCACACACTTTCGGAGTTGCCTGTCGACTGCCCCACTAGGGCCTCCGTGGAGCCTAGCGGCAGGAGCCATCTTGGCCCAGAAAGCCCTGAGCAACTCTCACAGCCCAACTCTATAAGGCAAGGGTCTCCAAAACTACCTAGACACAGCTCTGCCAGCAGAGCGGTCAGCCCAAAGAGGCTCTGCCTGACAGCGGGGCTCCCCAAATCCCACAGGCCAGTTCTAACACCCAGCAACTACTCGGAGAACGGCTCCCCAAGCTGCAGCTGTCACATCTGCCTAGGCGGGAGGAGGCACACAGGAGCAGCACCTGATCCCAGGATCCCTCCGCAGGGCCTGCCCGCCCAGGAGGCAGCTCAGCTGTTGGCAGCCCAGGGTGAAACATGAAGACTGAACTGTCCCCAGGGATGCTGATGGCAGCCTCTGGGCACGGCAGTGAGGGGCACGCGGGGTCACAGGGCAGAGGGTGCTTCGCTGAAGGATCCTGTGGCTGCTGGTTTGAAAAGGGGCACTCGTGTAGCTCCAGGCTCCAGCCCTTCCTCCCCTGCCTGACGCAGGCCCCAGCGGCCCAGCTGGGTGCAGAACGCCATCTTGGGTCAAGGTGCAGCCACAAGGGGCTCCCCTTGGGAGCCCGGGGAGGGAGCCCCTGAGAACCAGCGGCCCCCTACTCCCACCCAGGGTGCCAACACCTACTCAACTCGCCCTGCGACACAGAGAGGAGAAGGACGGAGGGGATGGAGAAAAGGGGGAAACAGCAGAGAGACGGAGCGAAGGGGAGGGTCCCCCAAGAAGGCAGGCTCCAGGAAAGCAAAACGCAGTTTGGCAGCTCGAAGCCCGCGGGCCCCAGCGAAGAGGGGCTGGGGGCGGGCCCTGGACTCCAGCCAGCTCAGTCCGCGCCGAAGGGGAGGGAGGCCAGGTCGGCCCGGGGTGGGGAACCGGGGTGAGGGCGGGACACGGGCCGCGGCCGCCTGCGGCTCCGAAGCTCAGGGTCTCCTGGGGCGCGGGGACATGGGGCCGTAGACCCCGATCCGCAGTCTCAGCGCGGCCTCGTCCTTCACTGTGCAGATGCGAAGCTTTCAAGGACACGTCTGCACCGGCCCGGCGGGGGTGCGTGTGCGTGTGTCCGCGTGCGTGAGTGTGCGCGAGGGGGGGCTGCTGCAGGGGACG
>NW_004955469.1:7366832-7434893 GCF_000276665.1 Chinchilla lanigera
CGGTGCCCCGCCGTGCGCCAGGCCTGGGTACCCCTGCTCAGCCGCGCTCCCGGCCGCTCCGGGCCCCTCAGGTGGGAGCCAGCCCGGGGCCCTGCTGCAGCCTCCCCCCAGCGACGCCCCGCTACCTGGCGCTGCTTCTGCGCTGGGTCCCCGCATCCAGCACTGGTCGCAGGGACAGCGGCCCCTCCTCTGCCCGGCCGGTGTCAAGTGGCTCCCCCCCGCAGCCCTTGGAGCCCCCGGCGGCCTTCACCCTGCAGTTCTCCCGACCTCCGCCAGAGCCCACTGCGCTCTGCCCGCCTCAGCACTGGGGCTGGGGACAGCAGCGCCGGCCTGTCCGCGCCGCGGCCCCCAGCCAGGTGCTGCCGAATGCGGCGGCCCGCGCCTCAGAGGCAAGGTTGGAGCGCCAAGCCGCCCGGAGGCTCCGAGCACCTCTGTGTGATGAGCTGTTTAGGAGGGAGTGAGCTCCCCGTACCTTGAGGTGTTCAAGTAGAGTTGGGTGCCCTCAGGTGGGCACTGGAATACTGAAAGATTCCGTGGGGTGGGAGGCTGAACTAAGTGACACTGGAGGTCGCTCCCGGCAGAGACTCTCAGTCATACCTGCGCTCCTCCCTCACCTTCCCCGTGCTCATCCTCACACAGCTCCAAGGGCCCCAGGTTTCTGACTTGCAGCCTCTCTGTCCAGTTGCACCAGGACAGCCACCCTCTGCTCGTCCCTCTCCTTCAAAAGCCACCTCTGGGAAGGTTGTGGCCCTAGGTGCCCTGACGCCCACCACCTTGCCTGGCTCCTCCACCTGCCCATCTCCCAACCGGGCACCTCCCAGCTTGCCCGGCTGTTCTCCAGCCCTTCAGCTGCGCCCCAGTGCTCTGGGCTCCCTCCAGGTACACATCGCTGTGTGGGCAGGCGCTGCGGGACATGCACGTCCCTATGCAGTGGCCCCACACCCACCAGCTCACTCCTTAGGGTCATGGGGACGGACAGAGCCGCCCTTTGCTGGGGAGTGGTTTCCCACAGGAAGCCCTGCAGAGCTTTCCGGTTGGTCAGTCTTGCCCACTCCCAGGCCTAGACCTCTGAGACCAACCATCAGTCCCCAGACAGTTGTCCTAGGAGTTTTCAATGTCAGCCTTATTCAAGTGGCCACACCAGGCTACGGATGTTAGACTCTGCAGCTCATGGTCTCCACCTGGCCAGTTATGGCGCGCTTATGCTCCATGAGGACGAGGACCATGTCTGTCATCTGTGGCTCAGCACTACGCACATAGTAGGTCCTCAGCATACCGTAGCTGCATGGATTTGTGACGTGCTGCCTTCCTTTATTTTTTACTGTCCACATCAAGAGGAGCACCCACAAACTAAATGGTGCTCCCAGCTTGGCAGAGAGGAAGAGTGTTTGAGAAAAAGGAGTGAGGCACCACCTTCTGCTTTTGTCCAGGGCTTATATAACACTGCCCGCAGCCAGCAGCCCCTCATTTCCCAAGGGTCTGCTGTGGGGCAGCCGCCAGAAGTCGTCCTGTCCCCTAGACCACCAGCACTTTAGGCACTTTCCTGTGCTCAAGCTCCAGTGAAGAAACTGAGCTTGGGCTGGGAGCGTAGCTCAGTAGATCACCTGGCTAGCATGTGCAAGACCTGGGTTCCATCCCAATCCCATAGAAAAGAGAAAGAAAAATACCCGAGGCATAAGGTTCATCTGAATCTGAAATCACCACACCATACCTTAAAACAGTGTAGTTGCTTTTATTTTTTTTCACTACTGGAGATTGAACCCAGGCCTTCGCACTGAGCTACATCGCCACCCCCTTGTTTGTTTATTTATTTTTAGACAGGGTCTCACTGAGTTGCTAACTTGCCCAGGCTGGGCTTGAATTTGTGCTCCTCCTGCTTCCGCCTCCTAGAATGCTGAGATTACAGATGTTCACTACCACAGTCATTACACAACCACTGCCATGTTTGCTTTTACCAAGTTGAAATTCTCAGAGCCAAGAGGCAGGAGCGTCTAAGTTGGAGCCCAGCTTGGGCAACTTAGTGACTTAGTGAGAACCTAATTAAAGATTAAAAAAAAAAAAAAAAAAAAAAAAAATTCCCAGTAAACAAAAAAAAAAAAAAAAGGGCTTGTCTTAGCTACTTTTCTCATTGCTGAGACAAAATAATAGACACCCAAATTTAAAGGAGGAAAAGTTTATTTAGCTCACAGTTTGTAGAGGTTTCAGTCCATAATCAGCTGTCTCCAAGGCAGGGTGGTATGGCAGAGAGGTGTCTCAGAAGAAAAAGTTCATGGCAGGCAGAAGGCAGCAAGCAGCAAGGTAGTGAACCAGCAGCACCCTGCCTGTCCCTTTTATCCCTTCCAGGCTACCCACCCTTTGGTGGTGCCATCCACACTCAGAACTATGCCAGACCAGTCAGTGGAGTAATATAATAATCACCCTTGATCCCAGCATCACACACTCTAGATCCAGTCACTTCTGAAAAGCCCCACCTATGACTATATGAGGCTTTGGGGGGACATCTAGACACAGCCATAACAGGGCTAGAGTTACTGCAGAGGTCCTGAGTTCAATTTGCATTTTTAAAAAAATTAAACAGAAATACTGTATGACCCAACTATTCCATGTCTAGGTGTATATTCTAAGAAAGCAGAGACTTAAACAGATTTGTACACCAATGTTTTTAGTAAAACTATTCACAGTAGCTAAAAAGGTAAAAACAACCTAAATGTCTATCAACAGTGAATGGATAGATAGATAGATAGATAGATAGATAGATAGATAAAATAGAATATTACTCAGGCTTAAAAAGGAAGGAAGGAAATTCTGACATGGACTGCAAACTGGATAACATTAACTAAGTGAAATAAGTCTGTCACAGAAGGACAAACGTGCATGATTTCACATGTTAGAGGTACCTGGAAGAATGAAATTCCTGGAGACTGTGCTCATGTTGGCTGCACATATTCTAAAATTCCCGGAGAGAGTAGAAATTGGTTAGCAGGGGATGTGGAGGGATGGGCTTAGTGTTTAAAGGGTAGAGCTCCTGTTCAGGAAGATGCTGCAGTTGTGGAGATAAAGAGAGATCACAGTTACACAATGTGAATGTACTTGATGCCACTGAATTGTACGCCTCAAAACTGTTAAATTGGTAAGTTTTTGTGTTATGTACATTTTACCACAATAAAACAAACTGTGTGGAGCAGCTGTGAATGAAATGTACTGATTAGGCTACAGGTCCCCACGTTGCTTTCCTGGTCCTGTGACATGGCCCAGAGGTCTGCAGTGGGGCAGATAGGGCAGTCCTTTGCAGCAGCAGCCTGACTTGCGCAGGAACCAGCGTGCCAACGAGAGCACTGGAAGTGGTCCTTGGGTGCGTGTCGCTTGCTGGCCAGCAGCAGGCACACAGACCCACTCAGCTGCCAGGACCCAGGAGTAGATGTTGCTGGGGATCTCAAAGGACGGGGCATACTCAGCTCAGCGCCAGCCCCCGGGGCCCTTCCACCCCCCACAGCAATACATTCCTCTACCGTTATCTACCTGGAGCCTTCTCCAACCCCCTAGCTCACACAGGGAAGCAGTTGGGGGTCCCACACCCTGCCAGAATTTGTGTCCTTCCCCCAGCCCTCCTCAGGCCCTTCCCTCTGCTTTTACCGTCCCCTCCTGCCTTCCAGCCCTGCTCTCCGCTCCCCTCCGCCACCTCACTGTCTTCTCTGTGTCACACCCACCAGGAAAGCTGCGGCCTGGACACTTGGACACCATCCGTGCCATCTGTAACAACTGCTGAGTTTCTGCCCGCTGGGGGGAGGTCATATTAGCCAAACTCTGCATCGAGAGTAACTGCATCCCAGCCTGTAGGGCTTAAACAAAGGCACCCAGTTGTTCAATGTTTGGACAATGTGGGAGCCCAGTGCTGGGGATCCAAGAATAAGAAAACCCAGGCATTCACAGGCCAGCTCTGGAGACCGGGATCCTCTGTCTCTCCTTCGCTTTCTGTCACTTGCATCTGCTGCTCCTGCCTGTCACTTTCCCTGCAAACCTGCAGAGCTCCAGCGAGGCAGCCAGCAGGCTGAGCTTTGGGTCCCAGCAGCAGGATGCTATTTCCTGTCCTTCAGGAAACCCCTGATTTCCCCAGGACCTGAAGGTCCAAGTCCTTTAACACCCACCCACCCTGAACCCCGAACCTCAAGGCCAGAGACACACCGTGGTCCTGATCGGGGTTTTTGTTTCTTTTTAATGTCCTCTCACTCGCAAAGCCACCCCTAGCAGAAAAGTCCCATGGCTTACATCAGTTGTTCTGGCTTTGGTCACGACCCATGCTGAACCAGGTTCTGTGGCCTGTGGAGCACAGGGTCCCCTGTCCATCCCTGTAAGTAAACGGAAGAGGTGGCAGTGATGGATAGATCCAGCCTGCACCCCGAAGCAAGCACCAGGTTGCTCCCTGAAGCCAGGCGCGCTGTGCTGGGTCCTGCTCCCCCAGCTGTGTGCATGCAGAGCTGCTCCTGCAGCCAACAGAGGCTGTGGAACTTTGTGAATCGGTAAGTGCCACGACTTGTACGCTTTACAGTGGTTAATTTAATGTTATGTGAACTTCATAACCATAGGGAAGATATTGTTTAAAATATTCCTGCTTGGGCAACCCATTTGCGACCCCTCCTATATCTCAGCAGCTATTCTCATTTCCCATTCGCCCATTCCTATTCCCCATTCCTTTTCTCCAAGAAATTTTCCTACTCTTAAAAAAAATTCCTGCTGATATGAAGAACCCACCCCATTTACCACTAAAAATCCTCTCACTTCACTCTCCAAAGCAGGAGAATGCAAGCCCTGGCCAGCTCAAAGATAGGATCTGCAAGGATATTGTGCATGCCTGTCCATGTGGTCTCCATGTGGCTTTTTTCCCCCCAGGACTGAGGATTGAGCCCAGGGCTTTCACACTGAGCTATGTCACCAGCCCTTTTTGTTTTGAGACAGGGTCTGAAGAAGTCACTAAGTTTCCCAGGGTGGGCTCGAACTTGTGACCTTCCTGCATTGGTCTCCCAGAATGTTGGGATTCCAGATGTGTGCCGCCACATCTGGCTCTTAGTGACTTCTTCTCACACTGTGGTTAAATTATAAACTAAACCAAAACACCAAATTTACAATGGCAGGGAAAAAATAGATTATTCAGATGAAAACCAACTTTGGGAGCTAGAAGACAGGAAGAGGCACACTGGGTTGCTGGTCCATGGCATGGCAGTGGAGCCACATGCTGATCTGACTTCCTGGGAGACTCTCCCTGGCTTGTTGTCCTGCACGGCTGCCCCTGAAGGACTGAAGAAAAGGCACCCCTTCAGGAGGACCCGCTTCCTGTTGGTGTGGGTGCATCTTCCTGGGGATTCCTTCAGAGGCCAGACTGTCAGTGGGGCTGGAGATGAATATTGCTTCCTTCAGGCCCCAGCCAGCTCCCAATTGCCACATTTTCTGGAAAGCCACGTTAGCTTTCCATCACTGTAACAAAATACTTGAGATAAGCAACTTCAAAGGAAGAAATGTTCATTTTGGCTCATAGTTCCAGAGGCATCAGTTCATGGTTGCTTTATTCTGTCACTTTGGGCCTATGGCAGAATAGAACATCATGGTGGGGAGACTTTGGTGAGAGGAGCTGCTCACTTCATGCTATCTGGGAAGCAGAGACAGAGGAAGTGGCCAAGAACCCAGTATCCCTTCCAGGGCAAACACGTCCCCAGTGACCCACCTCTTCCAGATGGCCCCACCTCTTAAAGCACCTCCCAATAGCACCATCAGCTGGGGACAAAGCTGGGGATGTGAGGTTGGGGCACATTCCAGATCTGAACCATAGCAGAAAATCATGGATTAGTAACCGGCCTCCCCCAAACCCAAAGCCGCTGAACTGAGTACTGTGCACACCCACCACAGGTATTGGTAGCACAAAGCAAAGAACACACATGGAGGCCCTTTGTCACCTATAGAACACTGTTATCATCTCTCACAGGGAAAATTGTGAAGACACAGATTCATTCATCTTTTTTTCTGCATTTGGTTGGTTTTTTGGGTTTTTTTTGGGAGGGGTCTTGGTTTTTGTTTTGTTTTGTTTTGTTTTTTGAGACAGGGTCTCACTGTGTAGTCCAGGCTGGCCTTGAACTTGAAGCAATCCTCCTGCCCCAGACGCTTGAATGCTGGGATTACAGGCATGGGCCACCAGGCCCGGCACATTCATATGGTGTTATTTGTTTTATTTGTTGAAACAGGGTCTCAATATCCAGTTCATTCTGACGATGTAGCCCAGGCTGGCCTCCTCCTGCCTCAGGCTGCCAAGTTCTGCGATTACAGATGTGCACCATCAGAGCCATTCATTTTGTGTGGTTTCATATGTGCCTGTATGTAGCCTCTTTATTCAATTTTATGTTTATCCTCTTAGTTGATTTCCCACCGCAGCTCCCATGAATATCCCCTCATTTCTAGCTATTGGTTCAGCCCCTGCCTCTCGCTCCAGCAGGGGTCTCTACCCTATGCACAGATGCAAAAATAAAGACAAGGGCTGGGGTGGAGCACTTAGCTGGCATGCTTGAGGCCCTGGGATCCATCCAGTCCTGCAATCAACCAACAAAATATATATATGTACCTCTCTCCTCCTTCCCCTCTTTCTCTCCCCCCTCTTCCTCCTTCATTCTCCCCCCTACCCCCATTTGGTCCCCTGAGAATACCTATAAGCAATGAAGCTTCAGTAGTAGCAAGAAGCACACCTACTACCCAGATGGGATACAGAGGGGCTCCCACTGGCAGGATAAAGGACAATTTGAACCCTAAAACAAGAAGGAAAAATAACCCACAGAGTCCATACTGATAGAAGTAAATCCAGAAATGCATTGTTGGGCAACAGAGACGTATTCTAAGGAATGTGCTGTCATTGTAATGTCACCAAGGGCTGGGGATATAGCTCAATAGCACAGCACCAGCCTGGCAATTGTGAGGTTGTGAGTTCGATTCCCGTACCAGAAAAAAAAAAAGTAAAAAACTTGAATGTCACCAAGTGTATTGACACAACTGAGATAGCTTTCTCACTCTGAGGTGACATCATTTTATGGGACCAGCATCCTCCATGACTTCTACCTTTGAATGAAACATTTTGATGTAGTCCATATCTGTAATGAATACATTGGAATTTCTTTTAGTTACTTTTCTTGTTGCTGAAACAAACTACCTGACACCCAAAGTTAAAGGAGAAAAGGTTTATTTGGCTTACAGGATGTAGAAATTTCAGTCTGTAGTCAGCTGGCTCCAAGGCAGTGTTACAGCAGAGGAGCATCACAGTCTATGCAGCCAGAAGGTAGAAAATCAAGCAAGGGACCTTAGCAGCTTCTTTCTGCCCCTTTTATACTTTACGTAGGCTACTGGGATTAGGTAGCCAAACCAGCCAGTGGACTGATTTAGTGCACTGATTTAGTAATCACCCACCCTTAATCCCAGCATCCTTAATGCGAGCATTGCACCATGAATCAATTACACACTGTAATCCAGTCACCTCTGAAAAAGCCCCACCTATGGTTGCATGAGGCTTTGGAGGACATCTATACACAAGCCATAACAGAAGTTTAACTAGGAGCTCAATATTTATATGTAGTCTCAAAGCTCCTCCCCACAAAATGCATATTAATTACAAAGAGGAAAAAAAATAACTTCTCAGTGGAAAAGCTTGGGACACATCCCTTTAATTAGCTGATCAAAGTCAAAGTTAATGTCATCAGTACCAGGCCAAGCACAAAGGTGTGTCGCCTGGCAGCCTGCAGTGCAAAGGACAAGCATCACTTCTGCCACTGTCTTTGAAAGGTGCACACCTGCTGAACTTGAAGGGCCACCAGACAAACAGAATATCTCAAAATGAGGGATATTCTACAAGTGGAATGCCTTCCCTCGCCATTTTTCAAATGTGTCAAGGTCACAGAAATCAAAGGAAGACTGAGAAACTTTTCCATATTAAAGGAAACTGAAGACTCATGAAAATAAGAAAATAAAAATGTGATTCTGCTAGGCATGGTGGCGCACACCTGTAATCTCAGCATTTAGGAGGCTGAGGCAGGAGGATTGCTGTGAGTTCACAGCCAGCCTGGGCTACAAAGTGAGTGTCAGGCCAGCCTGAACTGCAGGCCTGAACTACATAGTAAACCCTGTCTCAGAAAGACAAAAAAAGGGAGCGGGGGGATTGTAAGCTGAGCACAGGTTGCATGTCTACAATTCCAGCTACTTGGGAGGTCAAGGCAAAATGATAGCAAATTTGAAGACAGCCTGAGTAATTTATCAAGACTCTAGTCTCAATATAAAAAATGAAAAGGGCTGAGGATGTAGCTCAGTGAGTTTGGTTGTCAGAAAGAAAAAAAAAAAATGTGATTCTAGACCAGATCTCTTGCTAGTTTTCAGGCAGTTCTGGGTCAGGGTTCCCATCCAAATTTTGATGTTTGCATTGCAGCTATGAATGAGAATGGTCCTGTGGTAAAAGATGTAAACTAGCGGGGCACCTAGTATACCTGTAAGCCCAGCACTTAGGTAGTCTGAGGCAGGAGGATCACAAGTCTGAGTCCCACCTGGGCAATTTAGGGACAGCTTCTCTCAAAGCAAATAAAAAATTAAAAGAATGTGGGGGGCTGCAGATATAGCTCGGTGGTCCAGCACACTGGGGTTTGCTCTATATACAGTAAAACCTTGACTTTTGAGTACCTTATTCTGTGTTTCATAAGATGAGCAACCATTTCTAATAAATTTTAACTTGATAAACAAGCAGTGTCTTGCCATATGAGTAGCACAGCACTCCAAATGTCACATGATCACAACTGAGCCAATGGTTGGTCTCTCTCTCTCTCCCCCTCTCTCTCTCCTAGATTGTGGGTAATCATCTCCCCAACAGCAAGAGGTTATGGAGGAGATCTCCTCAGCAGAGGAAGAGGAGGAGAAAAAGGCAAAGGAATCCCTCACTTTAAATGAGATTAGGGACATGTGTAAAATGTGGGAAACAGTGCAAAAATTTGTAGAAAAGCAACACCCAAATAAGGTCATAGCAGTGCAAGCAATGAATCTGTTTAACAACAATGCAATGTCACATTTCCATAAAATTTTCAAAAGGAGGTGAAAGGAAGTGTTTTTGGCTAGGTGCCTTGTCAAAGTTGCATGGAAAGAGAAAGATTCCATTGAGCCAATAGATAATGATAATTCATAGTGACAGCAATCGTCATCCAGCTATAGGATAACCCCCCTCTCTCTTGTCTTCCTCACACCAGCCATGAACTTTTTCAAAGGTGAGGGCAGGTTAATTTGTTTTTTTCCTTATATTTTGTATTTTCTTTATTATTTTGTAGTATGTTACAAAATACATTGTAATCATATTTATACGAACATTTTGAGGTTGTGGAATGAATCATCTAAATTTCCATTATTTCTTGTGGGGAAATTTGCTTTGCTATACAAGTGCTTTGGATTACAAACATGTTTCCAGAACAAATTATGCTCACAAACCAAGATTTTACTACATATATATGACAAATTGTTCAGAAACAAGTGCTTTGTACACTGTTAGTTGCTTTCCTGTAATTCTGAGATTGCTTCATAATAAACAATGTTATAAGGATCATAGCCTTTTGCTTCCCAGCAGGAACATCCACAAGCACATCTTGAAAGTCAAGCATGTCATCAGCCCTTGTGTGTCTGGTTGTGTGATAGATGAGCTGCACCTTTTCTTTTTGCATTTCTCTTATTATATGCAAATTGGATAGCTTTTCATATGTCTTTGTTTTTTGGGACAAGGTCTCACTATGTGGTTCAGGCTGGTCTTGAATTTACCGTGTAGCCCAGGCGGGACTGGAATGCTTGGCAATCCTCCTGCCTCAGCCTCCTGAGTGCTGGGATTGCAGGTGTGTGCCACCAATGCCCACAGTTTTTCATATGTTTAAGGACCATTTGTAGTTATAAACTGAGAATGATCAGTTTGTTATGGCTTGTGTCTAGGTGTTCCCCAAAAACCTCACAGAGGAGCTTCTCAGAGGCAACTGGATCTAGAGTGTGTGATGCTGGGATCAAGGGTGTGTGATTACTAAATAAGTCCACTGATTGGTTTGGCATAATTCTGGGTGTGGATAAGGGGAAAGCCTACCTAAGAGTGTGTAACCTGGACAGAATACAAGGGACAGAAAGAGAGCTGCTGTTGTTGCTTGCTGCTTGCTGCTCACTGGCTTCTGTCTGCCATGAACTGTTTCTCCTCTGCGATGTCCCTCTGCCATGCCACCCTGCCTTAGGAGCAGCTAACTATGAACTGAAACCTCTACAAACTGTGAGCTACAATAAACCTTTCCTCACTTAACTTTGGGTCTCAAATATCTTGTCTCAGCAATGAGAAAAGTAACTGACAATCAGTTTATAACTTTTTTTCCAGTACTAGGAAATTGAAACCAGCACCTTCACATTGACCTATAGTCCCAGCTGTTTTTTTACATTTTTATTTTGAGACAGGGGCTTCATAAATTGCTACATTGTCCAGGCTGGGTGTTATGGTTTCTATCTAGATGTCCCTCCAAAGTTTCATGCAGTCATGGGGCAGATTTCTAGAGTTTAAGATTGATTCATGGTCCAATGCTAAGATTATGGGTGTGAGTGCTACACCCACCCTGGGGCTGGTAGCTTGCATACAATATAAGAGAGGGAAAGAGACTTGCTGTCTGCTGCTCCTCCCTTTTTGCTCTTGCTGCTTTTGCTGTCTTCTGCCACCCTGAACTGTTGTCCTCTGCTGTGTACCACTCTGCCTTGGAGCCAGTCAAGTATGAACTGAAACCTCCACAAACTGTGAACTAAAAAAACCTTTCCTTCCTTAGTTTTGGGTGTTGGGAATTTTGTCTCAGCAGTGAGAGAAAAGTAACCAAGACAGAATTTGGTACCAGGAGTGGGGTTGTTCTGTGACTATACCTGACCATGTGGTTCAAGAGCCTTCGAAATGGCTTGTGGAAAGTGTTTGGAAAGGTTCAGAGATTTCACCTGAAGGACAAGTGCTAGAACACCTTTGGCTATTCTGTATGGGAGATTCTGGTCAGAGCTCAGAAGACCAGAATGCTGATAGAAATTCTGGAGGTAAAGACCAGGTTCAGGAGGCTTCTTCTGGGAAGGACTACATTGGGTGCTGGACTCCAGATAATGTGTGTTATTGCTTGGCAGAAAGTTTGCCTGCCTTTTGCTCATGTCCAGAGACATTACCTGAGACTAAGATTCATGGCGGCAGACTGATTAATCTCACCAAAGAAATTTCAAGACAATTGAATGTTGAGGCTGTGACATAGCTATTGTTGGGGGCTTTTAGACAGATTTATGTTGAGAATCAAGAGCAAAGAGCCCAGCAGCATGATTTAAAATATTGTGAATTTGGCCATAAAGGAAACTCCAATAAAGTTGTAGACTATAAAGACGGAGCAGAGGAGATCTTGATTGCAGAGGAGGGACAAGAGAATTGAAAAGGTAGCCTGAGGGCATCAAAAAAAGCAGCAAGTCTCCACCCTTTACAGCCTCAAAACTGCAAAGGTGAAAGACTTTGCTTTGAGGAGAAAGCCACCGAGTGCCATGTTCCATAATGGCAGCAGCAGTTGCATCAGGTTCCAGAATGGTGGCAGCACAGAAAATTTTTTCCTCAGAATTGGATTCAGAGCACCCAGTGACCCAGAGAGGAAAGCCTGGCTACTGCTCCAGGGGGCAGCGGACCTTGGTACCATCCATGTGGTGCTGGTTTTAGGCACATGCAGTATGTAAGAGTTCTGAGGTTACAAAGGCTTCCACCCAGATTTTAGAAGAAGGCCTGGCCTGGGCTACAAAGTGAGCTCAAGGCCAGCCTAACCTGCATAGTGAGACCCTGTCTCAAAAAGACCAAAAAAAAAAAAAAAAAAGAAAGAAAGAAAGAAAGAAGAATTCCTGGGAGGCCAGGTAGTGTGCCCCTGAGAGGGCAGTGTGTGAATCTGTGAATGAGAAGCCAAAAGTGCGGTGGAGACCCCAGAAGGTTGGAAAAGCCAGGAACATGGATCATCTAAGGAAAGCTGCAAGGACTGAGCAAAGTAAGCCTAAGAGAAGTCCTGGGAACTATAGCCACCAGAAGTGCCATGAGGGTGGAGTCACAAGAGCCAAATGGAGCTCATAATTTGCCACAGATTGCCTTGGATGTTGCATGTGGACCTATAGGATTTAATGCTTGTCCTGCTGCATTTTGGACTTGCTTTGGTCCTAATGCTTTGTATTCCCCTGTTTGTACCTTTTGCAATGGTAATGTCAATCTTATACCATTAAGTGTCGTAAATGTTTAACTTTTCATTTGCACAGGGGCTCACAGCTAAGAGTTTGCCTTACATCTCAGAGGGGACTTGAGACTTGGACTTTTCAGCAATGCTAAAACTGTTAGGACTTTGGCAACTCTTAGAGATGCACTAAAATGCCTTTTGCATAAAGGAATGTGCATAAGTCTTTGAGGGGCCAGGGGCAGAAAGTTATGTTTGTGTTTAGATGTCCCCCCAAAGCCTCATGCAGTCATGGGGCAGGCTTCTAGAGTTTAAGATTGATTCACGGTCTAATGCTAGGATTATGGGTGTGAGCGCTGCACCTGCCCTGGGGCTGGTAGCTTGCATACAGTATAAGGAAGGGAAAGAGACTTGCTCTCTACTGCTCCTTCCTTTTTGCTCTTGCTGCTTTTTCTGTCTTCTGCTGCCATGAACTGTTGCCCTCTGCTGTGTACCACTTATGAACTGAAACCACAAATTGTAAGCTAAATAAACCTTTCCTTCCTTAATTTTGGGTGTTGAGTATTTTGTCTCAGCAATGAGAGAGAAAAGTAACAAAGACACTAGGCTCAAATTTGCAGTCCTCCTGCTTCAGCCTCTGAGTGCTGGGGTGCTAGGATTACACGTATGTGCCACCATGCTTGGCTTTTTTTCCTTTCTTTTTTTTGACAAGTTCTCAATATGTAGTCCCAGTGGCCTTGAACTCACTAGGCTAGTATCAAACTCATTCTCCTGGCTCAGTCTCCTAAGTAAAAGGGGTTATAGGTATGTGTCACCACATCCAACTTTATGACCTTTGTCTGTATAAATTGAGAGAGCCAGGCATGGTGGAACAAACCTGGACTCAGGAGGCTGAGGCAGGAGGATCCCCTTGAATTTAAGGCCAGCCTGGACTACACAGTGTGTTCAAGGCCAGCTTGAACTACATAGTAAGGCCCTGCCTCAAAAAACAAACAGAAAATAGATTTGTGTATATAAACTGCAGGGGCTGACTTGACTGTGAGGTAAGGCAGAAGTTACCCTTGCACATTTGCATTCTGTGCCTAGCATGGGGCCAACAAGCTTCACAGACTGTGTTTGCCTGGGTGTCATTCCACTGCATCCAGAACAGCACTGAACTGTGGAGCTCAATCAAGAAGTGAGCTAGGTGAGAAGGCTGTCAGAGCAGATCTGCAGCCCGGCCAGCTTTCCCTCCAGAGGGAAGAGAAAGGAGCTACTTACCGGTCCAGATTGCGTTTAACCCACACCAAGCATTAGGAGCTCAGGGACTTCGCTTTGCATTCCTAGATGCGTCCTTCTGTCCAGCGTGCAGGAGAAAGCTGCGGTGGGCTGGGCTCCTCCACTGCAGCTGGGAACATTGCAGTGGGTTAGAAATGGTGGTTTTTTTCATTCATGTTCATACATTAGGCAATGTGATTCAGTCAAGGAGGTCATTTAAAAAAATGAACATTTTATTGTGAGATAATTTTAGATTCACGTGCAATTGTAAGAACTCCTACAGAGATACCATGTATCCCTTACCCAGAGTCCCCAACAAGAACACCTTACAAAATTTAAATGTAGATCACAACCAAGACATGGACACTGAAACACTTTCATCAGCAAGTGATTCCTCATGCTGCACCTTCACAGCCACTCCAGCCCTTCCCTTAATCCTGAGCAGCACTGATCTGTCCTCCATGTCTGTAAACTTGTCATTTCAATACTGTCACAATACTGTTCCATAAATGGAATCATGTAGTATGTAACTTTTGGGATTGGCTTTTTTCATTCAACATAATTCTCTCTGGAGATTCACCCAGATCTTTGTCAAGAATTCATCCTTTTAATTGCTGAGTAGTACTCCATGGGATGGATGTGCCATACTTTAAACATTCACCTGTTGAAGGACCTCTGGAGCGACTCTAATTTTAAACTATTTTCCAGTTTCTAGGGTTAGAAATCAAGGGCCAGGGAGGTGAAATAACTCACAGGCAGAGGAAGGTGGAACCAGCATTCAAGGCGTGGCCCATTGGCTGGAGTCACATAAGGCTGTAGGTGAGAAATGGAAACTATGGAGGTTTGGCAGTGACTGATGGCCTGATGTCTTGAAGTCACTTAAGGGGGTTGAGTCAGAATTAGAGGAGGCCCGCAGACCTGTGGCTGGCATTGGTGAAGGGCTCAGGGAAGTTCTAAGTCTCCTTCTGTAGGAAAGATCTATTGCTGATGGAAAACAAAGATGCCAGGAAGGGATACAAAACTGAATCGGGTGGTCAGAGGAGCATCCAGAGGGAATATTTGTCAGGAGCAGTGGGGCTGAGCACAGAGGAGTTGGCAGGATGGGAGAAAGCTGCCTCCTCATTCCTGAGCCATGAAGGAACAGCTCTAGGAAGCATGGGGATCAGAGGTGCTGGGAGACAGCACTTTGGGGGTGGGAAGAGATGATGGAAAGAGAAGGAGGGTCAGCGAGGCAAGGCAAGAACCAAGGTCAAAGAGGACTCTGCGACTTGGCATTTTCAAGGCAATGGGGTAGAGAAAGAAGTGTACTTGGTAGCTATAGCTGCATAACAAATTGACCCAAGTCTTAGTGGCTTAGACATTTCTCACAGCATGTGTATGTAGAGAATCTGTAGGTAGCCTGGCAGTGCCCTCTGGCTCCAGTCTCCCACAGGCTGCAGTCAGGGTGTTTGGCTATACCATCTCGGGGTTGGGGAAAGATCCAGTTCTGAGCTCCCTCGTGTGGTGGGTGTCGACAGGATTGAGTTCCTCGAAGGTTTTGGATGGGGGCTTCTGTTTAATGCTGACTGTTGGCCAGAGGCCACCCTTAGTTCCTTGCCTAGCGGGCCTCTCCATGGGGCAGCGCACAGATGGCAGCTGGTTTCATTAGAGCCAGGGAACAGGCCAAAACCGGACAGTGGAATGAGGTGAAGAGATCGCCTTCTACCCAAATCTCAAGCATTTGCCATCTTCTCTTTAGCAGCGAGTCACCAAGACCAGCCACAGTCAGGAGAAGGCTGCACAAGGGTCCAGGTATCAGCATCAGAGAAGCTGCCCTCCAAAGGGAGTAGACAGTATGGCTGGATTTGACCCATGACTCCCCCAGGTGGCCCTGTGAGAGAACAGTGTTGGGAGTGTGAGGGACAGAGGACAGAGTGGAGGGGACAAGTATGATGCTCAAGTGCCAGCTGCCCTCAGGACCTCAGGAAGACACTCGTTTGCTCAGGATCTGTACGGATGCCCAGGAGGCCCAGCTCAGCCCCTGCACCTGCCCTGCAGTAGTAAGTAGTTTTGAGGGCTGGGTGCAGCTCAGTGGGCATGCCCTTGCCTAGTGTGTGGCAGGCCTGGGGTCCAACCCCAGCACTGCAAAAAGAAAGAAATCACTAGCTGCAGAAATGGGTTAGCACCCACCTTTCCCTCTTATCCTATCACCTGGTTCTGTCACTGAGGCCGGGAACCTCTTTGGGGCATGGAAAGAAGGAGACCAATGCCACCAACATTTCCCCAGAGGCCACAGCCCTGGTCCCATCCTGGAAGGGAGGCCGTCTTCCCAGGGGCTCTCCCACTGACAAGTCCACACCCAGGGCTACTTCTCCCATCCCCCTGTAGCTACAGAACGCTAGCCCAGAGGGACAGACGGACAGGGATGTGCAGAGAAGGGCCACTGGGGAGCCCACCCCCAGGACCTGGTACCCCTTCCCCAGGGAGCACTTCTGGGGGCACTCAAGGGCCGGGAATGAAGAAGAACCCCGAGGGCTGGGACTGGGACAGACATGGGTGTATTGGGGTGGTGCATGGGGCAGGCGAGCAGGTACAGAGTTTAACCCACATGCTGGGTGCAAGAACTAGAAGTACTTATTTATTTGTTTGTTTGACTCAGGGTCAAATCCAAGGGCACCTTGCCACTGAGCTACATCCCCAACCTTTTTTGATTTTAGTTTTGAGACAGGATCTTGCTAAATTGTCCAGGCTGGCTTAGAGCTTGCAGTCCTCCTACCTCAGCCTCTCAAAAACTGGGATTACAGTTGTGCACAAAGGCACTCGGTAAGAAACGTAACTATTTGTTGACGTACCCTTTGGGACAAGAGGCATCTAGTATCTGGGATACTCTACCCCCTCCAAAGAAAGATGTCTCTGGAACCTGTGAAGAGGGCGGGCCTTGTGGCCACGGGTATGGAGGTTACCCTTGGGCTCAGGCTGCTGAGCAGGAGACCAAGGATGGGAGATGACCCAGGAGTATCAGGTCCTGGGCAACCACAAGGGCCCGCACAGTAGCAGAGGGTGGATGAACTGGCTAAGAGTGACCACCCCACCCCACCCCACCCCACCGAGGCAGGCTTGGAGAAGGGAAGGCTCAGGGCTGAGTTGTTCGGCAGCCTCCGGAAGGAGCCAAAGGCGGGCCAACACCTGCGCCCCTCTGGCCCTGGGAAGGGCACAGCCTGCCAGGCTCCCTTTTCTTCCGCCCCGTGCTGGGGCCTGAGCCCAGGGAACTGGGTCTCAGCACTGGGAGACCTGGATTGCAGCCCTGCCTCTCCCTCTAAATTGCTCTCTGACCTTGAAGTGTAGTTTTCCTCCACTTGACTCATTTTTGAAGCAGGAGCTGGTCACCCACTCCCTGCCACCCTCCTAAGGCTGACCTCACGTAGGGGCGCTCAAAGGCTGCAGGAAAATTCTGAGGCCCATAACATGGCCCGGGCCCCCAACTCTAGGTCTGACTCTCTTTCTTTTTTCCATTGCTTTTCTGACTCAACTTGAGATCAGAGCCCAGAATGATAAAAATGACTCTCAAGAAACAACACCCCCACCCACACACACAAAAGGCCTGGAAGACCAAAGAAGGTAAGTGGGCTGGGGTCAGGCAGTGAATCCAGGTTAACTCCCAAGTGGGTGGGTTCCCCCCATCGGGCTGTCCAGTGTGGTACAGGGTCCAGGCAGGGTCCGGCCTCTGCGTAGCTGGGAAAGCGTGCCTGGCTTGGGTTCACTCACCGATATGAGTTGAGCGCTGGCTGTGGGGCGGTGGCATCTGCCCCAGAGCGCTGTTGGGAGAATTGAATGAAATGGTGCTGAGTGTCCAGGGCCACTCCCCAGTGTGCAGCACACACCCCACACGCATTGCCAGTGCTGCCATGGGTAACGGACACCTCCACTTCTCTGCATCCCTTGTCCACAGGGGGACAGAGGAATTCAGGAAATTCTCCTTCAGATCCAGCTCCCTGTGGAAGAGCTCGCAACATGCAGGCACCTGGCCTTGTCATCATCGTGATGTCCAGCTTGTGGACAAGGCTGCCTCAGCCCAAAGGGGCCTCTCCATGGTAAAGTCAGGGGCAGAGCTGAAGCCAGAGCTAGACTCCCCACAGACGTTTCCAGAGAGACCAGGACACTTTGCTTGTCTGAGGGTGGCCGAGGAGGAGAAGCCCACCTGTTGCCCCTGGGCAGGTCTCGTCCAGCTCCCTCTCCCCATGGCATCCCAGCTGCCCCCAATCAAGGAACACTGGGGGAAGCTGCTGCCCAGACAGCAGAGGTCTCTACTGGAGCCTGGCCTTCCACGCCCAGTGCAGGGATCCAGGAGCTAATGTACCTTGTATCCCTGGGAGATGTCAGGAGTGGGGACAGGAACGGGGCAGGCAAGCAGCTGAGCGAGGCGATGAGGCTCAGGGGAGGAGGGAAGGAGAACCGGGCCATGATCCTGAGCAAAACAGGCTAGCACGTTCCTGCGTACTCGGGACTAGGAGGGGTGGTGGGGGCCAGGTGTTAGGTTGCACCAGAGTAGGAAGGGTGACTCCCTACTTCTCAGTACCTGCCTCACTGTACCCCAGCATGGGCCATAGGGCTCAGGGGTTAGGGCCTCAGGCCCAGGGAGTGGCAAGTGGAGTCCTGGATTGTGTGCTGCTCCACTACGGCTAACTTGGGTGCCCAAGAAACAAGTCCTCTCTGAGGGTCCAAGGCCACCGTCGTAGTTACTTTTTTTTGTTTTGTTTTTTAGATAGGGTCTCATAGTGTAGTTCAGGCTGGCCTCGAACACACAGTGATCCTCCTGCCTCAGTCTCTTGAGTGCTGGGATTACAGCGTGTGCCACCATGCCAGCTGTCTTAGTTACTTTCTCAATGCTGGGACAAAATACCCAACACCCACAAGTTATTAGAGGAGAGGTTTATTTTGGCTCACAGTCTGTAGTTTCAGTGCATAGTCAGCTGGCTCCAAAGCAGGGCAGCATGGCAGCATGGCAGAGGGTATCTTGGAGGGAAACAGTCCATGGCAGGCAGGAAGTGGAGCCATCAAGGGATGAGAAGGGAAGTATTTACACACCCTTCCAGACTTCACCTCCCAGCGTCACACCCAGCTATAAGCCAACCAATGGACTAATCCGGTACCACACATCCATGATCCAGTCACCCCTAAAAGCCCCACCTAGGAGCACGTGAGGTACTGGGGAGAGGTCCAGACATAAGCTGTAACAGCCACCCACAGAGGCCTTGAGCCCTGACTCAGTAGATGTCCCAGCAGCACAGCCTCCCTGGACCATGCAAACACCTGGGAGTTTTCAGCCCAGTATCTTCCTCACACACAGGCAGAGGCCTGGGTCTGTTCAGCTTTCCTGAGCCCCCAGCACTAATCAGACTGATGCTACTGATGCCGCACGATGGATCCTGGATCCAAGAGGTAGATTCCAGATCCTTGTATATGGTAAGCAAAGAATTGCAAGTGGACACCCAGTGGTAAAAGAAACAGCTGCCACACTTACTAACGTATCAGGAAGGTGTCCTTAGGGAAGGTCCTCGCCAGCAGAATCAAAAAGGTGGTGCAGACAGAAGAAAAGCGTTAAATTAGGCTTTCCGGATTTTAAAAGATATACACAGCTTTTACCCCTCTCATTGGGTCCCTGGGTAAGACTGACAGGAGTGATTAACAGGGTCTGACTCTCCTCAGGAGTACCACACACGTCTGTCCCAGAACGCGCTCTGATTGAATCACACACGAGATGCAGTCCTTATGTATGAACCTTTAAGGAGGTTCAAGTGGGAGAGAGGTTATGATCAACCCTGTGTGCTTAGCCTGGAGCTTTAGACATTTCCAGGGTTTTTGTTATTGTTATTTTTATTTCTGCTTCTCTTAGGACCTTGCAAGGAGGCCCTGGGATGTGGTCCACATTCAGGTGGAAGGAGGAGAGTGATCTCCCAGCCCCAACGCTGCTACCTGTACTAAGCCTAGCCACCCTTTCCTTTTCAGGTGATTTGGGGGCACATCCTTGCCTTTCTGAACTCTTCCCACTGGCTGGCCCTCTTTTTATGAGGAGGGACATGGACAAGAGAAACAGAGCTACCTGCTTGGTAAAAAAAAAAAAAAACCTAAAGGGACGGTAAGGTTACATCAATATAAAGATATATTTTATCTTTTTGGTGTTGGAGATTGAACTCAGGGCCTTACACATGCTAGGCAGGGCTGTACTGCTGAGCTACTTCCCAGACCTCATCAACATACTTTTAAAACAAGATATCTGGCTGGGTGTGCAAGTGCACACCCGTAGGCCCAGCACTCGGGCAGGAGAAGGCCAACCTGAACTACATAGCAAGACCTTGTTTCAAAAAATAAAATTGAAAACAAGATTGGACAGTCATGAGGAGACTGCTGTCCAGCTAGAAATCTGTGACAAGGAACACATAGCAAATGCTTAATGAAACAAGAACTCTTCTTCCTACACTGTGAAATGATAGGAAACTACTGAAGAGTAAAGGGCTTCTGGGATGTGGGAGCACGTGAGGTACTGGGGAGAGGGAAAGAAGGAGAAATTTTGTATGTATGTATATACAGGATAGTTAACATGGTTGTTCTTCTGTCTTCTATTTCTATGCTGAAAGAAACTGTCAACGAGTCCTTGGTTGACCAGTATTGCATGTCTATATCTGTTTTCATGAGAAGCCACTTTGAAGATATCAATATGTAATACAACCACCATTGTTAATTCCCTACCACTTTGTTTGTAACTCTGTATTGTCTGTATTGTGCTTGTGATATGTTGTAAAATGTTGTATGTCTGTTAAAAAAAAAAAAAAAAAGAACTCTTCTTCCTGGCATGCCCCTTCCCCAACCTTTCCTGTTGCGGGGCCCCCAGAGCACCTTGCTTCTCCCAAGCAGAGGGGATTGGAGAAAGGATCAGGCACCAGCCTTCCCTCCTGCAGACCACTGAGTGACCCTTTGGGAAAATCTCAGCTCCTTACACCTTTGACCTTAGGGACAAGGAGTGTGACATGAATGGTGGTCATTTTAGCTCTGTGCGCTTCCTGGAGGCAACAGCAGGACTGAGGGCTCTGTGGTGGACTGACGGCTGGTGGTCAACTTGTCACCCCCAACTGAACCGAACCAGCGTGGCGCTGGGTGTGGGAGGCCCACCTGAGGATCGTTGCCGGCAGCGTAAGAGGCAGAACTGGAGAGGAAGAAGTTTAGAGGCTGTTGGGAAGCTGCTAGGGAGCTGCTGGTTCTGCTGGTTCTCTTGGGCTGTTGTGCTAGAGGAACTTGTCATGCTGGCTTTCCTGATGAACTTGGCCGTTCTCATTGGAAAAGGAGCTTGGGACCTCTTTGTCCCTGAGAATGGCTACAGTTCACTTTTCGGGAGCTCTGCTTCTTACTTTGAGGATCACTTCCCGGCTCTGGAGGGGAAGATGGTGCACTGCTCAGTCTCCTGGAGAAGCTTGTCGTGTTGGCTTTCCTGATGGGAACTCAGCTGTCCTCGTCACTGGAGGACCTCGGGACCTCACTGTTGCTGAGGATGGCTGCAGTACTTTTCAGGGGAGCTCTGCTTCTTACTTTGAGCGTTGCTTCCTGGCTCCAGTGCGGATCTCTCAGCCTGCTAGCACAGATCCTTCATCCCGCTGGCACAGACTTTCTAGCTTCCATCACTGACCTTTGGGCCTTCCCAGCACAGATCTGTGAAACAGGCCTGAATGAGGCATTGTCGTGGGCTCTAGGTCTTCAGCAGGACTCATGCAGGACATTACTGTGGGATCCAGGCCCTCAGCTGGATTCCTTGGTCTTTAGTGTGTGGACAGATTTCCTGCACTCTTTGTATATGCCTCTTTAGGAGATTATTATAAAATAATCTTATAATTGTTCCGTACTATATTGTTTCTCTTTGCAAGACTCCAAACTACAACATGCTCCCGGCCAGGAGTCCTCAGAGAGGGGCTGGAGGGTACCGGCTGTCAGGCCCTGGAGGTCCCCTCGCAGTGTAGGGTGTCTGGGCCTTCGGCTGGGGCAGGTGGGGCACCCCACTGACTGGGGGCCGGGGAAGAGGGCATCACCCCACCTCTACCTCACCTCAGGCACCCACTGTATTTGATGGGGCTGGCCCTAAACAGATGCTGCCGGAGCACTGAAAACCTCATTGTGTTACTTTTCCTCATCAAATCCATTATTTTGGTTTTAAGGTGATAGTTCACAATGCAAATCAGGGAAAAGCTGTGGGGAAAGTCACCTGAATAGGAGGTGGAAAAGTGCTGTTGATGCCAGGCGTGGTCGCACACGGCTATAATCCTAGCACTCTGAGAGGCTGAGGCAGGAAGATCACCAAATTCAAGTCTCGCCTGAGCAATTTATGGAGACTGTCTCTCAAAATCTTTTAAAATGGATGGGGATGTAGTTTAATGCGAAGGGAGTGAGTTCATTCCACAGTACCAGAGGGGAAAAGAGCCTGTGAGTGCCTCCAGGTTCCTCCCGGGAAGACCCCACAGCGGTTCGAGTGGATGGCCAGGCGGAGGGCAGGCAGCAGCTCCCAGGTCTGCCAGGGCAAAAGATCTTCTTCCCGAACCCTCACCTCCGCACCTCCGCCTCCAGGTGGCGCTGACGCGAGCGGAGCGCGCGTTTGTCACTCATGGGGAGGAAGGCGGGCCCTGAGAAGTGCTGAGTTCTGATTGGCTGCTCTCAGTTTGGCTTTCTCTTCGCGTTCCCCGCGGGTGTGGGGTGGGGATGCCCCGCCCCGTACCTGAGCGAGACTGGGACGCAGGAGGAGGTAAGGACCTGGCTCACCTGACTGACACAGGGAAAAAAGTACAAAACATCTGTGGCACATCCCCTGGGCACAAAGACAATCCTAATTTAAGAGTTTTAAAAATACAGTTATGTATATAAGTTTGCCACTTTTCAGACATTCGTAAGATACCTCGTAAATTCACACACCAGGAGGAAATTTTTGGTGGGACCAGTTTAGGCTAAATCGACCTTTTCCCTAGGAGGCGGCTGAGGCTGAGGGTCCCCAGGCCGGCTCTCCGATCTCGCGCGCTCCGCCCAGGGTCCGCCCCGCGCGGCTACCCCGTCCCCCGCGGTCGGCGGCCGGCCCGCCGGGGCTCGCGGGCAGCGGGGGCTCAGGGCGCACGCGCGAGACTTGCCCCACCCTGCGGCCGGGAAGCGGCCGGCGGCGGAGAGCAGCGCCCCGAGGAAGCTTGCGGTGAGGCCGCCCCAGGGCCCGGGTCGCAGAGGCCTGGGTGGAGTGGCGAGGGGCTCCCGGGTGAGGACCGCGGAGGGGAGAAGAGGCTGGATCGGGGTGCCCTGCGCGGCCGGAGTGGCCGCTCGCCGGTGCCCGGTGGTGCGGAGAGCGCAGCAGCCGGCCACGTGCAGGACTGAGCGCGACGGGACCGAAGCCTTTGTCGCTGGGGAAGGTGGCCGAGGAAGGGTTGGCAAACCAGCGAGAACCCGACGAGGGCGACAGCGCCAGGCGTGGGCTCCGGGGCGCAGGCTGGGGGCAGGGGCGCGCAGGCCGGGCCGGCTGCTCGCAGAGTAAGGAGGCCCGGCGGCGAGGCACGGCCTCGGAGGCTCGAGCGGCCCCGATTCCCACCGAGGAATTTCTTGTCAAGGGTAATTGCGCGTGTTCTCCGCTCACCTACAAAGTTGCCAGCTACTGTTCCACAAGGGCAGAGACCCAGAACGCCTCAGAGCTCGGACACTGCCCTCCTCCCAGGCCTTCCTGACTCTGCTCCTCCCCAGAGGAGTTTCCCGCCCTCTGGCGTTACCCTCTTGCTTATCATCAGTCGATGCACACGATGAAAGTTCCCAAGGGTTTGTCGCGTCCTTTGCTGCTTTCTCAAGGCCTATAATGTGCCTGGCATAGTAGGTGCTCAAGAAATATTTGGCCTTAGCCAGGCAGGGTGACACTTGCCTGTAATCCCAGCACTTGGGAGGCTGAGGCAGGAGGATTGCCATGAGTTGAGTTGGAGGCCAGCCTGGGTTATATAGTGGGTTCAAAGCCAGCCTGAACTGCCCTTTCTCAAACCCCTTGCCCCCGCCCCCAATTTGTTAGCCTGTAATCTCAGCGCTCTGGGAGGCTGAGGCAGTAGGACTCAGAGTTTACACCCAGCCTGGGCAATTTAGGGACTTAGCAAAACCATGTTAAAAAGAACAAAAAATTTTTTAAAGGCTGGGAATGTAGCTCAGTGTAAACACCCTGGGTTCAATTCCCAGTACTGCATAAATAATAAATGAGTACTAAAAGAACTATTTGTTAAGCAGATGAGGGTAGCAGATGTTTCTTGAACTGTAGAGAAGGATCCCTCGGCACACAGCCCAGGATACCTGGTGAAGAGAGGGCCCCTTTGGCCTGTGAAAAGTTTGGGACAAGACCTCCAGGTTTCAGAGGTTTGGAAAAAGCCACCCCACTCACGGAAGAGTATCAAGCTGTTGGCACCAGGCGGCCCAGGGAAACCCTGCACCTTTGCCTAGGAGCCAGGAAGGGTCTGGCCCTATGGCTCTGTGACCTTGGCCTATGGTGTCTGTCAGGCTGCTGGGAGAGGGAGTGGGACAGTTACTGCTCATTCGCTCTGTCTGGAGCTGCTCCAGGTGCGTGGCCTGCTTTTATACAGTCCTAGTTTGGAACTGTCTTTATTTGATAGGTGCAGAGAGTAAGTCTGGGACCTGTCTGAGAGCACAGTCTTTGTTGTTGTAGAACTGGGATTGCAACTGGGGCCTTTGTACAGAGGTACAAGCCCAGCCTTTTTATTTTTTTAAATTTTGAGACAGGAAAAAAAAAATTTTTTTGAGACATAGAGGGTCTCACAAAGTCACTAAGTGGCCCAGGCTGGGCTGGAACTTTTGGTCCTCCTGCCTTGAAAGGCGCAGCACCAGGAATCAAATGCAGATTTGTCTCCCCCAGAGCCTGTGTTTTTACCCCCTGCACCCCAAGGCCAGCCAGAAGGCAGGGCCCCTGGGCGGGGAGCCCAGGGAAGGCTTCCCCAGGAGCAGGCCCCAGCCAGGCCTCGGGCTGAGCCGGGAAGAGGGCGTGGCGAAGGCCGGGGCAAAAACCACCCAAAGGGGAGTCTCAGCAAGGGCCTTGCCCGGTGCAGGTTCACAGGAAGGCGGGGGTAGACTGGGGAGACTGTGGGGAAACCCAGGGTGACTAAGGCGCCCAGCAAGACCAAATGACTTGGGGACCAGCTGGAACACGAGACACATGCAGATAACCCCAGGAGACAGTGTGCTGGACGGCGGGACGAGAGGTACTGGGAAAGCTGCGGCAGACCTCCCGCCCCAGGCTTGCAGCCCATCTGCACCCTGACTTTCTAGGCAGCTGGGTACATGGAGAGGCCCTGGGTCCCTCACTTAGGTGCTGCCTGACCCTCCTTTCTCAGCCTTTCCAAGTCTCTGCTACAGGTGATCAGCATCCTTTGGCATCCTCCTAAACCACACATCCATTAACTGTGCTAAAAAGTGGCTTTGAGCTGGGCATGGTGGTGCACACCTGTAATCCCAGCAGTTGGGAGGCTAAGGCAGGGGGATTTTTGCGAGTTCAAGGCCATAGTGAAACCCTGTCTCAAAAAAGAAAAAAGGCGGCTTCTACCCTGTTGGTTAGGAAGTTTTCCAGTCATTAGCTTTTAAGACCAACTTTTGTTTCCAGCTCCGGGCCCAGGTTGTGCCCATTCAGCCTTGGCAGTGCTCAGACCTCTGCTCGCTCTTCTACAGGTATTTGTTTTTCATTTACAGTGCTGGAGATTGAGCTCAGGGTCTTCACACTAAGCTACACCCATAGCCCTTTCTTATTTTTTTGACTTGGCTGTGCTCAAACTTTTTTTTTTTTTTTTTTTTTTTTGAGACAGGGTCTCGCTATGCAGTTCAAGCTGGCCTTGAGCTCACTTTGTAGCCCAGGCTGTCCTCGAACTCGCAACTATCCTCCTACCTCAGCCTCCTGAGTACTGAGATTACAGGCGTGCCCCACCACACCTGGCTGGGCTCAAACTTTTGATCTTCCTGCCTCAGCCTCCCAGACGCTGAAATGGGGGGTGCACCACCACTCCTTCCCTGCTCCAAGATGTGGGCATGCCTGGGAAGGCTTTTAGCTCACGGGATGGTCACTGTGTCCTGGGGACTGTCCCCTTCCCCTCAGGGAGGGCCCTAAAGCAGGAGCTGGATCTGCAGGAGTGCAGGGATGGCAGGTGGCTCATTGCATGACAGCCTGCAGCTCTGAAGCTTCAGCTTTGGGCTGGGTGGGCAGACAGGGCTCCCTTTAGGGAATGCAGGTGATGGTAGGTTTTAAGTAGTAAAACTGTTAAAAAAAAAAAAGTAGTGTAGCAGTCTTGGAGGCTGAGAGGAGGATTGTAAGTCTGAGCCTAACCTGGGCGACCTATGATTTAGTGAGACCCTGTCTCAAAATTTTAAAAAGGGATAGCACTTGGGAGCTGAGGCAGGAGGACTGCTGTGAGTTTGAGACCAGCCTGAACTAGATAATGAGACCCTGTCTCAAAAAACCAAAAACAAAGTAAAATAAAATAATAAAAGGGGATAGTCCATGCAGTGGACTGGGGATGTAGTTCAGTTAGAGGCCCTAGGTGCAATCCCCAGTAATGGAAGAAAGAAAAGTGTTACTATTGTTAACTTCTTTCAGACACTACCTTAGCATTTCCTGAGTGTTAATTGGCAGAAACCGAATCTACATTGTATTTGCATTTATTTAGTAAGTCATTGTGTCCTCAGGCACTCATGTCAGTCACCATAGTGTTCCATGTTTCATGTTTCAAGGAGGCCGAAGAATCTGCTGCCACGAGAGTGGTCCAGGAGGCAGAGGAGGCTGTTAAGAAGCTCCGGGGTCCAGCGGGGTTCCTCAGGGCCGTGTTCAGTGAATGAGGGACCTAAGGCAGAGATGCTTCAAGGAGACAACAGGCTGGGGCCAGGATGTCACCTCATGACTGTGACTACACAGGCTTCCTCAGTTGCTTGTTTTTCCCACAACCACCTCTGTTCTCCTGCTTCCCCGAGACCACCCCAACAGTCCTCAGCAGGCCTCCTGTGTGCAGTAACTATGCAGATTCAGAGAGCAAACTGGTGACTGCCTGTCGGACTTTCCCTGCTGGAGTTCCCCTGCCTTCGTGATGATGGCAGAATGGCACAGTGACACAGGCGCAGCTGACTGGGAGGAGGGACGGCTCTGACTCAGCAGCAGATCTCCCCGGGCTCCGCGTGGAAGTGGCCCAGTGAAAGGGGGTGCGATGTGGATGTTTCCATAAGAGTCTGAGCCTGGGCTCCCCGCAAGTTCGGTCGTCTCAGCACAGTTCCCTGAGTCAGGGGAGGCCACCTGAGCTGCATCCTGGGGAGGATTCCCCTGGCAGTGCCTCGGAAGATGAAAGATGCCCAAGGAACAAGGATAGTCCCGGCCCCGAGCAGCGGTCCTGGGATACATGGCCTTGGCCAACAAGAGAGCTGGGGCATCTGAGATTAGTTGCCACAGGTGGAGTGCGAGAGCAGCAGAGTCAGCCAGCCTCACTTTCCCAGAAAAACTGTGAGTCTGAATTTTGCTGCGAAATCTTTGCTATCTCACCATTTGCAACCCATTAAATTAAAAAACTCAGGGCCAGACAAAATAAGACTTTGTACACCACCCTCTGTTCTACCTCCACCGTGACCCTGAACAGTAAGCAGCACCCATTTCTTAGTCAGACAGGTTGCCACCCGGCCTGGGCTCTCAAAGTGCTCCTTCCTGTGAAGTGAGGCAGGACACGAAGTGCCAGTGTCAGCGTGGGGTCACCAGCGAAGCCCCACCCCACAAGTTTCAGCATCACATCTCAGCTCTGCTGCCCACTCCCTTGGGCTGACACCAATCCTGGCCTGGTGCCTGCGGTGGCCGGGACAAGGGGCAGCTGGCAGCAGGTGAAGAGATGCCTTGCACTGGGCTGCCCAGGCCTTGCCATTGCAGGCACAGGCCAGGCTTGGCCACCATAAAGGCAGGCTCTCGCTTTGTCCCCTGCTCTGGGGATGCGGTAGAACCCTGTCCTTCTCCCCTAGAGAAGCAGTCAGCTGTGTTCCAGTGGCTTTCTGTCCTTGTAATTTAAAAGTACATCTGCGAAGAGTATGTATTTGCTTTGTATGTGTTGCAGCTGAGCTGACTGTGTTTTGACACACTAGTTCAAAATAAGGTTGACCCTTTGGAGAACTTGGTAACACAGTTGACTCAGCTTCAGCTCGAGGGGCTCCACTGGAAACAGCTGGGCGCACTCACATCACCACGCCTCCCGCCTGAATGGGACCTCGGGCCTGGCCGAGGAAGCTTTGGGGAGAACAGTGCTGCTTTAGACGCAAGAGCCAGAGAAGCAAAGTGCTAGCCCAGGAGGAAGGTTTTGCTTCAAAAATAGTTCCTTTGCTTAGCTTTTTAAATTTTTTTTGAAAATGAAGACACTAAAGGAACCAGGCATACATAAGACCATGCAAGAGGAAGAAACAGTTAAAAGAACTCACTGGAACTCTGAGAACAGCCTCAGACTGGCTGTGTATGAGAAAGTGAGGGGCTGAGTTTGTGTACTAGTACAGCACAGTTGTAGCTGTTTCATATTTTGCACCATTTCAGGGCCAGACGTGGTAGTGCAGGACTGTAACCCCAGCACTCCAGAGGCTGAGGCAGAAGGATCCGAGGCCAGCTTGGACTATACAATTGTAGTTCAAAGCCAGCCTGGACTACATAGTGAGACCCCATCTCAAAACAACAACAAAAATTTGCTACCATTCTCCTTACAACTGGGCTCCTGGTCCCTGGGCACTTTTCAGTGCCTCTCGTTTGGTAACTGGCAGGCCTCACTTTGTATAGTTGGTTTTACACCCGCACCCTGCTGCCTTCCACTTCAGGCTGCAGCCTCTGGAGGGCAACGCCAGCACTGCACACAGCTGGTCCCCAGGACCTCACGCTCCAGGTGTGGACAGCAAGTCAAGAACCCCTTTCATTTTAACGAAGTTGTGCCTGTTCAGCACTGTTTCGGGGGACTTAAAAGCCGCCGAGGGAGAAGGGAGATCCCCCCTGTATGCCAGATTAGTTCAGGTCAGTCCCTGGACAGCACACCTCTGGGAAGATGAATGTCATCTGTGAGGGGCCAGGTGATAGGACTCTCACCGTCGGGCGGTGGGAAAGTCCTGGTAACTAGTTAGAAGCAGCACCATGACTGAGGATGCCTTGTGGAGTGGTGAGGCCGACTGGGCTGAACGCATATTTGGCCCGTGCCATCCCCATGCCATCTTCATACTTGCAAGCTCCATGACTCTCTGACCCACCCCACCCTCAAGTAGCAGCGGGAATATCAAAGCCTCATTGTGGAGCTAATGATTACATTTCTGTTGACCCTCTCACAGATCTGGGTGGGGTGCAGGCAAGTATCTTTAGTTTCAGGCCTTGGTCAAAGCTAAATGTGACAGGTGGAATGGGTGGCCCCCCAGCAGGTTAAGGGGCTATCTAACCCTATGAAGCTAAGGTGCAGGATGAGGGCCTCAGAGTTAATACTGGTCCATGTGAGTGAGGCTTCTCTGAGGCAGAGTGGCTTAGTAAAGGACCACTGGCTTAACAAAAGCGGAAATCCCTGTCTCCTCTTTTTCTGCTAATGGGAGTTAATGTATGGAAAGGACTAAGGGGAGTGCCAGGCTCAGAAATCCTACTCACTAATATGTTAACCACTGAGTCATGCTCTGGTTTGAATACAGTTTGCCTCATGTTAAAATGTGGTCTCCAGAGTAACAGCATGGAGAGGTGTTGGGAACATTAACAGGTGATTAGACTGCTAAGAGGGATTAATGCAGTTCTCGTGGGACTGGGTTAGTTACAGCAAGAACAGGCTGTTACACAGCAAGGCTGCCCCTTTCTTTTGCTCCTTCATCCACCTCTTTGCTTTTCTGCTTTCCGCCATGTTATGACACAGTGTGAGGCCTATATAGAGCTGCCTGATCTTGGACTTTAGCCTTTGGAACCACAGTTTAATAAAATTTCCTTTATAAATTTCCCAGTTTAGGTATTCTATTAGAGGAACAGAAAATTCACTAAGACAAGGCAGTTTCTCACAGTGCTTAGGAGATGCCTCTGGAGACAGCTTGTCTGGATTCACCGCATTGTCTCCAAATCCCTGGGCACTTTCTCATTTCATTTACCTCATCTGGCCAGAGATGATGGGTCACAGGGGTAATCTGGCCACAGGTTTAATGGTGCAGTTGTAGAGACTCAGGGTAGACCAGTACCTGTGTTTGTAAGAGCCACATGGACCCACTAAGGCTATTTTTACCCCCTTCGCTGCTTGCGGGGTTTAGTTTCATGGAGCTCATGTCTGGAGGGGGAAGCAGTCATCCATTGTGGCAGGCAGAGGTTGGGCCCACAGTGACTGGAAGCATAGAAGGGTCTGTTTGGAGGCAGAGGTCATGGGAAGCAGGGTCACGTCAGAGTCAAGCAGACAAGAGGAGGCTGAGACTTTCTGACTGCAACACCTCAAGCAAGGCACTTGACCTCTCTGAGCCATGCCCCTCTGAGAACTGATAAACCTACACTGCAGATCTGTGGAGCAGATGACAGGAGATAAGATCACATATGCAAGCACGCCTGGCATGCACAGGCACTTGGCATGTGCTTGGCTCCCTGTTCTTCACAGCAAAGGCCCCAAAGAAACCCACCAGCCAGTGACTGCATTGAGCCCAGTGCACACACACTGGCAGAGCTGCCTCAGCTGACCATGTATGGGATTCTCTTACAGCTTTTCTAGTGTTTTCTTTTTTTTTTTTTTTTGGTACTGGGAATCGAACTCATGACCTTGCACTTGCCAGGCAGGCATTGTGCTGCTGAGCTATATCCCCAGCCCTCTAGTGTTTTCCTTTATTGCTCCCTCCTAGATTATTTTTTCTGCTTTGGTGCTAGAGATCCAACCCAGTGGCTGGGAAAATGCTCTACCACTGAGCTACACCCCTGGGCCCTCATGGATGTTTAAGCAGCTCTGTGCTCTGACTCCCCCAGGTAATTCCATTTTCTTTGTCTTTCCACAGCACCTGGACAGTGTTCTCCTGGCATGCAGGTTTGGCACTGTCATAATTTCTGAGCCTCCAAGTTCCCCTGAGTCCAGCAGTTCCTGCCCAGGGTGTGCCCCGGTGTGCTGAGTGGGGAGGCCTTTGCTGAGGGGAGCTGTGTGCACAACACAGCTAGAGTGACCTTGTCCTGGGAGCTGTCTCCCCTCAACAGGACACGAAGTGGAATAAAGACCTAAACTGCATCATAAAATGGGGCCAGGAAAAGACAGGCGAGGAGCTGAGTGGGAGCCATAGGCAGGTCAGGGTAGGGGCCTCGGTAAACAGAAATGTTAAACAAGGGCTCCTCCCTGCACCACTCTAAACCTCATAGTGTGCAAAGTTTGGCTCCAGAGACCTCCCAGTGACCCCAATCTAATTCTCTCAACTGTCCCGCAATGGCTGAGGCAGGAAGATAAGCGGCCTCCTTGAACCAGCACCTTCGAAATCCCATCAGCCCCTCTGTGGGTACAGCTGAGCCCTGAGCAGGCTGGGTGAGGGTGGGGTGTGCACAGGAGGGAGGGGTGGAGCAGATAAGAGCCTTTGGGCCAAGGCCTGCACACCTGGGATTCTAGGAAGGTGGTGCAGCCAGGTCTCCAGGCTCAGATGACCTGGGCTCCAGTGGAAACCAACTGGAATTATAATTAGGATAAAATCCAGAGCTAAAGAAGCAACAGGACAAAGAAACTAATCACCAGGGTGCAGAAGGAGGGCCCCATCTCAGTGCTGCCTCCTGGCCAGCCTGTCCCCTCTTGTCTGCCTTTCCCTGGTCTCACCTGCAGTCCGCAGTCTCCAGCACCCAAGTGTGTAACATTCCCTCCCGCTGTCAGCTCCACTTCTCCTCATAGTCCTTTTGTCCGCTTTCCTTCCTGTCCCTTGGTTCTTCAGCTCACAGTCCCCCGTTACCCTGCTGTTCTCTGCATTCCCCTTGCCTTTGTTCCCCACCTCTAAGCAGGCTGGGAGTGGTGAACCCAGGATGGTTGCCTAGCAATGAGGAAAGTAGGACAAACACCCACCAGCAGCCAGGGAGAAAGAGAGGGACCCAGGGAGGAGGAACTGGGGTCCCACTGGCTCCCTCACTACCAACATGAGCTGGGCTCCTGTCCTGGGAAAAGTTCCAGAGCTTTGTCACCCAGCCCTGACTCAGGCCATTCTTCTCAGCAGCCCCACAGGCATTTCCCTTTTCCAAATGACCAGCCCATCCTGAGCCCCCAACAAGGCCAGGGCTGAGGAGGGGGCGCCTCATCAGGCATAGCTCTTCACTGCTTGTGAGCCAGGAAGTGAGACCTGGGACTCATCATACCCAGAGGAGGAGGAGGAGCCAGCCCTGCTCTGTGGGGGTGGCAGGGGGAGAGGGAAGTACACGGAATGGGCCTGTGACCACTAGGCCTGGGATTTAGGGAGCTGCAGGGAGGTCTAGAGGCTTTAGACCCAGGACTCAGACTGGATTCTTTTCTCTTAGGCAATGGATACTTGGTATGCAGGGATGGCTCTTCTGGTGGGGAGGGAAAGAGACTCAGGGCTTGGAACCAAGTCATGGCAATGGAGACAGTGTGGCTCAAGACCTGGGACCAGAAGGAAAAGTCCATGTGTACAGACGGCCTTTGGGCCTGGTGGGCTGGATGCTCCATCCAGTGCAAGGGTCAGGTGCTGAGTCTAATGCCTTTGTCCTTCTCAGGGAAACCATAGCATCTGTGGCTGAAACATCCAAGGCAGAGGCCCCAAGGTGGGATGTACTGCCTTCTGCCATCCCCCTACAGGCCCAAGAACTCTGATGAGTACAGCATGGCTGGAGGGCGACATCTGGCAGTGTTCTCTGTAACCTGGTTGACCTCCTTTGCTGGGCTTCAGTAGATTCAGGCAATAGTTGATTATGAAAGATAAGCAGAGACCAAAGCCCCAGAGAGTTGTGACCAGGCCCTTTCCTTTCCCTGAAGTGGCCTCATTTTGCACCATCTGGAGTCCAAGGTCAGTCCAGCTTTGCAAAGCCCATCGCTCACATGCAGACACAAAATTCAGACCAGGCTGCAATCTTAACTCGGGTTGATGTCTAGCACATACTTAAATGTTCATTCAGAATCCTTAACATGATAGCTACACCTCTCCCATTCTCCTTAGAAATGCCAGAATGCTGGCTTCTTCAAAGGCTCTCCATGGCTCTGTCAAGCTGGGGCTTCCAACAGCCTCTCCGGTTCTCAGAATGAAAGCACTCAATACCCATCCAAGGCGTCACAGAACTGGTAATTAATAGTGCCTTCTGGAGTTGGTAAACGTATTTGGTATCCATTTCTTTTGTGCTATGGCGCCATTCCAGCTGCCCCCCTTAGAGTAGGAGGCAGAGGGGAGATGGTATCCATGCACTCCCTGCTTGCAGACCCTCTTTGCAAGGAGACTCTAAGCCCACCACTCCCTAAGACCTGCCTTCGCAGGCTGGGCACAGTGTGCAAGGAAGGACTCAGAATCTCGACCTACTATGCAGAATCAGGTGGGCCTGCAGCAGAGAGCTGTTTTCCCTCCCTCCCTCTCAGAATTATGCCTTTGGGAGATGGAGTCTGAATAATGTTTAGTATGGAAGATGGTATCTGCATTTGGGGGAAGCATGTTGAACAAAAGATCCAATGAGGTTAAGGTGCCCCCTGTGAAGCCCCCTTCCTGTTACCCTCCCTTGAGGTAGACCATTACTGTCCTCTACCACTGAGACTGCAGACTGATTAAGTGCCTCACCCAGTGACTGGAAACCTCTGCTACTGGTCTATATAACTCAAGGGCCTGGCCTTCATTGTGTTCCCTCATCTTCATGTCTGAGGTCTCTGTACACTGATTAGCGACCAAGATGAAACCCAGTGCAGTAGCCATCAGGCCCAGCACACATTCCCTGAGCTCACGGCCAAGGGGAGTGTCACCCCCGCTCCCCTTTTTCCTTCTCTGGAAGAGAACTGATTCTGGCCTTTTTCTGCCTGGCTGGCGATGCCTTCCTACACAGATTTCCCCTCTTACAGAGGTGTAGTACAGTGGGTCACCCAGTGTCTTCAGACCATGAGCACCTGGGAGCTTGCTAGAACTACAAATTCTCTGGCTCCAGCCCAGAGCTACTAACTCAGAAATGCTGGAGGTGTGACCAAGCTACCTGTATTTTAACAAGCCCTCCAAGGGACTCTGATGCATGCTCAAGTTTGAGAACAGCTGGGATAGTATGTTACCTAAGAGCCCCAAGTAGGAAGCCACATTTAGTTTCTGATCCATACACAGCGAACAGGTCCAGGGGTACGTGCTTTGCAGCTATAGAGCATCTTCCCAAGGGTGGCATGCCACCGACCTCCCACACTCCAGCTGTAACCAAGCATATGACCCCCAAGCCTAGACTTGAAATCCACCAGTGGCTCTTCCTAAGCTCTTCTCTTCTAGGAGGTGCAGCAGAAATTCAGATGGCTCTAGGCATTGTCATGGCAACTGGGCCTTTCGGAGTCTGTGGGGCACCAGGAGCAGGGAGGAAGCAGTGTAGAAGTCTGCCAGTGGATGAAGCACAACCAGATGAGGTGGCTGTGAAAACAGATGGAAGCTCAGGATGGCTGTTACTGATGCATCTGGATCCTCTCCAGGGGTCTTCAGAGCCATAAACCAGCAACAACCCAGTCGTCCAGGACAGCAGGATTTCCCCAGGGGCTTGGGGATGCAGACAATGCATACTTCCCAAAAGATTTTCTACCTAGGTTAAACCGGGGCCCTAAATAGCCACAGCGGTTAAGAAGAAGGTGCATGCGATAGTATGACCACCTGTTTCAGGTCAGGACTCAGGAAAGGGACTCAAGTTTCAAACTTTTGATTGGATCTTGCTCTGAAAGCAGATCTCAAGTCATCAGGCCCCCTGGAGTAATATGTGACAGTGGCTATGTTAGCTCTAAAAGAAATAAATGGTCAACAAGAATTTATACACCAAAGGCATGTACCATGTCCTGAATGCTGGCATCAGTCACCCCTGTGGCCCTCTCCATTCCTCCATTGATACCCTCCAGGTGCTGGTCAGCGTCAGTGGCCTCTCTTCTGGGGGACACATTTCACCCCAGAGACAGGCAGAGAGCAAGGGAGCATGCTAGACCGTCACTGGCCCTGCAGCCAGGGGAGCCCCCACATGCACAGTGGCCACTCAGGGCCCAGGGGATATTGCCTGTGTGCCATGCACACCTAGCTGCTCCAAGCACTTGGCTGCTTTGGAAACCAAAGAGCTGTTGGTGCTTTTTGTTCTGGAAGAAGGAAGTAGCTTATGTGAGAATAAGAGACAATTCTGCCTTGTTCTCAAGGAAAGGTTACAAAGTGTGAGGAGTCAGAATGTGTGTGTGGGGGGGAAGCAGTCACCCAACAGTGTCATCTAAGACGCATGCGCTACCTAACCTCACCTAAGTCCCCCAGGTGGGCACTGAGAGCCCCCAGAACTTTCCAGATGGTGGTTGTGCTTACCCTTGTACTCCCTGGCACTCCAGCCAAGCTATGATCTCTCTTCCCATGCGCGTGGGATCCTTTCCCACAGCTTCTTTAGTTTGCCCAAGCCCCCGCTGGCTCTCCAGGTACTCAGCTCCTCCTCTCTGCCTGTGGACGAGGCCGGGCGTTTACCAGAGGCTCCTTGGAACTGCCCTTCCCACAGCAGAACAGAGGTTGGCTGTTGTGAACATCTTTTCTTGCCCTCACAGAGCTGCAGCAACCCAGATCCACCTTCTCACTCAGGTCCTAGGACTCAGGTATTCCACAACTGCAGCCTTGACCTCCCTCAGATATGGGGTAACCAAGAAGGGACAGGCTGACAAGGCTGTAACATCCGCCTTCTGTGCTGCCCTGTCTGCTCCTTTTCCAGGGCACCAGGGACTCTTTATCTCTGCGAGGCCCCATGTGGAGCTCAGTGGCCCTGCACACCTCAGAGGGGAAGGTCTGCAGCGGTGCGTGGAGGGTGTGGGAGAGCCAGCGGCAGGGCTTCTCACTTCATTCCTGTCGCTGCCCTTTATAAATATTTATAGCAGCTCTTCGACTAAAAACAACATCCCGGAGCCCAGGGAACAGAAAAAAATAAATGAAAATCTCACGGGGATTTGGACTTGATCATGTGTGCCCCAGTCGCAGGAACCCCAAGGACCCAGGCTGCTACAGAGCAGCACTCAGGGGAGCCCCCTAGTGCCCCGCCCCTCCTCCCAGCACAGCCGGAAGCTTCACCAGTTGAGGGAAAGGAAGGAGGCTATTTTTAGCATGGTGGCGGTGGAGAGGGTGTGAATGACTGTAGAAGTGAGGAGGCCTGCAGCTTTCTTTGCATAAACGGAAGAAGACCTGTTGGTTTTTAAAGGTCAAAGGTAAGGAGGAAACATGTGTCCCTGAGCTAGGCAGCGTGCCACGCTCTGGCCAGACGCCAGGAGACCCACCCGTCAGGTCACAGACACACAGGGTTTAGCGCTTTTTCTTTTCTTTCAACCTGGTTAAATTCCTGATTTGGAGATGAAACCATGCCCCGAGGGGAGTAACGAAGATGCTAGGACATGCAGGGGGAGGCAGGGGAAGACCCCACCACGGCTCCCTTCCAGGCAGTCCCTCCCGCTCACTGGCTCCCTGGCTCCCTGGCAGTGGAGTGAGGTCTAGCAGCCTGCAAGCCAGTCCAGGTGTGCAGCTGAGAGATGACTGGGAATGTGCCTCTGGGGGAAGACGCCGCCTTCATCGTGTTGGTGCCAGCTTGCTCCACATCCTCTGTGCCTGTACAAGACAGCTCAGCGTTAGTCACGGCAGTGCCCTGGGCTCCAGGCACTGCTGACAGCTGCTGTGAGCCTCCATCTGCGATCTGGATCTACAAGGAGGGGCTGCTGGAGACTCAGCCTTCTCTAGGGTGGCTTGAGGGGCGGGCCATCTCCCTTCTGATGGGCCTGGGGTCTTCTGCAGTCATGGCTTATGTCACAGATCAGGAAGTATTTCCACAGAAAAGCCAACTGGGTTTGCAATGCCAGGCTTGGAATGTGGTGAGAACTGTGGCACAGCTAGGCAAAGAGGCTGCAAAAGTGCCCAAAAACACCAGGAGGAAAGGAGGAAGCCCCAGCAGAGACCAGGCCTGCAGCGCTCAGAGCCCAGACTTCACAAGCTGCTTTTCATCTCACTCTGCTGTTGGTTTCTCCCAACTCCTGATGTGGGTCAAAGAGAGCGGGAGTCAGAAGCAGATGGCCAGCTGTGTGCCCAGAGGAGATGGGCCACATGGTGCTAACACCTCCCCCGTCAGTCCCTCTGCCCTGGGGAGGGGCTCTGGCAGCCTTTTGTGGCAGTCTCTGTGGGCCTGTGCGTGCTCTGCCAGGGTAGGGAGAAGGTGTGCCCCATGCCCCTAAGGCTCATGAGAACACCTGCTGTTTGGGCACTGCCCATGAAGCATGAGCTTTCTGACCAAGTGTGCAGGCAGAGACTGCTGGGGGGCACAGCAGTCAGAGGGAAGGGCTGAAATGGTTGGAAAGGGCCTGAGGCAATTCTGGCAGTTGGGGGTTGGGGAGCTACTTGGAAAGGACTATTGGGCTATGGCCCTGGCTTTTCTGTCCTGAAAATGCCTTTTAAAAATAAGGGTGGTGGCTTGGGGCTGTAGCTCTGTGGTACAAGCACCTGCCTGGCAAGCGCAACGTCCTGAGTTCAATTCTTGATACCAAAAAAAAAAAAAAATTTAGAAAATAAGTAAATTATTTTGCTGGCTGTGGCAGGAGGATCATCGGGAGTTTGGGACCAGCCTGGGCTACAAAGTGAGCTCAAGGCCAGCCTGAACCACAGAGGAAGACCCTGTCTCAAAAAGACAAAAAAACGGTGGGGGACATGGTGGCACATGCCTGTAATCCTAGCACTCAGGAGGCGGAGGCAGGAGGGCTACTGCGAGTTCAAGGCCAGGCAGAACTACACAGTGACACCCTGTCTTACAAAAAAGGGTTGGGGGAGGACAGAAATGATCTAAAAAGGAAAAGCAGTCTCCAGACTACTTGAGAGGCCTTTGCCCCAGAACAGGTTGGCTGTCCCTTACTTTCTTGTTTTTTGAGACAGGGTCTTGCTCTATGGTTCAGGCTGGACTTAACTATGTAACCCAGGCTGGCCTCAAACATGAGTGATCCTCCTGCCTCAGCCTCCTGAGTACTGAGATTATAGGCTGTCCCTCACTTCTGTCCCTTACTTTATTCTTTTGGTTTTTTGAGACAGGGTTTCATTTTGTAGTTCAGGCTCGCCCTGACCTCTATGTAATCCAGGCTGGCCTCAAACTCATTATGATTCTCCTGCCTCGGCTTCCCGAATGATGTACCACCACCCCCAGTTTGTCCCCTCCTTTTAGACAGTAAATCCAGAAGCTGTACTGTTTTAGAGCAGAGTGAGTTGAGGTCTTGAGATAGAAAAGAAAGAACATTCCTCAAGGCAGTATTTGCCTATGGGGACAGCCGTTTTGTGGGGAAGGGAGAAGGTGCAGCTCAGCTGGGCCCATGGGAAGCTGGTCTGTCTGCTTTGTAGTCAGCATGATCTCACATGGCTCCAGTATGTATGTGTCTGTGGGTCCAGGCCACAGTGGTTGACAGCTCAGAGTGACAGGATCCCACGGGCATTTTGGCTGTGGTGTGGTCAGTAGCTGTGAGAAACAGGAGCACCAGAAGAAGAGGTGGCACAGAAAGGTGGCTGCTCTCCGCTAGCCTTCTATTACCTGCTTGGCCAGCCTGCGGCAGCCAGTGTGTCAGTGACCAGGATGGGCTGCGGGCCATGAATGTGCTGCTCATGCAAGGCCACAGCCTACAGCAAGGTGGAGCAGGCTCACTGGCAGGACGGGGGGCAGGCAAAGATACAGGTGGGCTTTTTCAGGAAAATCCTAATTGTAGCTCGGCCTGGTAGGACTGCTGTGGGTTAGACCTCTCACCCAAGAGATGGGCAAATGAAGATACTAAACAAGAAGGACAGGGGCTGTGGGACGGCAGAGGCCATACCCTGTACTTACCTGAGTTCCTGTGTGCTGGGGCTCATCTGTTAACCTGTGGCAGCAGGGGCAGAAATGACACTGAGGTCACAGGCAGGCTCTTCTCACTCCCTGGGTCTTCTGCAGGGGCTTTCCAGGACCCCCGCCCCAGCCCAGGGGTTTCTGGACTCCCTCTCTCCTTTGACGACTTTCCCTGACCAGTTATGATTTTTTACAACCAGCAACTGCACCTAACGTAAGGCATCAATGAGACAAACCTTTTGTAGAAGACAATAAATATGGAAACAAAGCTACCTTAAAAGGGGCTGGGGGAGTAGTACGTACATCTGGTTCTGAAAGCAAGCTGTCTGACTGGGTAGGGCTTTCCTCCTGCGTACTCCTGCTCACGCTGGGAGGGCAAACAGGGCCTGGGCCTCAGAGCTTGTACCTGTCCTCCAAGGGCCACTGCTGTCCAGACCCTGTGGACAATGTGCCAGGGCTCCCTCAGTGTGCAAACTGGACTGATGGCTCCCAACCCCAGGAAGGCAGTTCTGGGAGGCAGGAGCATAAAACAGCTCTGGGGTAGCTGAGGCAGTATGGGGGAAGGAACCTAGTTTGTGCCTCCGCTGTGTAGTCTCGATACACTTGGGGTGGAGGTGGCAGGGGAATGCACAGTAGGAAGAGTACCCAGTGGGTCAGAGCACTCTCTAGAGTAGAACCAGACAGAGCCAGGGTGGAAGAGGCAGAGGCATGAGCTAGGAGTGAATACAGATCTGGCTCTCACGGCTTTTGTATCAAGCAGACTGTGTGCGGACAGGTGCTCATCAAGTTGTGCTTATATTATGTCAGCACAATTCAACCCACAGAAAGCAAACATTCTCCCCTTCTCTGCTCTTTATGGTTGGTAGTTACTGATCTCAGGTGACCCAGGTGACTGCAATTAGTGCTTTGTCAGTCCACAGTAAACTCAGGTCTAGATGGTGGCAGAGAATCAAGAGGCTACCACATGCTCTTGTGGTGATATCCACATAAGGGCTACTTTATAGTTCCTAGGATCAATACAATGTTGAGATCTGACAATCAGACATTTAAAACAATCCTGCCCACCTCTCACCCCAATTCTAACACTCTTGCTCTCAGAGATGACACCTAAAAGCCACAGAAACAGAAGTTCAGGCATTCTCAGAAAGGTTTCACACATACAGGAACTCTGCTATGTACACTGAAAGAGAGATAACTAAGAGCAAGCAGCACAGAAAAAGAGAAGAGACACTGTCAGGGAAACTAAAGTCAAAGACTTTTAGAAAGCTCCTTGGCCAGGAGGTTTCTGCCAAGGGATGCCATTCCAGTTCTTTAGGGAGATGAGGCCTACATTCCAACTTGAGCCAGGACTCACAGCTGGTGTCTGCGGGCAGGGCAGGGCCTCACTAACTGCGGCAGGGCCCTTGGCTTCCTTTTGGGGACACGCAGGAAAGTGGAGGAGAGAGGCCTGAGAAAAGCTCCTCGAGTAGGGAGGGTATAGGGAAAGTGAGGCCAAGGCAGTAGTGGTAACATCTTCAGCTGAGAACACTCATGGGGTTTGGTTGCAATGTGCATGTGGGAGTGTGTTTGGGGCCTGTGTTACATAGGGGAATTTAGTTGTCTCCCACCTTCCTCTCTTTCCTGCCATCGGGAGAGGGGCATCTTCTCTGCATTCTAGTTGTCTACCTGCTGCCCTGCTCCTGTCTGTCTGCCATGGCCCAATGTGCCATTTGCACAGCCTCACACAGCCACTGTCCTGCTTCTCCGAGGCCTCACTCTGATTAATGAGATGGCTTCAGCACTGGCAGGATGTTTCTCCTCTTCCCCGAGTTGCCTCCTTGGCAATTTCAGTACCCTTGCTGACAAATTCTTTGCCCCTAAGCCTCCGAAGACCTCCCTCTTTCACGCACACCAGACTTCATCTTTTTTTTTTTTTGTCTTTTTGAGAAGGGTCTCACTATGCAGTTCAGGCTGGCCTTGAGCTCACTTTGTAGCCCAGGCTGGTCCTGAACTCACAATGATCCTCCTGCCTCAAGGGCACACCACACTCCAGAACCACCATGCCAGGGCTGCCCTCCTACCAAGCTTCTTGCTTGTATCTCCTACCTGACTGCTTTCCACCCTGCCTGAGATTCTTTCCTTCACTTAGGAAAGAACCTCATATTCTGCTTGACTACAGCATAGGGGTTGGAGTTGGAAAGTCCCAGAGAATCCAGGCTCTGCTTAGGACCCATACAGTGATCTCACCCCAAGCCCTGCCTACATGCCTCTCACGGGTCTGTGAAGCCAGAGAAAGCTTGGAAGTCGGTGTGGCCACTCATCTCTCTCCCTCTCCTGCCTTTACCTCTTAGGCTGACTGGCCGCTCCACCCATGCCTCTCCCCTGTCCTATCACCCTGTTGATTTCCTTGGATGGTTCAGTCACTGAGATCCTACTAAGTGCCAGACACTGTTCTAGGCACAGGGAAAAACCAACAAAACAGACTAAAATCTGCCTTGAGGGGCCTATGTTCTGTAGGAATTTACCAACAGGTATATTAATGATAGAAATAATAGCTAATTTCCTCCTGTCCCAAGAGAATTCTGTTACCTGTTCAGTATAAGTTTGAAGGACCAAGATTAAGGGCATAAAGTTTGGAGTCAGAAAGACCCAGTGCCTGCCTGACAATCATGAGGTCATGAGTTTGATTTCTGGGGCCAAAAAAAAAAAAAAAAAAAAATACCCAGTTCAAGCCCAGTTGGGGCTATTTAATAGCGACATTTGGGGAATCTCTCAGAGTCTATCCCCTCAGTGCGGAAAGGGCTGTATGTGTTTTACAGTACGCATACAAGTTAAATGAGATTATGTAAGGGAACCATTTACCACAGGTCTTCCACATACGAAATAGGTTTTATGTATAATAAAACTAGAAAAGCATTACTAGCCTTTGCTGACAGCTTTCATTCTTGCTTCTAGTCTTCCAGAAAGTCACAAAACCATTTGGTTATTGCAACCTACACTAATGCTAAACACATGCTTTCTTCCTTTTCAGAAACCTTTATTATAATTCAGTTTTATGATTAACTTTTTCTGTTGCTTCATTTTATCTCCCATTGATTTTGCATATCTAGTCTTGCTTTCCTAATTAGATTACAAGTTCCTTGAGGCAAGAGATCATGTTTTGTGTTTTGCTTGTGTCTACTTCCTGTATCCCAACCACCTACCCCCAGACAAGGAAGCTTGTATGGATCATTACGTGTACGTAAAACTAAACTGTCAGCTAGGAAAGCAGGCAGAAATACTCAAGGAGCTGAAGGCTTTGGGAAAGGTGAACCACGGGAGGAAGGAGGGGAAGAGAGGAGCATGATGTCCATGGGCTCTAGAGCTGAGGCTCCCCATTTACACTAGGGTCCTGCTGGGCTGCCTTTACCTCTGTCTTTCCCATTCTGCATCTTCTCTTCTTCTTCCTCTGCACATTCCTCTGCTGTGAAAACAAGTTCAAGGAGGCCAGTGACCCTTTGGCACAGCACAGGCATTGAAGAAGGGTGCGTGGGTTAACTCAGGAGGTTTGGGATGGAGCTCTGGCTAATGGCTCAAGATTTCAGGCCTCCATAGGCCCCAAACTTGCCTTCTCTACTCCTTCTGAGCTCCATACCCCAGCACTGTTTAATAGGAGCCTATAAGAAGCCGAGCAGCCTGATGTCACCCACCCTGCTGTTTGCCATGCTGCTGACTTCACCGGTGACTACAGCGGGCATAAGGGAGCGCCTGTTTTCCCTGGGATGATGACATCTACTAAGGATAGATACAAGGTATATCCCTGGGAGATAGCTGTATGTTGGGGAGGGAAGGATACACCTTATGTCTTGCATTCAGGTTCAAGAAAGATGCACATGGAGGAATGCCTAGATTAATAATGACTTCTAGGGGAAAAAAAGAAGAAAAAAGGAAGTTTTAATTGACCACAAACTTAAAATGACTACACAATGCAAAGTGGCTCTGTAGACCAAAGCTAGTGCTGGCTAAGGCTGCTATCCAGGGCCCCACTAAAAGGCAGTTACAGATCCCCTCTGCTGTACAGGACAAGCCCCTCTGTGATATGGAGCAGTGTATTCAGACCAGGGTATTCACTTTAACTGGGGCCTTAGAAATCTGGGCCACATCTGGTGTGGTCAAACAGGATGGTAAAGTGAAAATCATGTCGTTCAGGGTGACTAAGGGACTGAGGAGTGTCATCTTAAGAGAAGATGGGGGAAGTACCATGTTATCTGCCATCAAACACTTGAAAGGTGACCTGCAAAGGAGGGACTGAACTGACTGTGGAGTTTTAGATGGGCAGAAAAGATGAATCATCTATGAGAAGGCAGATTTTGGCTCCCAAATATGGAAGAACTTTCCAGTGGTTACAGCTGGTCATGAATGAGCTCACTGGAAATATTAAAGCAGACCCCCCGACCCCAGTATTGGGGATTAGACTCATGGCCTCATGCATGCTTCGCAAGTGCTTGACCACTGAGCTATACCCCTAGCCATTTTTATTTTTGTAATTTTTGAGACAGGGTCTTGCTAAGTTTAAAGTTGTCCAGGCTGGCCTTAAACTTTTGATTCTCCCGCCTTAGCCTCCTAAGTAGCTGGGATTACAGACATGCACCAGCACACCCAGCTTTTCAGAGGGTGACAAGTTGGATTAAATGTCCTCTAAAACCCTTTGAACTCTATCAACCCATTATTTGTTTGTTTGTTTGTTTATTTATTTTCTGAAACAGGGTCTTGCTATGTTCAGGCTGACCTTGAACTTTAGGCAGTGCAGGCTGGCCTCAAACTTGTGGCAATCCTCCTGCCTCAGCCTCTCAACTGCTGGTATTACAGGTGTGTGTTGGCACACCCAGCCTGATCCCATTATTTATAAAAGTATTTTTTAAATGATGAAAAAGACAGGTTATGGAGATATGTCAGATGTACACACTACAGAGTTAAAGAAAAGCTCCTCGAGTCTGAATATCTGTTCTCATCCTAACAAAACCTTGTGAAACTGACCAAGGAGATGGTAAACATGTGCTGGTGCTGGGCAAGGCTCTTCTATTCACTGAGAACTGGGAACCTTCACATGTATATAGAATTTATTTTTTGTAGGGATGCGGGAGTGCATATGGTTTAGCCTACATCTACCACAGGCTTCAGTGCTCAGGAGTGAAGCATGTCAAGGAGAACAGGCCTCACAGAATCCTGGGTCTGACTTCCTGTCATGGGTAGGTCAGGAGCACTGGCTCATGTTCTGATGACCTAAGTTCTAGGGGACAGCTATGTCCCCCAAAGTGGCACGACCCCAGGCAGACCACTTTTCTGATAATCATGGATCATACTTATGTCACAAGACGATTGAACAGCAGATGTCTAAGATGCCCTCCAGGTGACACTATATAATTTTGTTAAAACCGCCCTTCCTACTCTGAGAGCTTGTTCAGTATCCCTATAAATGCTTAAATTTTTGAAGCTATTTAGTTTCCACATGCTTTCTATTTACTGATTTACCATTACTAGCACTTACATCATACTTGCATCTTAGTTCGAGGAGCTTAGAAGCCACCGATTTTGCATAAATGGTAACAAGTGGCCTTGAGGCACAAGTGTAGTTCATCTCTAAGCCTAAAATCCCCTGGGAAATTCCCTTGAAGAGCGGGATTTCCAGCCTCTGAGGGAGACAGATCAGGGAGAAAACCTAATCAACTGTGAGGTCTTCTCTGAAGGCCATTACTCTGTGTGTGTGTGTGTGTGTGTGTGTGTGTAAGTGTAAGGGGGGCTGTGCTTCTGTGGGACTAAGAGACAGGATCAGATGGGGAGAGGGGCATCATAAAGCTGCTGAAGCAAGAGAATCTACATTTGACCTGCTTTGGAAAGACCAGCCAGACCACATGCATGTTCTCTTTTGAAGGAGAACAGGACTCCGAGCAGAGGTGTGTGCTAGACCTTGTTTTGGTCCCATAAAAACTCTAACAGTGATATGTTCCCCTACTGAAAAACACCGGGGTCATCTTCTCTAAAGTATCTGAATAGGACAAGGAGAAACTGCTCTGTATTTTTAATAACCCCAAGAAGCTACCACAAGGCACTCACAAACACTGTGTTAGGTAAAAAGGGGACAGAAGAGACCCCTCAGTGTGAGGGATGTGCTGCAATTGGGAAGGGAGCTCACTTGGGTAACATGTCACACGGGAATCCCAGCACTGGAAACAACGTGCAAGAATCACATGTTCTACCACTGACGGAGTCATGGGGACACTTGGAGGTATGATGATATGTGAAAGGCTTTTTTATTTTCTCTTTCCTGGGTTTTACATGAGCAGAAAATGCTACAGGGCAGAGGTCTCTGGGAAGTCACTGCAGTGGCTGAGAGATGGAGACAGATAAGACTGGATGTGAGGAGTAAAGGAAGCAGGAGGTCGCCAAGTTCAGATGAAATCAGAGCCTGGTTATAGACAAAAGGAGAGGGGATAGGGTTTCAAAACCAAATCAACAGGAGAAAGCAGACAGACAGCTGGGGAAGCCCAGCACTGGAGGCTGACATAGTGGCTGACATCCAGGAAAGCTTCCGAATGGGATGGTGGTCAGGCCTGGGGAAAGAGCTGCTGTGGACAAAGTGTAGGCAGGAGATGAGGGGGTCAGGTTGAGGCCTGGCTGCACTGAAGATCTGAATTTCTTTAAATTCAGAACTGTGTTTCTTCCACCAGATGGATCTGCAGGATAAACCTAAATGTGTAACTGCCCCTCTGTGATCACATATGAGAGGAAGGCACACTTGGTGGAGGGTCCACCTGCTCCTAGGAGGCAAAACCAAATGGTAAAATGAGAGGTCATGGGCCAGACAGTGATGTGCCACCAGGGCGGGTACAAGGGGAGATGGGAGGCTGGTGGGGAGCTCTGAGCATCACCTGAATGGAGCTCCTTCACCAGGGATGACATGGTGTTGGTGATGGAGTCAGCGGCCACCAGCAGGTCATTGTGGAGGTTTCTCCTCGTACCTGAAGGGAGTCAGAGCAGATGGCGATGCAGGATGGGGCATGGAGAAAAAAGAGCCCAGCAGATGCCTCAGTCCGCCAAGCCTTTGGGCACAGATGCAGGACAGCTAAGGGAGATGGGGCTGTGGCAGCTCCACCTATTCCCCCACACCAGGAGACCATTCCCACGCCCTCTGTCTTCTCCACCTGGATAGCATAGCCTGTCAAGTCCATGCTTTGTAGCCAACATACAATATAAAAAAAGTTGGGTTCTAGAATAAGCCTTCCACCAAGGTGTTCTCACCCTTAAGGGGCTTTATCCTCCAACATCATCACCTCCCACTTTCTTGTCCCCAGCCCCCTCAGGGCATCCTCCCCAACTCAATGTTGTGGCTCCCTAGCTCTTTGGATGGCTGTGGCAATTCTGTGCTTAGGGGACCTTTAGCTAGGTCCTATTTAGAGAACCAGTCTTCCTGCTTTTGCTTGTTCTAAGGACCTTCTAGGCCCAGGATGTGATTTTAGATTACTGCACCCAATTCCTCTGGAGATAGCAAAGCCCAAGTTGGGAAAGAGGGCAAGGCGCTTCCCTCCACCTAGAAGAAAGAGCACAGAACCCCTGGAGGCTTGTTCTTCGCATACGTATGAAGCCTGCAGACCTCTGCTGGAGACCAGCCCATCTACTGAGAAGAGGCCAACACTTCAACTATTTATACCATAAATCTGACACATTAAGCCAAAGTATCTGATTATCTAAAGCCAAGAACACATAGGGAAGGAAGTGGACAAAGTCTCAGTGGGAATCTTGTACATACTTTCTAGTCCCTTTGTCTCCCTATTAGACTTGGGCCCAGACACTCACCTTGTGCAAAGGCTTCCTGCACGTCGCCCCCAACTCCACTTAGTGAATCCTGTGGGCAGTGGGTAGGGGTGGAGCCAGCAGATGTGGAGCGGACAGGCATGGGCATGGGGCGGCCACCTCCGTGAGTGGGTGATGTATGTGGTGACGCTGTGGCCTGAGCCTGAGAGGATCAGAGAGAAGATCCATCATTTCAGGTGTCCCACCTTGCTGAGGAAGTGAGAGCCCTTCTCAATCAGTCTGAGTTAGCCAGCAGTTTGCTGATGTATGATTGTGTTTGAAAGGAAGGAGCCAGGCTGTCTCCAGGACAGGGGAAAGGAAGAAAAGGGAAGTGGAAGGGGCAGGGGAGGGAAGGGTAAGACTGGGAATAGGGCAACGAGGAGGCCAGCAGAGAGAGGAAGCCTTCAGGTGGGCAGACTGGGCAGAGCAGCAGGGCCAAGGGTCCAGGCCCCACTACAAATAATAACACACCCATCTCCATGTTTGCCTACACTCATGTATGCTGTCATGGGATCCCCCACAAACCTGTGTGTAGAAATGGCTCATCGCTTTTTTCTTTTAATTTAAGGGCTCATTGCTTTATAGAAATTTTATAGAAGAATGAAAAGAGTGTGCATGAGGCTGTGTGGCTCTCCAGTGGCCTGTCCTCTGCATGTGGCAGCTTCTACCCCACGTGAATGTGCTGCTGAGTTACATGCAGGGAGTGGGAGGCAGGCTGCTTCCCAGGGGCCTAACTTAGGACCAGCAAGGTATATTGCACTGCACCTGCCACACATGTAGGGGAGGCCTCTTGTGGGCATCCTGTGGGACCAGTGAGAGTGGACACATACTAAGTAGAGTGACCTTTCCTTGTGAAGGAAACTATAGTTTTAGAAGGGAAGCAGGGGGATTAAAAAAAAAAAAAAAACAAAAACAAAAAAAACAGTCAAAGGCCACTACTGAGCCTGGGCTCCACTGCTCTTTGGAGCCAGAGAACTGGGGGTCACAGACTGGGGTTGGTGTGGAAGTAAAACTGGTAAAATATAAGCCCAAGTATGAGAACAAGTTCAAATAAAGAGAACTCGCCTGCGATCCAGCTCAGAAACTCTGTGTACACAGAGAATGTGCCCTGAACAAGTAGGCAGGCTATATACCTAGCACCTCACTTCAGTATGGCAACCTGTGGGGACTGAGCCAAAAAAGGTGGTAGTCTGTATGGTTCTTGCTCTGAATCATTTGTGCAGTATTTTGAGAACTACAAAAAACTCAGAGAGCTAATAGGTATACCATAATAATCCACTCCGAGTGAAGTGGCTTACCTATATGTACATCTATGACTAAGAATGATATATAATATCGCCATACTTTTACATTTTACTTGAATGGTATTTTACTGCAAATACCATTTTGCAATTTGCTTTTATCTCTGCACACTCTGTGAGATCTATCCTTGATACAAATACATATGAACCTAGAACTTTACCTCACACTACACGCAAAAAGGACTCAAGTGGCTACAACAGCTAAATAGGACAGCAGGACTCACAGTAACTTAACAGCTATAACTACATAACTTCTCAAAAAAAAAAAAAAAAAGAAAATATTTTGACCCTGGGTTAAAGATTTATTAAATATGACACTGAAACTATGATACGTAAAAGAAAAAAATGGATGCAACTGATTTTTGTCAAAATTCAACACTTTTGCCAAATTAGCTAGAGGATTTTGATTGTTCTTATCACAAAGAAAATATGTGCAATGATGGATATCCTGAGTTTATCAAACACAATTTATAAATGCACCAAAATATCACACTGTACCCTTAAGAGATGTACAATTTTTTAAAAAAAGATGTTTGTTTATTTATTTATTTAGTCAGTCAGTTAGTCAGTCAGTCTTTTTTTTTTTTTTTTGGTTTTTCTCCGGTACTGGGAACCGAACTCATGACCTTGCGCTTGCCAGGCAGGCGCTTTGCCACTGAGCTAAATCCCCAGCCCCGTCAGTCAGTCTTTTGAGACAGGGTTCCAGTACGCAGTCCAGGCTGGCCTTGAATTCACTTTGTAGCCCAGGCTGGCCCCAAACTTGAAGCGATCCTCCTGCCTCAGTTTCTCAAGCGCTGAAATTACAGGTGTGTGCTATCACACCTGTACAATTATCTTTTAATTAAGAAAACTTCTGCTTTTCTAAAAACATTGTTAAATACTGTACCAAATGGGCAAATCAACTCAAAATGGACCAACAACCCTAAATGTAAGAGCTAAAACTGTAAAATTATACAAGATAACATATGGGGAAAGCTTTATGACATTAGATTAAGCAAAGAATTTCTAGATATGATACCAAAAGTAGAAGCTACACAAGAACTAGATAAACCAAACATCGTCAGAATTAAATACTGTGCTTCAAAAGATACCATCAAAAAAAAAAAAAAATGAAAAGACAACACACAGAAAGGGAGAAAAGTTTTGTAAATCATTTATCTGATATGAGACCTATGTCTAGCACATATATAAATGCCCAACAGGCACATGAAAAGATAATTTAAGATTATTAGACATTAGGGAAATGCAAATTAAAACCACTATGCAATGCCATTTTATACTCATTAGGATGGCTATAAATAAGAAAGACAGTAACAAGTGTTGGCAAGGATGTGGAGATATTCAAATCCCCATACAGTGCCAGGAGAACTAGTGCAGCTGCTTTGGAAAACAGTCTAAAAGTTCTTCAAAAGGCTAAATATCAAGCACCACACAACACAGTAATTCTACTTCTAGGTGTATCACCAAGAGAAATGAAAACATGCTCACATGAAGTCTGTATCCGAATACTCATAGTAGGATTACTCAATCCAGCCCAAAACTGGAAACTCAAATTTCTACCAATTGATGAATTACTTAAATAAAATATGGTATATCCATACAATGGAATATTATTTGGCAATAAGAAGGAATGAAATATTGATACATGCTACAACGTGATGAAACTGGAAAACATTTTGGTAAGTGAAAAAAATCACAGAAGACCATATATTATGTGATTTCATTCATATGAAATGTTGAGAAGAGGTAAATCGTAAGAGGTTGAGAACAGGTTAGTGGTTATCTGGGCTGGAGAGGGGTCTAAAAGATGAGAAATTAGTACTGGTGGGTATGAGGTTTCTTTTTGAAGTTAATGATATATTCTACAATTGATATATTATATATCAAAAGACCACTGAATTTTACACTTTAATATTGTGAATTATACAGTATGTGAACTATATTTCAAAAATTTTTTTCCCAAAAAATATTATTATAAAAAAACCATTAAGAAAAATAAGTGCCAGGGATATAGCTCAGTAGCATAGCACCTTTCTGGCAAGCACATGATCCTGAGTTCAATTCCCGGTACAAAAAAAAGCCACAGCCAGGGGGAAATATTTGCAAACTATATCTGATAAAGAACTTATGTCTGGAACCTATAAAGAATGCCTACAAGTCAACATTAAGATGACAAACAAGCCAATTACAAAATGGGCCAAGACTTGAAGAGACATTTCACCAAATGAGATGTACAAATAGGCTAATCACAACATGAAAAATGTCAACATGAGGAGTCATGAGGGAAATGGAAATTGAAAACACAATGTAATATCATTTATATTATTACACTGAAACAGCTATAATCAAAAAGACTGAGGAAGATGTGGGGAAACTGAAAGCCCTATACAATGCTGATGAGACTGCAAAAGGTGTGACCGTTTTAAAAAATGTTTCAGCAGTTTTTTAAAGTATTACATGTAGCCTTAATCATATAGCTCAGAAAATTCCACTCGTGAGTTCCTCCAAGGGAAACGAAAACACATGTCCACCAAAAATACACACAAATATTCACAGGCAACAGTGTAATGGCCAAAAAGTGGAACTCCCCCGCAAATCCATTAACTCATGAGTGGAATAACAAAAGGTGGTACTACACCACAGGATACTATGGGCTTTTTACTGCTGTTATGGTTTACATCCAGATGTTTCCCCCAAAGCCTTATGAGCTCACAGGAGGGGTTTTGTGAGGTGTGTCACCAGGAGTGTGGCCTGGAAGGGCTTTTTCCCTCCCTCCTCCTGTGATTACTCTGCTTCCTGTTGCAGCAACCTCCTGGGCCATGCCCTCTGTCATGCTGCTTTGCCTTAGAACCAGCTGACTATGGGCTGAAACCTCTACAGACTGTGAGCCAAAATAAACCTTTTCTCCTTTAACTTGTGGTGTCCCAGGGACAAGAAAGTAACTAAGACAGCTTCATAGAGTACTTTACTGTTGTTTAACTTTTAGGACAATTTTCCATTGATGACTAAATATGTTCTATTGTGTGGAATATTCGCTTCTATTTTTGTCAGTGGTTATAAAACATTTTACTAGTATTTACTTTTACAGGGTATGTATCTTTTCTTTTGTTACTTTATGAATGAATCATGAATCCTGTTTTAGCCAGTTAATATTATTACATATTAATCATTGTACTTTTGAGATTCTATTTACCTTTATCCTATTTTTAGGTCATTTTTATGTGAGAGGGAGCAGATTATAATGGATAAAACCCATGATTTAAAGATGTAAAGGTGCTGCTTTCAGGATGTAAGACAGAGCTGGAAAGTACAAATGAGTGGCCACACCCATTGATTTCAGACCCAATCCAAACTAGATCAGGAAACTGGGGAAAGAGAGGAGGGAATCTACAGAGTCCAACACAAAAAAAGTCCTATGAACTAGCAGGAGTTTGGGATGTTAAGGATCATAAAAGTATGGTGATAAGCAGAGGCCAAGGCCTTTCCTGGGCTCTGAGGGGGCCTGGGAATTCAGATGCCTCAGCCACAGAGCTGGGAGTGCTGCTGTGAGAATCAGAGCTATCTGTGATGGGATGACCACCCATGGTCTAGGTCTCATACAGGTGGAGCTGGGGACATTCCTCCCCACCAGGTCAGACTCTGAGACACAGTGCCAACCTCAGGCATAAGAAGAGGGATTAGGGTCTGTGAAGTTCTGGCTTCAGGGTTGGCCTAGAAATAGTTGGATTAAGTGTACAACTCAGACAGAGTGAGAACTCAAGGTGGAAATTAGATCCAGCTAAAGACAAAATGACGTGTGAAATTCAAACTTACTTCACTCAGAAGTGTCCCTCAGAAGACCAGCCCAGCAAGATGTACCCAGTGAGTCCTCATAAATCTTCCCTCTGTGATCTGGGCTTGAGGACTAAGCACTACAGCCACAAGCCCCAAGGTGAACACATAACTGCTTTTTAAGAACATGAAATAGAACCTCTGCCAATATTTTAATATGAAAATGATGACGGGGATGAAACGAGAGATGGGCAGTAACATGTGGCTAAAATGGCAGGATCAGGAAGAGTGAAACCTACAGCCCCAGGCCAGCTTTAAGTCATCAGCCAGTTTCCTGGCTCACTGCCCAGCAGATGCCTTCAGAGGGAGAGAAAAATCAGACTCCTGAAGTTACCTTTGTTCAGCACAGTTGAAATAGCAAAGCTAAAACCACTGGGAAAGTGATATTCTCTCTACCAGTCTTATATCCTAACCCCTGCCCTTAGCATCTTACTAGATTACAACAGTGTAGAACAGAGCTCCAGAGGCCCCTGTGAACACTGGTTCAGGCAGAGTAATGCTAACCGGCACCCTGGGCAAATCAAAGAGACCAGTTATAGTGCCCCAACATGCACCTGCCTCAGCCAGGCCCAAGGCTGAGGATTAGGAAGCCTAAAGGCTAGTTTGATCTGGAGAAGGATACACTGGTGCCAGGGTGTCAAATGACTGCTATGGGGTGGTTTTGACAAAAAGCAAGAGGTCTGACAACAGTTCTTTTGCTCTGTTGAAAGGGCTGTACTCTCCTCTGCATTTGCTCTGCCAGGCCCCTGTCTACTCCTGATGGCCCTCCAGGTGTTGGCCTTGTTGCTTCCCCCTATAGGCTGAGATGGTTCTGCAGAGGTCTGTGTATCTCCTGTCTCACCATTATCTTGCTTCTTAAATTCCATCCTCTGCATCACTGTGCTTAGCACAGATAAATGCTTAGTAACTACTTGTTAAGTGACAACGACAGGAATCAAGTTTCTGGCTTTTTTCCTTCTGTATTGGAAAGTGGGAAAGTAGCCAGAGCAGGCAATGATCTCCAGGGAGTAATAAATCTCTCTATCATCAGTAAATCTTTGTGTGAAATACTGTAATAGCCAGACCTCTGAGAAGGCCCCCAATGAATGACCCCCTCCATTCACAACCTGGAGTAAGCTCTCCTGGCATGTGGGCTTAGACGAACGGGATGCCTCTTCTGAGATTAGATGAGAAAAGATTGTGATTGTCTCGGCCACACTCCTGCTTGCTTGCTCTGATGAGGCCAGCTGTCATCTGTGAGCTGCCCTATGGAGAGGCACTGGGGTGGCTTCCAGCTGTCAGCCAGCACTGCATCAAGACCTTCATCCCACAAATCACAAGGAACAGAGCCCTGCCAATAACCATGGGAGTTGTTGAGCCTTGAGGTGATTGTAGTCTTCTCAGAGAGCCTGAGCTGAAGGACCCAGGAACACAGCACCCAGTTCCTGGCTCGCAAAAGCTGCGGAATAATCGCTATTTGTTTATCTAAGCTACTAAGGCTCTCAGGCAACTTGTTGTGTAGCAACAAGTAACTTATACATAAGGCTGATTTAAAAAAATATATCAATAGATCAACTGCATATGCTGAACATTTGACTGACAAGGGGACTAGAGGAATTTGGGGATATGTAATATTAGGACCAAAGGGCCTCATGGCAGGCCAAAGACCCAGGAAAGTGGCTATGGATGAGAAGAGAGGGAGGGTTATTTTATCAGCAACATATCTTCCTAACTACGAATGTGCCCAGGGTCTGGAATGCATCAGCCTGTCCTGACATGGATGGTTTCAGCTTCTTTGCCTTGTTGATAATTACCAGCACCCACCAGCATTTTTCTGCTTCCTGAAGAAAGGGGCAGTGCACATTCTGAGATGCAATCCCAGCTCTTCTCAGCACCTGGGTGGACTCTTAGAGGGGCAGATGGAGTCAGTGATAGAGCATGGAACAGAGGTTGGGGATTTTCTTCTTAACTGTGCAGCACACATACCTGACCATTTCTGGGCCTCTGTAATCTTCACCAGGTAACCTCATCTCAGAAATGCTAAGTGACTATGGCATGCCTTTATCTGAACCACTTTTGTCAGTGACGAACACACTTCTGAGGGTCACAGGGATCTCACAGTTCCATCACGGCACATTCTACTTGCAATCTGCCTTCCTCACAATGAAGTCAATGCTAGAGATGCTGAGCACGGAAGCCTAATACAGATGAAGCTGATTAGGAGGTTCAGGGAGCAGGCCCCTGTGCAGAGAATGGGATTATCTCCAGAAACACAGAAACAAGGTCCTTTCAATTAAACAAGCACAAACTGTGCACACAATCTGAAACTACACCTGCAATGCAAACAGCCCTCTCAGTTTGCTGACATACACTGTTAACTCTGCCTACATGACAGACACGGGTCAGAAAGGTACATGCACTGCACTGCACAACTTCACCTTGTCTCACGAGCACAGATGGGCTTTATGCTTTCAACCAATCCAGAATAAGCAGCAGAGGGGAAGCTGGTGGGAGGACCCCACAAAGTCTGTCAAGGTGGAGGAGCTAGTTGGGTGCCCAAGGGGAAGAGGACCAGCTGCCCAATAATAGGCTTAAACCACTGTGTACCTCTGGATTTTAGCTGCCAGGAGAGGGGCAATTAGCCTGGCAAAGCAAGGGAAACTGCAACATGCTACTGAGTGTTTTAAGGTTTCTTGGTGTAAGGATAGTGGGATCTTGTAACCTATAGCTAAGACTCAAATCAGCACAGGCCAATCATCTGTCTAACCAGTAACTTAGCACAATAAGAGCCCTGTAACTCAGTTTCTCAGAGCACAGATGTCCCTTGTAGTTTCAAACAATTCTGCTGGAACGTAGGGCTAGAGACACAATCTGAGCAGCTTTCTAGACTGCTGGCTCTTCACTTTTCAGGCCAGCAAAGACTCTTGAGAACCCGAGGAAGCTATGCATCATGTTTCAAGAAAAGTGATCAGAAATTAGACTTATAATTTCAAAGGACCATAGATAAATAGCTTGTTTTAGGCCAACATTCATTTGTATTTGAGACAACTGAGACCTAGAGTGGCTACAGGTCACAAGGCTAGAAGAGCACCTGGGTCTTCTAGTGGTCTCACACTGCTAGGAGAAACGTAAGCATGCTGGGATCTTAGCACCATCTTTTTAAGGTCAAAAAGGACATGAATCAGTCAAGACATCTTGTTACAAAAGTTGACTATGATTTTCTATAGAAGAGTCTATTTCACCGGACATGATGGCACTTACCTGGAATCTCAGCACTCAGGAGGCTGAGGTAGAGGGATCATTGCGAGTTCAAGGCCAGCCTGGGCTACAAAGTGAGCTCAAGGCCAGCCTGAACTGCACAGCGAGACCCTGTCTCAAAAAAAAAAAAAAGGAGTCAATTTCATTTCCTGTAAGTTAAAAATGTGGGAGAGGAGAGTACAGGGAGTAATGACTTAGTCCCTTATCTAGAACACAGATCTAATACTGGAGCCAATACAGGTACAGAGAGTGCCAGAGAGGTGAGCTGAGGACACAGTGATCCCTCCCTAGCCCTGCAACTGAACACAGAGACAGGGACTCACATGGTAAGGCAGAGAATTGCTAGAAGGCCAGCTGCACAGACAGAAGAGCACTGTCTTTAGTAGAAAAATGATACTGCTTCTGGCCGTGTTTAGGCATCCCCAGCATGGTGCCTGGCACACAGTAGGGGCACCATAAATAGTACTTCCCTTCTCCCTTGTGAAGGTAGGAGTTGTCTTATTTTCTTGGTATGCAAGATAGTCATGTAACCAACCCCTGGAGGTCAGTGGCAAAAAGCCTGCTGTGACAGCTAATGTCCTCCGTGGGCTTAATAATAGCACAGCCTCCACCCCATGCAATCCCCAAGTAGGGTACTATCACGACAACAGAGTAGAGGACACTGCAGCCTCCACCCCTCTCTCTGACTCATGGCTACCTGCCAGGCAGCAGATGGCCTATGTGGACAATTACCTCCATTTTGTTGTACTATAGTTAAATTAAACAAACTGGCCTTTTTGCTGCCAATTTTCAGAGGCCCTAGAAGGCAGCGTTGGGAGAAAGAAGCTAATGTAGACAAGACATGAAATGTAGACAAGACAACCACGGCTGTATGGAAGCTGGGATGGATAAAGAACTTTGAGTGGACTTTGAACATCTTCTCTAACGGGAAGCAAAAGCCCTTCATGCTATTTCAAGGTGATGCTGGTCACATTATGTTTGGAAGACACAGCTACCTCACTGACTATAGGAGAACAGAACAGATAGGGGACAGATTTTCTGTGGTTGCACTGTTTGTCCTGCTGCAAGATGAGAAAATAATTGCTTACCTGGCAACAGTTCAGGCTGCTGAGAGTTAGGACTGGGGATGGAAGTCACAGACATCATGGACCAAGATGAAGGAGATGTTTGAGTGAGAGCAAGCAGCAAAGCAGAAGGCTGCTAGCAGTCTCCTCTGGAATGAACCAGATGCCTGGAAAGGACATACTTGGAGGTGTTTTGTCTTAGCAACATGCCCACCTGGAAGCTACCCTCAGTACAGCCTTTGAAAGACAAATATGACTTCTAAACATGGAGAGAGGGGCTGAGGAGTTTATGATGTTCCTCTGCTCTTTTCACCATTAATACATGTGTGTACCTGTTGTATGTCTGCTGGAAGGATAACGCTACCAACAAGTCTGCCATGAGGTCTTGGCAGCACAGAAGGTTGACCCTTGTTTGTTCCACATCACATCAGGTACCTCAGGGTGCAGAAATGACCCACCAGTCACTGTGGTGTGCATGGGGTGTTCTGTGACTGCTGATGTTCTGTGATGAAGGTGTTGGCAATGGGTAAAAGGTTAAGGTTCTCAGTCTTTATGATTTTGTCTCCAGTAAAGACATGCTAAATTACACAGAAGACAGCTTACTCCAATACTTAAAGGGATGGATGGTAAGATGTTTAGTTATTTTTTAGTGGAAATAGGAAGGCATATTGAATTACTGGAACAAAGAACAATCTATTGGAACTCACCATAAACCCAAAGATCAAAAGAAAGTTGAAATTTAATCTTTTAGCTAAGCTCATAAATCCCATTTTAGAATTATTCTTTTTCTGTTGGTTTCCCTTCATTTACCCAACCCCATGTAAAGTTGGTCTCCCTTGTTAGTCCTCATTGCAGGATTTAAAGCCAGTTCTTAGCAAACTGATTAGGGATCTCATGGAGAGAAAATTCCCCATAAAATGAATACCAAACACTCAGATTGCATATTAGAAACAAAAACTAACATAGTCTCTCAGGATGGTGTGGTCCTTATTCAGACAGATATCAATTATGAGGCAGGAAGGAATGATATTTTAAAGTCCAATGAGTCCAAGTTAACTGCTTATCGGTAAGCAAAACTTGTGTATGAAGTACGGCTCCTTTATTCAATAACACTGTACTTTTCTTCTACTGCTTGTGATGGTTAAGCTTAACTGTCAACTTGACTGGCTTTGAAATTGCCAACAGGATTAGTAAAGCATACTTCTGGGTGTGTCTGGGTGGGCTGTTCCTGGCCCCTTCTTCTCTGGTGCTATTCCCTTGCTCTCTTTCCTGGCCACCATGACCTAAGCAGCTTTGCTCCACCATGCCCTTCTATCATAATGTGCTTTTCTTGAAGCCACGCTCCAAAAGCTCTGACACTGTGGGCAACCTCTGAAACTAAGGAAAACGATACTGCTCTTGGTGATGTTTAAGCATTCCCAGTGTGGTGCCTGGCACACAGTGCCATAGTGCCTTCTCTTCTTGTAGAATAGGTAGGAATTGTTTTATCTCCTTGGTACAAAAAAATAAATCCTTTCTCCTTTAAGTTGTATATGTTAAACATTTGGTTCCAGCAATGAAAAGATGTCTAATATAAAAAACTGGTACCAGAGAATGGGGTCACTGCTATGACTATACCTGACTACGTGGTTCGGAAGCCTTTGGAATTGGTTTGGAGAGTTTGGAAAAGTTTGGAGAACTGGGCTAGAGAGGCCCTAGAATGCTGTAAAAAGAGATTTTTGTTTTGTTTTTGTTTGAGACAGGGTCTTGCTATGTAGTTCAGGCTGTCCTTGAACTATGTAGTTCAGGCTGTCCTTCAACTCAAGGCAGTCTTCCTGCCTCTGCCTCCCAAGTACTGGAAATACAGGCATGTATCACCACACCCAAATAAGATGAGCTTTATAGGTGATCATGGTCAGAGCTCAGAAGACTAGAATGCTAATAGGAATGTGGACAGCAAAGGTCAGGCTCATACAGTTTTAGACTGGAATGAGGACTGTGTTCAGAACTTGACTAGAGGCCATGTATGCTACACTCTGGGAAACAACTTGTCTGTCTTCTACCATGGACTGACACTTTGCAGAAGGCTAAACTTAAAGACTAACTGATCTAGTAGAGGAACTCTCAAGGCAGCCCAATGTTCAGGCTAGGGCATGGGTACTACTAGCTGCTTTTGGTCACATGTACTTTTACTAACTATGTGTTCTTAACCTCTCTGTACCTCAGCAGAGCAAAAGTATTTGAAAAACTTAAATGTTGGCCAGAAAAGAACTATGTGTAGAGATGGGGCTGGAGGAGGTGTGGTTGCCATTAGACAGAAACCAAGGAATCAGCAAGGCCCCACCTATCACTGACTAAAGGGTGCAAAAGTATAGCCCTTTCTGTTGAAAAAAGAGGGGTGACAACTGCAAGCATCTTGAAGGTGTAACTACAATAGGTAGAAGGGCTTGAATAAGGGATGAAGGCAATGAAAGGACATGAGTGAAGGCCCTGGGGCATGAGTAGGAAGTGTTCTTGGGAATAAGGGAGGACAAGAGGCCAGTGTGCAGACAGCATAAAAGGTGTCTAGAGCTGAAAGAGCAGTGTAGGCAGTGATAATCCAGAGCCACCTAGTTTATTTCACAGGTCACAGATGGGTAAACTAGAGCTCATGGCAAGTATGGATTGCCACTTTTTAAGTAGTCCATGAGCCAAGTGTTTTTTGTTGTTTTTCTTTAACTTTTTAAAGTGGTTATATTTTAAGGGATTGTAAATACCTACAGAGAATCTTGCTTTTGGCCCCCCAAAAGCTGAAAACATTTATTGTCTAGCCCTTTAAGAAGCTTGCTACCCCCTGCTACAGGCAATGGCAAGAGAGAGCTACTCCAGATTTCTGATGAGGGAAGTCATGTGGCCAGTGTACTCCGTGTTTAGGAATCCACTTTTGGACAATGTGAAGGATGGACAGGGTGTGTGTCTATATGTAGTGAGTTTAAGAGACAGGATACAGAAGCCCTATAATGTATGACACATATCCCAATTGAACAGGTGGCAGATAATGGAGGCTGGAACAAAGAGTGGTGTCAGGAACAGACAGGAAGAAGGAGATGCAAACGACTTTTAGGACACAAAATTGACCAGACCTTGGTGACTAAAACAGAAACACAGAAGACTGGAAGGTTGTTGGTATGAGTGTGGGGTGTTCTGGCAATGACATTGAGAGGCAAAACATATGGAGAGAGGAGTTATCTATGTGAAAAGAAGCCTGGAAATCTTTCACCATCCCCGCCAAACCCATGCTTGAATACTGGGGACTCAGTGCCTTGGTGCACATGGACATCCCAGAGGTCTCTGGGCTATATGCAGGGCTTCCTAACTGGGATAATTTTATTCACTAGTGTGGGAGCATTTGGGAGATATTAAGGATGCTGCTAAACTTGCCATAATGCACTAGGTAATTCCCCACAAAACAGTTATTTGGCTCCAAATGGCAGTCATACCAAGGGAAAAACCTAGCTGCAGGTGACTCAGAATCTTAAAGGGCTCCCCCCGCCCCCGCACTTCCCCTTGGTGCTGGAGATCGAACCAATGGCCTTTCTCATGCCTGACAAGTGCTGTACCATTGAGCTATCATGGTAGCCCTGTCCAGGGCTTTCTTCCTGGGTGGCAAGCTGCTGTAGAAGAGGCTACCAGTGGCCTCAATTTCAGTGAGAACTTTCAAGCACCAGGGGTAGACTCTCAGCTCCTGTACACTTGGGAGATGTCCCTAGGGCAGTCATATGCCTGAGATTCTCTTAGTTTCATTTTTAATTTCCTGAAGCCTGAGCTAGTTAAATATAGGAGCTGTTATGTAAAATGTGAAAGCAATTAATGAGACGTATTTAAGTTACTATAAGCTTTATTATTATACTTAATAAAGCACTAGATTTATGGTTAGTTATCTATATAGAGAGTAGTGAGAGGGTATGCACTCTTATTTTAAAGGTACCACATTAGTTTCAGTTAACTTCTTCTGTGCATTGCCTCTGATTTTAGGAAACACCCTTTTATTTTTACTTTGCTAAACATTATGACATCTATACTGGAGCCCCAAATGTGAGTGAATCTTTTGCTAAATGATGATTAGTGGTAAATGGAGAAGAGTAAAACATGGTCTACCACAACCTTTATGGTATTGTTCTTATAGTGGAACTGAACAGAAGTTCTTCTGGTTACAAACTCTAGGCCAAGAAGCACTGTACCTGATGGTTTCTTTTGTCTGGAAATAACTGGAGGTAAGCGGTGGGCATAAGTAAGCCCTGGGGGAGTTAGTTATTGAAAGAAAGTCCAGACAATGAAGTGAGGGCCAAAGGATTTCAAAGTCACCAGTGGAATGAACCCAACTGGATTTCTGTAGAACCTTCTTGGTTTAAAGTCTTTTACCAAGTGAGTGGTATCAGTGATGAAAGATCAAAGAATCATGGGTTTGGAAGTTTATAGGTAAGGTCTGTGGAGGTTGTGCACTTACATAGGTGGAAAAAAAGTAACATTTTGCCAAGAAGGCTCTATTGGAAAGGCAATGGATTCACATGTAACTCACTAAGGCAGATTTAAACGTCTTCATAGAAGTGAGGTTACTGTAAAGAGAGGACAGGTTGGTGGTGGGAGGGAGGTGGCTAGATGAGACAAGGCCAATTTTTCAGAACTACTGAATTCTACTTCTCCAATGAAACTTTATTGCCAAAGTTTCTAGGAGTTCTGGGAAGATGGTGGTGTGGTAAATAGCAGGATAAAGAGCCTCTCTGAGATTTCTTGCCCAGATGCTAAAATACAGCAAAGTCCAGATGCTGGAATAGAGCATAGGAGGGAAGTGGGACCCCAGCACCCAGCAAGAATCTTAAGTGAGAATTAAAGCCCACAGGGAGAGTAAAGAGAGAGCTCTTAATGCAGAAGAGGGAAGTGACAAGTGCTGCTTTCTCCCTGAGCCCTGGCTCACTGCATGTGAAGAGTGGCTTGAACTTGCAGATGCATGGTGACCTCTCCCAAAGATCTCTATGGAGAAACATACCAGTGGAACAGAGCAGTAGACATAGCATATGGCAGTGGTTGATGAATTATTTGGGTTCAGATGTCCCCCAGGAGAGGGTGATTGGCCAGTGGCAATTTTGGAGAGGGGCCAAATGAGCTCAGAACTCAGAGCAGCTACAGGTTGCCTCCATCTAGCAGCTCCAAGTATCAGGGTGAGGTGCAACTGAGTTCAAGTTTGCAGGAGGTCATGGAGCTGAGTTTAAGCCAGCAGAAGCATACAGAGCATAGCAGGGTGAACAAACTGGGTTCCAGCCTCACAGCCAGAAATCAACCTGAACTTTGGTGGAAATAAAGGTGCATGTTTGCTGGGATTATCCACTACCCTGCCATAAATCTATGCGTAGCTTGCTGGGATTAATCAACACAGATTTGGGCTCTGTCTCTGCTTACTCTGTCTACCAGTGAGAAAGTGGACACTTTTTCTACCTTTCTTTTTCAAGTTTTTTTGTTCTGTTCTTTTTATTTCTTCCTTTTCTCTTTCTCTCCTGCCTTCATCAGTTTCCTAAAGTTTTTGTAATCTTCCATTGTCCTTCAGCCTTGCTTCTAATCTCTTTTTCTTCTTCTATTTCTCTATTTTTTCTCCCTAATCCCTTTTAAATTTTCTCCACTGAGGGTAAAATTGCCATATTGCGGGCATATTTACTGTATACAATTTTCTGGTCTGTTTTAGATTTTGTTATATAACCACAAATATAGTTCATACGGTTAAAGATGGCAAATTAATAGTTACCACAGTTTGTCATTTTCTAGGCTGTGTTTGATGCTACTGTTATTGCTGATTGTACTACTTTAGCCAAAGCGACATAAGTGTTCTAATGAGCTGTTCTTCCTGGTATGCCAAGACTGAGATTGCCTAAGGGTCATAAACAATACTATAGGCCAGTGCCAAAGAACCAGGGGCTGGGCCAAATATGCAACAACTTCTCATGCCCAATAAATCAAAGAGGTAGGATCCTGCGACAGACTCAAAAGCCAAAAGCCAGCTACATCTGGAAGATATCTCTGAGAAGTAGTCATCTTCTAGGGGTTCTAAATACTAGCAATAAAGCTACCAGCCATAAACAATTTATAAGCATCAACCCAGGAGTTAAACTTAAAAAAAAAACAGAGGGAGAGCGAAGCCATTTAAGCAAGATGCAACCCCAGACTTCCAGCTCACCAAAGGCAAATCCAGGGGGCAATAAGATGGAATAATCTGAAAGTGACCCACCTGGGCTCTCTGAAGTGGTAACAGTAGAAGTAACAAAGCAGATGAATAAGGCTCTAGAAAAAAATCAAATCAGAAATAATTTCTCAGATAAATACAAAGATGGTAAACATAATGAAAGACATGTTAGTGACTCCAGAGGAGACACACATTAAAAAATATAGGAGCTGAGGAAAGTGATAGAAACCTTGAACACCCAACATAGGAAAGAAATGGAATCCATAAAACAGATTCAAACTGATATCCAGGAAGTTAAAAATTCCACTGAAAGTATATGTACTAGAATGAGCCAATGTGAGGACAGAATATCAGATCTAGAAGACAGGTATGTGGTTAGTCATCATGAAAAGAAAGATTTATTAAAAATAGCAAGGGACTATGAAAAATAAATCCAACAGCTGCGAGATGATGCCAATATAATTGATTAGAGTCAATGAAATGTAGCACAAATGGCATAAAGAGACCTGTTCACTTAAGTAATGGCAGAAACTTCCCAAGCATGGAAAAAGAATCTGACATATAGGTAACTGAGGTATACAGAACACCAATTAGCCACGATAAAAAACTATACCAAGACATAGTAGTCAAGATTCCAGAAATTCAACCCAAGAACAGAGTATTAAAAGCTGTTACAGAAAAGAAAGAAATCACATATAAAGGAAAACCCAACAATCACAACAGACTTATCAGTCCTCAAGTCAAAGAGAGGTTAGAGTGAAGTATTTCAAGCCCTAAAAGAAAACATCTAACTCAGATTGATATACCCTGCAAAACTCTTTCAAAATTAATGGAAAAATAAGATACTTCCATGACAAAGAACACCTGAAGAAACTCATAATCACCAAAACAGCACTGCAATATGTTCTGAAGGACATTCTAGAAAGAGATAATGAGAACTATAATGGAATGAATATGCCAGGCAAAGTAGGTAATTAAACAGGAGGGAAAAAAAGGGGAACCAACAATAGGAAAATAATATGACAAGGGTAAGTCAATATAGATCAGTTATAGCCATCAATGTACATGGTCTAATTCACCAATCAAAAGGAACAAACTGAAAGAATAGATCAAGAAGCAAGATCCAACAATATGCAACATACAAGAAACACATCTGATTAAAAAAGAAATTCACAGACTGAAAGTCAAAGGATGCAAAACAATACTCCATGTGACAGTAACCAGGAAAAAAGCAGGGGTAACTTTTCTATTTGCAGATAAAGTGGGTTTCAAGCTAAGACTGATTAAGAAAAACAAAGGTCACTACATCCTTGTAATGGGAACATTTCAAGAGGAAGAGATAACAGTTATAAATACTTATGCACCAAAAACCAGTGCACCCAACTATATAAAAGACATGAAAAACCAAATAAGCACTAATATAATTGTATTGGGGGACCTCAATACCCCACTGTCACAAACTGATCAATGAGACAAAAAAAATTAACAAAGAAATATCAGAACTGAACCAAACTTCTGACATCAACTTTAGTAGATATCTACAGAGTATTCCACCCCACATTATTAGAATACACTCTTCTCAGTCACATATGGTATGTTTTCCAAAACAGACCACATACTAGCCTATAGAACATGGTTAGGTAAATTTTAAAAAACAAACTGAAATTATCAGACCATACTGCAATGAAATTGGAAATCAATGGCAAAAGAAACTACAAAAATGTCATAAACACATGGAAATTAAATAACACCCTCCTGAACAACCAATGTGTCAGAGATGAAATTAAAGAAGGAATTAGTTTCTACAATGAAATGATAATGTCAATACAACATACTGGAATTTACAGGACTGCAATGAAAGCAGTCCTATGAGGGCAATTAATAGTAAAGAATTCCTGCATCACAAAAACACAGTGAGCTCAAATAAACAACCTAATGTTGAACCTTAAACTTCTAAAAGAAGAAGAGCAAGTCAAGCTCAAAGCTCATACAAGGGAGGGAATGATAAAGATCAGAGCAGAAATTAATGCAATAGAGAATAAAAAAATACAAATCAACAAACTCTTAGCTAATCTCAAAAAAGGAAAGAAAAGACTCAAAATTTTGCAATTAGGAATTAAAAAGGGTAAAATCACAGTGGCTCTTACTGAAATCCAGAAGATCATTAACACCAACTTCAAGAACCTGTATGCTACTAAGACAGAAATCACAGAAGAAATGGACTGATTCCTAGATACATATGAATTACCAAAGCAGAATCAAGAAGATATAAAAATTCTAAATAACCTAGCATCAATGAAATTCAAGATGCAGTTAAAAACTTACCAACAAAGAAAAGCCCCAGCCCTGATGGATTCACTGCTAAATTCTACAAGAAATTTAGAGAAGACCTAATGCTGCTACTCCTCAAACTCATCAATGAAATTTAAAGGGCTTTTCTTTGTTAGTAAGCTTTTAATTACATTTCAATTTCACTGACTGATATTGGGTTCTTCAGAATTTTTATGTCTTCTTGATTCAACTTTGGTAATTCATCTCTCTCTCTCTATATATATATATATACACATAAAACTGTCAATTTCTTTTGTGTTTTCTCTCTTATTAGAGTAAAGGTTGTCAAAGTAGGTATTGATCTTTTGGATTTCTGCAGGAGCTGCTGTGATTTCACCCTTTTTAATTCCTAATTGCATGAATTTGAGTCTTTCCTTTTTTTTTTTTTTTGGTTAAGGTTCACTAACAGTTTATCAATTTTATTTAATCTTTCGAAGAACCAACTCTTGGATTCATCAATTCTTTGCTTTGTTTTCTTAAGTCTCCATTGCATTGATTTCTACTCTGATCTTTATAATTTCCTCCCTTGTATGACCTTTGGGCTTGATTTATCCTTGCTTTTCTAGAAGTTTGAGGTTCAACATTATGTTGTTTATTTGAGCTTGTTCTATTTTCTTGATATGAGAGTTCACTGCTATTAATTTTCCTCTTAGGACTTTTTTTCATTGCATTCCATAAGTTCTGGTATGTTGTACTGGCATTATTATTTAACTGTATCTTCCCAAAGGAATTAAAAACATCATACCCATGTTTATAGCAGTACAGTTTGTAACAGCTAAATCTTGGAGACCCAAATGCCTATCAACCAATGAATGGATAAAAAAAAAATGTTGTTTTTTTAGATAACAGAATACTACTCAGCCACAAAGAAGGATAAATTTGAGACATTTATAGCTAAATGGATAGACTTTGAGGTCATACTCTTAAGTGAAATAACTCAGACACATATGTGTGAATATTGCATTGCATTTCTGGCACAAGAAACTGAAAGTGTAAGTAAGAACCAAAATATATAATACATATTGTGACATAGGAAGTAACTGTTCAAAAGGAAAGGGGAATTGGGGGAAGGATAGAAAGGAAAAAAAATGAAATGGAAAAGCTTTCTGGGTTTTTTTGTTTGTTTGTTTTTCCAGGTACAGGGAATCGAACTCATGACATTGCGCTTGCCAGGCAGGCGCTGTGCTGCTGAGCTAAATCCCCAGCCCCAAAGCTTTTTTTTCTTGAGACAGGGTCTCACTAGGCGGTTCAGGCTGGCCTTGAGCTCACTTTGTAACCCAGGCTGGCCTCGAACTCCCAACGATCTTCCTGCCTCAGCCTCCCGAGTGCTCGGATTACAGGTGTGGGCCACCATGCCTGGCTGAAACAAAGCTTTGTGAATGAGAAGAGGGATTGAAGAGAGAGGAGGGGCATGGGAAAAAAGAGAGGAACAATGATATATCATGTACAGGAACAAATTTCCTATGATGAATGTCATCATTACACATATCTAAATTGTACCAATAAATTTAATTGTAAAATAAATAAAAGTCATCATAAAGTTTTAAAAAAAAATTAAAAACAGGAAAACAACCAAAAAACAAGACAAAACAAAAAAAAATAAAGGGACACGATACTCCCAAAGTCATTCCTGGAAGAAGTATTACCCTGATACCAAAACCAGAGAAGGATCCAACCAAAAAAAAGAGAACTACAGGCCAATCTCCCTAACTGAAATGAACAGAGACTTCTCAGAAGAAGAAATACAAATGAATGAATGATATATAACATGAAAAAATGTTCAGCATTTCTGGACATTAGAGAAATGGAAATTAAAACAATACTGAGATTCCATCTTACTCCAGAAAGAATGTTGATGTCAAGAAATCAAACAATAACAAATTCTGGAGGGGCTGTGAGGGAGAAAGGAGTCCTTCTACATCATTAGTAGGAACGTAAACAAGTACAGTCACTATGGAAATCAATATGGACATTTCAGAAACTAGAAATTCCATTTGACCCAGGTATACCCCCTGTGGGTATCTTTTTGAAAGAGTTAAAGACAGCATATTACAGTTTTCCATGCATAACCATACTTATAGCAGCACTATTCTTTTTTTTTTTTTCAAGGCAGGGTTTTACTATGTAGTCCAGGCTGGCTTTGAACTCACTATGTAGCCCAGGCTAGCCTCGAACTCATGGCAATCCTCCTGCCTCAGCCTCCTAAGTGCTGGGATCACAGGTCTGCACCACCATACCAGGCTATGGCACAATTCATAATAGCTAAATCGTGGAAGCAGAGTATATATGCCCATTAACAGATGAATAAAAAAATATGATTTTATATACAGTGGAGTACTACTTAGCCATAATGAAGTATAACTTTGGGTGCACCTTGAGACTGTAATGTTAAGTGAAATAAATCAGACACACAAGCTTAATATTGCATAGTTTCTCTTATATGAAAAACCCAAAATATAAATATAGAGCAAAATAAAAGATAAGAGGGATTAGGGAGACAGAACTTTTACAAATGGAAAGGGGACCAAGAAATGGAAGGAGGGCAGAGAGAGGAAAGCATTAGGGGATGAAAATAAGAATTAAGATATATACAAGTAGTATCAATTCCCCATGAGCAATGTAATCATTATGTACTGAGAACTTTCTCACCTCATACCATGATAGGGAAAGCTGAGACCAAATTATCTATACCCACTGGTGCAATGGGTAATTCCACAAGACTCTGAGTTGCTTGTTTACATGTGGGTCTTGGAAACCTTCCAGGGCCAAGGTCCTATAAGCACATGGGTCCTCTAGAGTTTTCTCATTTTGGCAACTTCAAGGGGATGATGACCTCACACAGAATGAAAGGTCACCAAAATGAACATGTTGGTTTTTTTGCTATTTTGAGACAGGGTCTTGCTATGTAGTTCAGGCTGGCCTCAAACTCAGTGATCCCCCTTCCCTCAGCTTCCTGGGTGCTGGGATTAGAGGTATGAGCCACCATGCTCAACTTAAGGTCAGTTTTAAATTAACCTGAAAAAAAAGCACAGTGGTAGCAATTCCCATTCTTGGATTACATGGTATTCTATAAAATTTGAAAAAAAATAAAGTAACTATTGGAAGCTCCATGGCTACCATTATAATAAGGATCCACAACATCACTCTCTTCTGTAAGAGAGGTCCTAGGCAGGGCGGTGGGTGTTTCCCAATGGTGTGTCACTTTGAGCTGGCACATTCAGAGGGAGATGCCAGTCTGGGAGATTGTTGGAAATAAATTCCCAGTAAGAGGTTTTAGTTATAGAGTACTTTTGTGTGGTACATGGAGGATGAGAAGAAGGGGAGCACTGGTGGTCAGCAAGTACCTGTGTGGTGGCCCTGGATTGGCAGGAGGGCAGACTGAGATGAGGGGATGAGACTGGATGGATAACCCTCCCTTCCCTCCAATCTAATCTCTCACTCTCCTACTTGTGTGAGGCTTCACCAACATTTGCTTTTCTGCTACTTCTAAACAAACTGCAGGATTACACTTCCCCACCCTCTTGAAGTTAAGCATGGTCATGTAACTTGCTGTGGCCACTGAGATAGAGTAGAACTGACACAGATGACTTGCTCAGAGAAGCACTTAAAGGTTGGATTTGATTTTCCATCATGCTCTCTTCTGCTCTACCCAGGTAAATGTACCTATTCATGCAGAAGTGGTGTAAGATCAAAGAGAGAAACTTTACCTGGATCAGGGAGACAAATCAAACCAAACCAAACAAGAACAAAACAGCCAGGTATGGTGGCTCATGCCTGTATTCCCAGCACTCAGGAAGCTGAGGCTGAGGCTGAG
>NW_004955469.1:7435033-7510674 GCF_000276665.1 Chinchilla lanigera
CACCAAAAAAACAACTGTTGTTACTGTCAAAGCCATTGAGATCTCTCTTGATCCTGATATCCTATCCTATCTCTTGTCCACCTTCCAGCAGCTTCTCCTTAACCCCTTTTCTTGCACCTTCCTCTTAATACCTATTTCCTCCTTTCCTTTCCTTTCTTATAGTCTATGATTCCATTGCTATCCTAACTGCAAATCGCAAATATCATGTTTTACACTCTTATTCTCGACCTAAAACATGGATATATTTGTGTTTTCATTTAAAATGGTAATTTTTTGAATTAAACATCTTTAATTTTTCTCTTGAATTTGTTTACCTGAGATAAATTAAAATTAATCTTTAACTTATTATAAAAACATGCTTTGAAAACTGTACCATGTCACCTAAAAAAATGAGATTGCTGTTGTGGACAGGTCCTTAATTTATTTTCTTCTGTGGGCCAATGGGTATCCAGAAAAAATAAAAACACACACCAACCTTCTCTAAACATCATGCAGTAACAGCCATGCAGTTCAGAAAACCCTGAGCTCCCCTTGGAGTAGCCTGAGCAGTTAATCACTTTAGGTGTAGTTGGTCTTTCAACTGTCACCAGTAATTTTGTTAAGAAGGCCGGTGGAGCCATAGAGTCCTGACATCTATTCAAAATGGTAGACATGTAAGGTTATCCAAAGAACCACTCATTTTCATGCCCATTCATCCATGGCATAGCATTTAGCCCTGAGGTCACCCCCACCACCCTGAAAGTTGTTTTAAGCGATTCAAAGTCACCACAGACACAAAGCAGCAGAAAATAAAACAGCAGGAAAATGCAATGGTGGCCTGGCTAATCATGCATATTTAAATAAGCACCACAGATGTGTACTTCAAAAAAAATTCAACCAGCTCTGGTTTCAAGTAAAACATGCTCCACGAGGCAAACAGGATCATGGAGGGAACTCCTGAGGGTTTTATACACAACCAGTTCCTCAGAGATGATGGGGTGCACGGAAGACAGCAGAAGGAATGTTAACATTCACAAGGAAAACAGAAGAGCATGCAAAAGGAGCAAGGTCCAGTGTACAATTCTGAAGTCCACTTACTGCCTGCTTTTGCTCTTCCTCCTAGAAGTGTTGAAGATGAAAAAAGGTAGAGGAGAAAAGGAGAGAAATTAATGCCCATCACCACAAATATTGGGAAGAAATGATAGAAATGAGGCAAAACAGGCCTGGCTCGTGTGCCCTGAGCTCAAAGACCCTGTCCACCAGATGAGCAAAATGGCAGGCCTCTCCCCATCAGTTAATTCAAGGCACTAACTTCTAGAGTTGAAAGAAAAAACAAAACAAAACAAAACACAACCTTAGAATGCATCTAAGACTTCTTCACTTACAAATGAAAGAGGCCTTGAGAGTCTGGCTTATCTAAGGCCAGTAAATATTTAAGGTAAACTCAAAGAGGAAGTTCAACCATGGCTACTTCATCATTCACAGTATCTCTATGTATCTAGAGACAGGTCCTAGGCCAGTGATCCTCAAGGTGTGGATCACAGATCTGCATCAGCATCACTTGGGAGCTCATCATAGATGCAGATTTTGGGCCCCACCCTAGACCGGCTGACTAGAAGCTTCAGAATTGGGAAAGAGCCATGTGTTCCGACAGCCCTTCAGCCCTAGTTTGAGAACTATTACTCTAAATTCTCAACTAGCAGTTCCACCTGACCACAGGCTCTTTTCTTCTTTCCTAGTCCCCTCTCCCCACTACACATGTTGGAACTGCATCTGCTCCACTTGCTTGCAGGCTGTTTTGCCTTTAGATTTAGGGTGCACATGCATGCCTTCTTCCCCCAGGAAGCTGGAGGCTTCTTCAAGGACTCTGTAAGGGCTTTAAAAAAAAAAAAAAAGAATTCTTGACTTCAGTTTTTCATTAATTTACCACAGGTTTATTTAGTAATTCTTATGCATAACACTCCAACAAAGGTAAGTTCTCTGTCTTTTAGAACTCACAGTGATGGGTACACAGAGCAGGCACTTATTAACTACAGTTGACTGACCAGATAAATGTACCATTAGACATTGTAGAAAGAAAGAAAAAAAAAAAAAGAGGAAATAAATACTTTTGAGTTTCTCGCTTTTTGCTTCTTAGTTAGTCTGTCTTTTAATGAATCTCTTTGGTTCCTCTTTCTGTGCCTCATCATGGGTAACTGGGCATGATGCCTCTTCTCTTTAGTATGTAAGTCATAAAGTGATCCCAGTGGCTCTACCTGAACTACATCCATGGGCACAGGCAGTTTCCACTGACCATGGGTCTACAGAGTCTTAGGAAGAATATGTACTCCTGCTCTGAGTCTGTGGGTCTGGGTGTGAGGGCAGTGTGATTTCAGTAAAGCAAAGGAATTGCAAAAGGGAGAAGGTAAACAAAATTCTAGAGAAAACAATTTTTATTCCTGCAAAGAGAGACATGGACTAGAAATTAAATGAACACAAGATATTCCACAAGGAGACTCTGGTTCTTCTCAGAAAGGTGCTTTTCACAAAGAAAGTCAGCCGCCAGCAGCCTGATCAAACTCAACTCCCAGGATCCCAGGCAGAGGGCCCTAAGCATCAGCTCAGCCTGAGGAGAGGCTTTCTGCCTTTGCACTTGGCAAGCATGGCTGGGTTCTGGTCAGGAGGAGATAGTTTTGCAGTGGGAAAGTGCTCTCCCTTCCCAGCCAGACTTCCCTCTAGGGCAGGACACTGCTTACATTCACTAGGCAAGGCAAACAGCCGCAGGAGATGATTAAACAATTTAAAAATGTATTTTCATTGCTGGCACTAGGTGTTGAAATGGAAATTGAGCTGGGGAAGGGATGGAGCAATTTCACAGGCTGAAATCCTATCTGAGGTCAAAAGACCAGTATATATGTCATTTCTTGGAGCTCTTTTTAAGAGACCTCCCTGTTTTCCCTACCTTTGGTATGAGATAACATTGGTTTACTTTATAGAATAGAGAAATTTGAGAAAGCAATGTTTCTGCTCTCACATTCAGTTACTCTGTTATGTAAGTTTGTCCTATGACATGAAAAATTATAATCCTCAGTACATGTACTTATCAGGTTAGGACAGGATGGTGGACAGGGCAGCGTTCTCAAGACTCAGAGGCTTCCCCTGTCAATGGTGGTGGGAGAAGGAGGACTTTGACAAAGTGTTATCTAGGATGGTGTTGTATAACTTAAACTCACAAAGTTATCCAAATAAGGCCTTTAAAGCTCTGTCAGCACATCAAACAGGTCAGATATAAGGTCTTAAATCTTTTTGTTATCAATTAATCAGCGGGGGTCTATAAACACTGATGACAAGAAGCAGTGCCAACTTGACTTAAAGGAGTCATAATACCTTCACTATAACGTGCAAATCTAGATGTGCTTATGTGACCTGAAAACACAATCTCTTCCAAATGGAGGCAATCTGGCCAGCTAATGGCATAGCTACTAGAGTCATCTATACAAAAATTTACATTTTAACTGTATAAACATTTGCAAATGAAGTTGAAATCCAAAACTGCAGAAATCAGCTGGTAAATATTTCAAAGCAGTATCAGAAATATGAAAAATGAAGTGGAAAAGGTTGGGAGTATGAGTCAAAAACCAAAATATCAACATAACCATTCTATATCAAGTAAATGTGAGGCAGAGGTTATCTTTAAACTCAATAATCAGAGGAAAAATGTACGGAAAAGATATGTACAGATATGGGGATACTAGAGTATCAGTCTACATTGTATCATGAAATGAGAAAAAATAAATGAGAAGGAAGTCCCTGATAGTCCTTGGTTATAGAAAATGAGTTCACCTTCCACTGTTCACCAAATACCTAACATGACACTTAGGAACACAATATATTTTTGTTACATAAACATACAATTAGTTTTTTGACCTTTTTCCAAAAATGGTAGACCTTTGTTGAATGAATTACTACACAATGGTCCCACTTTAATATACTTAAATTATTGGTTTTCAGATACAGAGTGCACAGTATTTTACTGAAGTGGCAGAATGCAAGAACTCCCTGTGAAATGGAAATGTACTGTTGATGTATTTTAATTTATAAGCCTCCCAGACCATGTGGCTTGATTGTCCATTTGACAAATTGCTTACAGCTGTTTTATGAGCAAATTAAATGCTAGCAGACTGAACATGAGTGAAGGAAGGACAATTCTTTGAAATTAAAATTAGGATTTTAAAGGGTACATTCATTATGGACTGAATTTTTTTAATAGTAGGAAAATATCTGAGATTTTAATAGAAGTCACTGATCTTTATGCATGACCTTTTAGGCATGAATGTAATACACAAATTAAGATTGTGCTGTAATTCTTTTAGGAAGCTGGACACCATATACGTCATATTTTCAACTGTGAATTTTCAACTGTAGATAAAAAAGACAACATTTTTAGGTTTGCGTTTGCAGATTCCTCCTGTCAGTCTGGGTGGCCTCAATCTGGATAAATGAAAAGGCATTTAAGAACTTGGCAAGGGTCCTATGAAATGGGTTGGTAGGATCTTGTTTATTTTACTGAAATTATATAGTAAGAGCTAAAAATATAAAGAAAGTTAGGGTTTGGGGTTAGTATTCCAGCTACTAACTCCTGCTTAGCCCTTGAATACAGATGTCAGTGGCCCACCTCAAGTTTACAGTGGTTATGCCTAGGGCTTGGAGGCAGTAGTTCTAAGGAAGACGAAAGACAACTGAACAGAAAGGGAAGTGCACCATGTTAATTAGGTGAAATGCACTCTGACTTTCCTTCAGTTTCAGAAACCTTTCACCTAAAAGGTGAAACAAAAGCACAGTGGGATACCTTCTTATCTATGTGTGGGTTATGTTTGAGAATGTATTTCTGAAAGGGAGAGAGTGAGATATCCCTTATCATCCCCTGTCCCACAGGCGTACCTACTCCACTCAGAGGGCTTCCAGTACCCAACATGGTCTAGGAATTACACAGGTCAGATATGTTAATGTGTACTGTGGCTGTTTTGAGTGGGTGACTGGTCGCTCATCTGTGTATCTGACAACTGCTAGAGGGATACAGACCAGGTATTTTGATAGTTTTCTTTCAACCAGGCTCATTTAGACATAAAATATTTCTGTGGGGAAATCCTGCTAACAGGGTTAGTGTAGAAAAAGTCCATGTAAAACAACTCTTAATGCCCAGGACCAAGCTAAGAAAACAAAAACAAAAACTCAGCTCAAATCTAAAAGAAGTAATTGTCTTGAGGAAGTAAAAATTCAGTTAAAAGCACAACTGCAACATTAGTCCAAGTTGCCAGAACCCACCAGCTTCATTACTAAGGGATTTCTTTAAAATGCAGAGGCTGAAAAGAAGTCTCCAAGATGCTACTTTCTTGGATTCCCACTTCTAGTTGGACCCTTGTCATCCTGAGTCTGGTGACTCCATAGATCTCTTCCTATACTTTAGTGTCTCCCTTTTTAAAATTGTAGCAGGTATCCTCCTAAACTTACTTTTTGTTGCTGTTATTGAGACAGGGTCTCACTATATAGCTCAGGCTGACCTTGAACACATGGTGATCCTCCTGCCTCAGCCTCCTGAGTGCTAAGATTACAGGGGTGCACCATCATGCCCAGCTTCTAAAGTTAAATTTTAACACCTTCAATGACTCCTTTCCATAGCATTCCATTCATTCCCTTTGGCCTGGCTTTGATGTCTTCCACGTGTAATTTTTTTTTTTTGCTCTGACTGCTAAGTCAGTGTCTTGCTACAAAATGTTTACAGCATTGACAGGCAGGTCCTAGGAAACCCGCAGCATGATACCAGGTGTTCTGCACCCTACAACTAGGAAAACATTTCTATTTAATCCTAATAAATTGCCTAGGTGAGGACATTTCAATGCCAACCATACCTTTCCCCACTCTAGGATAGGGGACTGTAATATGCCCTTTGACAAACAGAAAAATCTGAATTATCTTGGATTTACTTGGGTCCAAATATACTTAACCTATAGCTCATAAGCTATTTTATTTCCAGTGAAGTTATTATTTAGAATTGATGCTGGGCATGGTGGTGCATGAGTGAAATCTCAGCACTTGGAAGGCTGAGGCAGGAGGATCACTGCAAGCTCGAGGCCAGCCTGGGCTACAGAGTGAGTTCAAGGCCAGCTTGAACTGCGTAGTAAGACCCTGTCTCAAAAAGACAAAAAAAAAAAAATTAGTTTGTGTGGTGGTTTTCTATGTGTCAACCTGACTGGGCTGAGATACCCAGTAAATGGTACAACACTATCTCTGGATATTGGTGAGGGTGTTTCCTAGCAGAGACTGGGATATTAATCAGTAACCAAGAAAAGAAGATCCATTTTCATTAATGTAGGCAGACACCATACAATCCACTGAGGAAGTGGACAGAACAAAAAGGCACAGGGAAGATAAATGTTCTGTCTTCTGGAACAGGACATTTGCCTCTGTCTGCCTTAGACATTGAAGCTCCAGGTTTCTTCCAGACCTTATTATAGTGACTTCCCTTACCCATCTGGACTGCAGGCTATATCATCAGCTCTCTGGTTTGCAGGTCTTCAGTCTATATTAGATGTTATATGCCAGGCTTTCCTGGGTCTCCAGGTAGCAGGGAGTGCACTATGGGACTTCTCTGCCTCTATAACTGAACGAGCTAACTCAATCATTTCTCTTTTCTACATCTACAAATGTCCTATTGATCCTGTATCTCTGTAAACATTCTAATATAGTTTGCCTCTCTATACCTATTAAAACAGGGCACTTAATGTTTGTGAAGTATTTGGAGGGAATATCTGAAAATTTAAACTTTAAGTAGTTGGGAAATATTTATACACATCACATTTATGCATAGTTAATACCGTATGTATAAGCATCCTTATCTAGAAAAGCAACTACTCAAGACACTGCCCTATTTCCATTTACTAATTTTTCATAATCAGGCTTTATACTAATTTCAATTTTTATACTGATTTTTTATACTTTTATACCTAATTAGGCCACATTTGTGGAAGTTTACCTGCAAATTGGTTCTAGGCCTGACAACCAAGAATTTAGACCCAGGCAATGGTGAAGGCTGTCAGGCAGAGAGGCAGGTGGGAAGAGGAGCCGGAGAGGCCTTGGCTCTTACCTTCAGCAGCTTCATCAGCCCCTCCAGCTGCACCATCAGCTCCCGCCTGCTCTCCTGCAGGGCAGACATCCTTTGCTCCAGCTCATCTTTCCTCTGCCTGTCCAAGAGGAAAGATTCATCAGAAATGAAATTTTGGTGTATTACGCTAGGTGGGAATTGGCAGTTGCTGGATTCATATTAGAGAAATACCTCAGTTCACGTGCACTTCTGTTTGCAAATAATTTGGTTTGCAAACAAAAGTGTTTGGCAAAAAATTTTGCTTCCATTTGCAAACTCTGCACTGGGTGACAAACACAACCATGGCTATCTTCTCCACACAAACACAAATGCAACCAACTTCCCCCAAATCATAAAAGAAGTTCATAAATGTATACACCATCTGCACGATAAAGAAAGTTGTTGAGTACCTACAAATGAATCCTGCCCTTTATGTGTTTTTTGATAAACAGACGTTAATATTTTTAAAAATTTATTTTTATGAGTGTATGTTTGCAGTATGTAACGTTTACATTTTGTGTGTGGAGTTGGTACACGTACATAACCCATCACAATTCCTTTTTTTATCCACTTTTTCCCTGCTCCCTCCCAAAAGCTAATATTAATGTAGAGGAATTTACCAATTGCACAGTCAAAATTCTGAGAAGTTATTTTCTATTCCTGAAGCATAAAGAAATTCTGCATTTTCTTTTAGAAGTTTTAAACTTCTGTCTTCACATTTCAATGGTCTGATGTCAGTTTTTGTGTGAGGTAGAGGACCAGGATATTTGCCTGTATGCACAGACAACTGTTCTGGCACATTTCTTAAATGTCTCATCTTTCCTTGAGATACAAAATCTCCTTTTGAAATTAACTGTTTTCTGACTTCTCAAGCTTTAGATACCCCTTAGGCTCAGATTAAATTTCTATTTTTTGCTTCCTGAACTCAGCCCTGTCCCCATTAAACCTATGAGATTTTTCAGATCCTTCCAGCTTAACTGGTACCTCAGGCAGCCCCAGTTTCAGCAGCAGTTAAGAGTCCTGGATGACAGTTTTTGCTTTTTTAGATATAAAAAGTCATGTGTGCCTGAGCTGAGTTAGGGAAAGAAAACATATATCTTGTGCTGACAGCTCAGTTACCCTCTGCCTGAATTGGCACGTGTTTCTCCACTCTTCTTAGTGTAACACCAAACACACTAACATCCCAAATGTGTGACAGTGAAGCACAGAGCAGCCAAAATTTTAGTTCAACTACATTTAGAAACTAAAATGAATTTTTAGGAGAAGGGGAAGCTCTGTATCTCTAATGATCTTCACCTGCCTAGTTTAAATTCTTTGACTCACTTATTGATGATACAAATCTAAACACTAAGACACCTATAGAAAAAAACAATAACCTCCAATCTCTAGGACAGTGGTGGTAAATCTACGGTATACATGCTGCAGCTGGCTGTTATCATTGAAAGCTCTAAAAGGTTTGCCATCACTGCTTCAGGAAAAGAAATCATGGTTGAGAGGCCAAATGACCTAAGCCAAAGGAAGAGGGAGAGGAAAATAAAAGTACCCAGCTAAGCAGAATTCCAGATGAAAGCTCATTAAAAATCAACTGTGGAATGTCAAATTGTCAAATACTACAACCTAAAGAACCACCATTTGGGAATCCAGAGTTCTGGTTTTTACAGTGTCTTTACTTACAGAAGAGTACATATACAACATTCTAAGGCAGACAGGAAATAAGGTCCTAAAAACAGATCAGGTCATTCATGTCATGCTCTTCTGGGAAGATGTCTCCATTCCCTTTTAAATAGCATCACACTGGGAGGAATGCTGCTCTCTACTCCAACGGTGATCCGGTCCTTAGTTTCTTTTTTGTTTGAGATAGGGTCTCTCTATGTAGTTCAGGCTGGCTTGAACTCACTATGTACCTAGAGTGGTGAACCTTTTTGCCTCAGCCTCCTCAACACTGGGATTATAGATGTGTGCTATCACACCTGGTTGTCCTTAGTTTCTTGATCCCTGAGACATTATATTTGTGGGAAAGTAGCACAGTCATGGTGTGATTCCACCTTGGCTTTGTGTCTCACAGGTGATGCAGAGGAAACACACTTCTTGGCAGAGTCCTGGTCTGACTATGAAGTACCAGGAAAATATAATCATAGGACAGGGAAAGAGTCTCTGGAGTCAGACCTTGTACTTACAATAGAAGAACAGGAACTGCACCAGGAGGTGTTCTTAAACCAATGACAGAAGCAGACACTGGCCCACCTGCCCTGGGATTTGAGGGAGACTTGTATTTACCTAGCTTTGTACAAAGGCTTAAGTTCTCAAAGTGACTAATGATGGAACTCAGCAGTGTGTTCCAATAGGACTGGTTTCAGACAAGCAGATTCTATTTGACTAGTTTGGCTTCCTGAGGTATAAATTCCCACCGTAAATTACAGAGGTGTAGTATTGCTGCTTACCTAAGCAACCGTAGCTCTGCCAGCAACGTGGGGTTCTGCTGGGCCTTCTCAGGAGTGGGTTGCGAGGCCTGCTCGTGCTCCAGGCGGAGGCGCTGGATCTCTTGCAGGATCTCTCTAGTGGGCGATGAAAGTAAGATGGTTACCTACCCTTCCCAACTCCTGCTCTCCTGTCCCTTGCAGTGCCTTCTGTACTAATCTCACTGATTGTTTCCAAAGGATCAAGATGTGGAGTGAATGCTTTCTAAGTAGCCCCTCACCTGACATTTCTTCAATGAAACAATCCTTTCTGGTAGAAAAACTTAAAAACACTCCTTGAGAACTTAAAAAATCTCCAGAAAAGGAAAATGACAACCTGAAGGTTTTATTTACCCTGTTCCTTTCTGGGGAAAAGGAAAAGAGAACTTGTAGTCTCTAATGCAGGTCCAAAACTAACTTTCTGAGGCTTTCCAAGTCCCAGTCAGGCTTTTCTGACCCCTGATAACTGACTGAAGGCCAGGTGCCCACCTCTCCTGCATGTTATACAAGGTTTCCATGCCTTTAAATGTTTTTTTAAGTGCGAGGCCAGTCATATATAGGCTAGTGAGCAAGGGCAAGATGACTACACAGAACACAACACTGTTAGAAGTAGCGGAGAAAGGAATCCTGAGAGGGGACACAGAGTGGGGGCCAGGAAAAAGAATCTACCAAGGGCAGAAGAGTAGCACTCTGGGCAACCAGAATTAGCAGCATGCATATCTGCACCAGTTAGAGTCCAGTGCATTTCTTGGACTTGTGGGATCTTCCAGTCAAAAGCCAGCTAGCTGCAAGGACAGTAAGTACCAGTACTCACGATAATTCTGGACTTGAAAAATGGGCTCAGCTTCTAAATTCTTACCTGTTCTTGTTTTCCAGTTCTGCAATGAGCTGTCTCTGCTGTTTGTTGGCATCAAAATTAAAGCTCACATCAGTAGGAGGACGAGTCTAAAGTGGAGAAAGAGTTGTTTTCCGATTTAAATAAATTCAGAGTCTGAGACTGTTGAGTTTTGAGATGTAATTTACATACTATAAAATCCACTCATTTTAGTGTACAACTCAATGAGTCTTAGTAAATTTAAACAACTTTGTGCAACCGCTCACCACAATCCATTTTTAGAATATTTTCCATCACCATAACATCTCATTTGTTGTTAATCCCTACTCCCCCGCCAGACTCAGCAACCACTGACAAGGTTTCAGTTAGTCTTCTCTAGAAACTTCATAGAAACAGAATCATACAACACGGAGGCTTTTGGCTGCCACTCAGCATGAGGTTTTTGAGGCTCATCCATGAAATCAATAGCTTCTTTTTATTCTTTTTGTTGCTGAGTAGTATTTCACTGTTTCCAGCATTGGGCCATTACAAATGAAGCTGCTATGAACTTTTCATCTCATTTTTGTGTCAATGTTTTCACTTCTCTTGAGTAAATACATTTGCATGGGATTGATAGTTATATGGTAATGCTGAATTTAAAAACATTTGAGGAACTGTCAAACTGTTCCAAAGTCTGTGTACCATCTTACAATGCCACTGATAATGACTGAAAGTTCCAATTCCACACCCTTACCAACATTTGTTACTATAATCTCTGGTTTTTAACCATCCCAGTGGATATGACATTCCTAATGGTGAGTTTTAAAAAACTAGTATTTATATACCATAAAATCGACTCTTTTAAAGTGCAGAGTGTGTGGGCTTTAGTGTAATTATGAGGTTGTAAAATTACCACCAACCCCAAATATTTCCATTATCCCCAAAGGCAACCCCACGTTCATTAGTAGTCATTCTTCCTGTCCCATCCTGATATCCATCATTCTGTCTATGGATTTACCTATTCTGTATATTTCATATAAATGCAATCATACAATATGTGGTCTTTTATGTCTGGCTTCTTTCACTCCACAAAAGGTTTTCAAAGTTCATCCATGCTGTACTATGTATCAGTATTCCATCCCTTTATTGCTGAATAATATTCCATAATACAAATATGCCACATTTTATTTATCTATTCAATAGCTGATGGACATTTGGGGCATTTCCACTTATAGGCTATTTTGGATAATGCTCCTATGAACATTTATTTAGAGATAAGTTTTTTTGTTTGTGTCTTTTGCTATGCATTCCAGACTGGCCTCAAATATGCGGCAATCCTCCTGCCTCAGCATCTGGAGGGCTGGGGTTATAGGCACTATCACACCCAGCTAGACTTATGTTTTTATTTCTCCTGTGTTTATATTTAAGAGTGCAATTGCTGGGTCACATGGTAACTGCTTTTTTGTTTTCTGAGACAGAGTCTTGCTGTATAGTCCTGGCTGCTCCTGAACTCACTATGTAGCCCAGGCTGGCCTCAAACTTGCAGCAATCTCACTGCTTCAGCCTCCCGAGTACTGGGATCACAGTTGTGTGCCACCACGCCTGGCAGAACTCCTAGTGCGATGATGGCGAACCTTCCAGAGTTTCCAATAATAAGAAACACTCAGCTTCAGCATGAGCGTCAAAGGTTTGCCACCACTGTCCTAGTGTGGGTGTTAAGTGGTATCTTATTATGGATTCGTTTTGTATTTCCTTAATATAAATATGCTACTTACTGGCCACTTGTGGATCTTCCTGGAAGCATGTAGCTGTGATCTGCATATCCACTGATATTTCTAACTCTTGTTTAAGAATACTGTAGCTGTGTAATGGGGCAACTTAGTGCAATCCTGTCTCAAAATATCATAAAAGATCTGGGGATATAGCTTAGTGTGAAGGGCTTGGGTTCAGTCTCCCTCCCACTAAGGGGAAAAAAGAGGGAGAAAATATGATAGCCAATTGACACAAAATGAGGAAAGGGATGACAATGTGGTTTCCCTTTTATTAAGCAAACAGAACAGAAACATCTATGAGGCTCTGTGATGACTGCTTCACTCTGCACACTCTTGGTTCTGCCTGAAACATAACCTATGTGAAACAGAAACCTTGTTTTCTGTCTAGAGCCTGAAGAGTCAGTAACTCTTTTCACATGGTGTTTTCTAAACCAACAGGGGTAAAACAGCATAGCAAGGTTTGGTGGGCAGATTTTTACCCGATTACCAAATATTTTTCTTTTTTCAAAGAAAAAACTAGCGGATTTTCTTCCTCTAAAGAAGCATGGACAAGAAGCCAGGTAAGTAAATTTCCTGTATCGTATTCACAGTCTTACAAGAGCCTGAGATAAGCCTCAGAAAAATGGCTTGTTTGAGACTGAATCTGGCTATGAATAATAATAGGTTTGTAATTCCTCAAAACTGGAGTAAAAAGTCTATCTAATTGAGTGGGAGCATGGAGAACTGTGGAAGAGAAATGAGCTCTGGAAGGAATTTATTTCACATGACACACAAAAAGCTCTAGTATTTCACTGGAAATGTCTAAGGAATCTTTCCAGTTTTGAGTGTTTCACTGCTAAGTTGAACCATCTTCCATAGCAGAGGTTAGTGCAGAAATCAAGAGTCATTGTAAATAGGGACTCCTAAGGAGGCATGATTCTTTGGCTTCTAGAAGCACTGTTACTCAAATCCAAAGAAGCAGGCAGGGGTAAAGAGCTGGACAGACTAACAAGAAGAACTCCCTCACTTGGGTGCCTAATAAAGCTGTATTTCATTCAAACAAATTTAAAATACCAGGTTACCATGATATGTCTCTAAATGCTCCATGTATTAAAATTTAATCCCCACTGCGAAGTATTAAAGCGGGTGGAAACTATGGTCTAGAGGTGTGACCGTGAGGGATGATTAATATTAGCTAGTGGTCATGAGGGTTAGGCCTAGTTACTTTATTCTAGGGAGGAGACCACATGCGGTCCCTGGCTCTTGCTGTGTGATGCCTGCATTGCCTCAGGATGTTCTCAGCAAGATGTAGCCCTTTGACTTTGGACCTTCAGAACTGTAAGTCAAAATAAATCTTTTCAAGTTAGCCTGCCTTAGGTATGTCATTATAGTAATGAAAAATGGACTAATACAAAAAACAGAGAAACTTATGATTTTATTTACCACCACCACCTTAAACACCATGGGCTCCTTTAAAAAAAATACAAAAACTCAAGGCCTTTCTTCCTAAAATGCCAGGACACTAAAGGGAGTAACACAGAAATGGAATTGAACGTTTTGTTTTGTTTTTTTTTTTTTTGGTACTGGGAATCAAACTCAGGACCTTGTGCTTGCCAGGCAGGCGCTTGTGCTGCTAAGCCATATCCCCAGCCCACAGATACTGTACTTTGGCCTGAAGTGTTCAAAGATGATTTCTTTAAAAAATTTAATAGTTTGTTATCCTAGTTACTTTTCTCACTGCTGAAACAAAATACCTGACACCCAAAGTTTAAGGAGAAAAGGTTTATTTCAGCTCACAGTTTGTAGGGGTTTCAGTCCATAGCCAGCTGACTCTAAGACAGGGTGGCATAGCACAGGAGAAATACTGTCGTCTACAGAAGCAGGCAGGCGAGAGCACATTCACCTTTTTCTGTCCATTATTTTATACGCAAGCTACCCATCTTAGGATGGGTGAAGCACTCATACTCTTAATCCTAGCCAGAATTATGCCAAACCAATCAGTGGGCTGATCCCAGCACCACATACTCTAGATCCTACCACCTCTGAAAAGTATCCCCACTGTGACTGCAAGAAGCTTTTGGGGAAACATTTAGACATAAGCCATAATATTTGTACATTTACTTATTCATTTATGGGGCTCCCACTATGTGTCATATCCTGTTCCAGCCCCAGAATTCACTGGTGAGTTAGACAGTTCTCACCTACTGAAGCTTACAGGACATTGGGAGATCAGAAACTAAGAAATAAGCATTCCTGTCAACAGTGATACATGTAATAAAAGAAATACATGATAATGAAACAGTGGGTTAGGATAGAAGACTTTTTCAGTGAGGTAGTTCTAACAGGTCTCTCAGAGACCACTGAAGAGGAAGCAAACCAGAAGAACGTCTGAGGGAAGGGCATGCAGAGTGGAAAGAAGGCAAGTGCTAAGGCTTGCTGCTGGTCCCACTTGGTACCTGCAAAGCAGCAGCAATGGAGGGGGTGACTGAAGGGAAAGGACAGGCTGGGGGTGCCTAGGTCATGCAGGGTCTCTGAGCTATGGGGTTGAGGGGTCTATTTCATCCTGAATGGTGTGTGAAGCCACTGCAGAATTTGGAGCAAGGGAATATGAAATCTGATTATATATTAAAACAAGCAATAACACTGTTCTGGGCTGAGGATATTGCTCAATGGTAGAGTGCTTGCCTAGCAAGCATGAGGTCCTGGATTCAATCTTCAGCACCACAAAAACAACAAGAACAATAACAAAAATACCTCTCAAATTACATCATAAAAACACTGCTCCATATTTACATAAATGTCTCATTTAACAAATGAGGAAGAATAAATTTCCTATGTAGAAGAATTTCCAAATAATGTATGTACATATTCTACCCTCAAAGAGATAGAGCCTAACTCCCCATTTCTGCATGGTCTGTGTGAAATGGCTTCCTTCCAAAGAGTATAGTACAGAAAGGGTAACTTTATATTGGAGAAACCTGAGAAACACTACTTTACATAGGTGGTCAACATTAACAATGACAGATCATGTTGACTGTATGCGTCCTTGCTATGATGTGGTGAAATGGTATTTTACCTCTTCCTACCCATTCTCATTGAAGGAATACATCAGATCCTTTATTCCCAATTAAGGGCTGTGTCTAATATTCCTCAGAACTGTCAAGATTATCAAAAACAAGGAAAATCTGAGAAACTGTCATAGCTACAAGGAATTTAAGGGATTTGGGGATGTAATTCACAGTTACTGTATTAGTACTGTTTCAATAACTGCAGCAGATATATGATACTAAGGTAAGATGTTAATGATCAGAGAAACTAGATATGGAACATAGTGAACTCTGTACCATCTTTGGGATTTTCCTATCAAGCTAAGGCAGTTCTAAAATAAAGTTTATGCAAACAGGTAAATGTACAGTACTGCTTTAGCATCTAAGTGGATATTTACTATAGTGGGATAGGAATGGAAGCAGGCCAACTAATTAGGAATCTTAACTCTATTATTTATTGACTATTTGACTATAAGTTATTTTACTACACTTTTATTTTCTTGTCTGTTAAATGGGAATATTTACTAAAAGTGATATGGTAGGGTTTTAATGATACAATATAGGAATAGCCCAGGGAAAGACCCAAGGCTTGGAGCATCTGGAGCAGAAGAGGCCCAGAAAAAGCCAAAGCCCCCTAAGAGACCTCCACTTGATAAACACAGTAACACTGTCACAGATCCTGTCCCCACTTGCTCTGGAGAACAGTGACTGTGCTCCTAGTCTGTGGTTCACAATCTATATTCTAGTATTCTCCATACACTGCTGCTTCTATCAGCCGGGGTATGTGCTTAACAAGACTGCTTGTTCTGACCTGCACTTGTTATTTCATTCATAAGATTGTTTTATCTATGAAACCCAAGTTAAATCAGCTAGAGACACAAAAGAGATGAACTTTTAGAATAAACTGCCACTGAACTGTTGATGGTGAGACAGCTATAAAGATTTGGAAAAATTATGAAAAGGAGTCCTATATTCTTGTATCACAAGAGTTTTTAAGACTCTATTACAGTGCAAAAGCTGAAAAGGGAAGCTGGACTTGCACCGGGGGAGTGTTTTCTGCCAAAGAGATAACCTGGAGCTCCACGAGGCCTGCACTCAATGAGAGGATGTAGTCTTACACAGAAATATACACAAGTGTGTAGAAAGAAATGTTAAGAGACAGAGCTACCTTGTTTATAGTTCCCCATTCTAACTTTCTTAAAAAGTGGCATATTTCCTTTCACTCACTATTAGATTTAACATCTATTAAGATTTTGCCCCATTTGCTTTATCTATCTCATATGTTCTTTCTCTTAGCTGAAATATTTTTATGCAAATCCTAGAAAACTTCAATGTCAGTTCCCCCCAATATACTTCACAAGACACCTTCTTTTTTTTTTTTTTTTTTTGTTTTTCTCTGGTACCGGGAACCGAACTCACGACCTTGCACTTGCCAGGCAGGTGCTTTGCCGCTGAGCTAAATCCCCAGCCCCGTGAGACACCTTCTTAAATATATTAAACCAGCTTTATGGCTAAGTGTGGTGGCACATGAATGTAACCCAGTACTTAGGAGTATAGGGAGAAGAATCACCAAGAGTTTAAGGCCAGCTTGACCTACAGAGTGAGACCATGCCTCCAAAAAATAAGTTTAAACCAGATTTTGATCAGCTGAAAAACTTCTAGTCAAATTAGAGGGCTTCCAATGAGCTGCAACTCATGCAGCCATGGGCCTAGCTCTAACCTAGAGACGTTCAAAGCAAGTGACCGACTCCTGTATTCCTAGGATTCCCAATTAAAGTGGAATGAGATCTGTGAAACTTCAACTCGGTGGTTACTTCACAAAAGCTATCCTCATCCTTAAAAGAGCAGAGGTAACAGCTCTATTATTGGAACCTTTTCTCAAGATCCAGAGCCAGCCTAAACCTTCAGGAAGCATCCTGAGGCAACTTGTTGAATGAGGCTCACTGCAAAATCCCAGGTGGAACAATTTCCCATCTAGAGATGGACTCTGGGTTGCCCACAATATAGCAGTGGTAGAAAAAGTAGCATTACTTACAGGCATCATAGGAGAATTTACTTGATTCTAGATCCTTTGATTAATTTTCTCAATTTTTAAATTCAACAACATAAAAATTTGTAACTTTTGTTTTGTGTTCTTCCCCTACCCTCTCCCTCCCTCTCTTGCAATGGGGTCTTATATTGCACAGGTTGGCTCTGAAGTCTGGATTCAAGTGATCTTCAGCCTCCCAAGTAGCTGGGACTACAGGTCAGCACCACTTTGTTAGGTAACTTATTGTAATTTTCTATTGTCAAATTTCTAAATATTCTTTCATACCAGTGCTTTGTCTTTTTTTTTTTTTTTTTTTTTTTTTTTTTTTTGAGACAGGTTCTCATTTTATAGTGCAAGCTGGCCTTGAACTCACTACATAATCCAGGCTTGCCTTGAACTCAGGGGATCATTCAGCCTCGTGAGTGCTAGGATTACAGGTGTGTGCCACCATACCCAGCTTTATTATTCTTATATAACCATCTGGTAAAATTACTCTTGATAGTTTTAATAAAACAACATCACATGATAAATTATCACTGGTGACAAACATGGATGCTGGCAACTCAACATCATGTAGTTAGGGCAGAGGACAATAGAGATGTCTAATAGTAATCAATTCCTTCCTATTATTAAGTAGAATTTGTTCTTTCAAGAAGCTTCATGATTAGCTTTGAAGAAATAAACAAAAAGTTTATCAGGGTCATAACAAAACCTTTATAGAACCAGAAAGCTGCACATCTGTATCAACTCAAAGTCAGTTGTTTTCAATTAGTAAAACCTGAACCCTAATGAAGAATTGGAAATCTTTTCTACAAAGACAACTGGGCATCACAAGCATTACTTCAAAAACCACAGGCAGTGATTTCTAAACTGTGAAAACAGAAGCAAGAAATCCTAGAAAGTCAAGATAGAGGTTTTAAACCTGTAATTTGGCTAGAAAGGTAATGTGTACCTTTCCAGTATTTTCCTAACAGTTTTTTTTTTTCCCCTCAACCCTATTCCAGACCAATCAGGTATGAGAAATCAAGGAAACATCAAGGTTCAGATTCTTCTTTTTGTCTTTTTTGTCTTTTTGAGACAGGATCTCACTATATAGTTCAGGCTGGGCTTGAACTCACTTTGTAGCCCACACTGGCTTTGAACTCGCAGCGGTTTTCCTGCCTCAACCTCCTAAGTGCTGGGATCATAGCCATGCACCACCACACCCAGCCAGTAGATTTTTCAACTCTTAAATAAGCCCAGACATTTATTTGGCAAGCTGACTAAAGTCTCGACATTTAGTCTTTTCTACTCCAAGGTGAGCTAATGAGGGCTCTATTAAAGGGTAAAACATGGCCTGAAAAGACTAAAAGTTAAGTGTTTTACCAATGGGCAGATTCTGGAGAGGGACTCAAGGCACTAACAGAGAAACTGAAATTACTGCATTTTGCCTCTAAAACTGATCTCAACTGAGGGGGCACATCTAATAGGCCAAGTGATTCTGGCTTATCCCCAGTTCCAAAACATCACTTTGTCTATGGCTATCAACCCTGGCCACACTATAATCACCTGGACAGAGTTTAACAACCCTGTGTGTAGGCTCTATTATTGAAGACCAATTACAATCTCAAGAAGTGACTTCAGACATCAGCAGTTTTAAAAACTTCTCCAATGATTTCAGTGCATAGCCATGTTTTGAAACACTGCTGTAAGCAATGAGAACTCTACCTTGGAAAAGACAAAACTCAGACATTGTAGAACACAACAAACAGATTTACTTAGCACCAAACCTCCAAAACCTTGGTTATACGTAAGTCAAAAACAGTGGTTGTGTATGCCTAATTTTAAACCTGGGAAATGGTCTCCGAGAAGTAAAGGATCTCATATTTATACATGAAGTCACACAGCCTGTATTTAAATCTCAAGTCCAACAATGGGGCCTTGGGTAAGATGATTTAATTTTTTTATGCCTTAGTTTTATCATCTGTAAAATCATTTTTGAAATCATATCTGCCTTCCAGAGTTGCTCTGAGGACCAGAGCAACTTACATTTCTCAAACATCCAGCATATTACTATATATACAAAAGGCTCTCACATGGTAGCTATTATTTCTATAACTATGCCAAAGAAGTTATGCAGGGTAACACCTAGAGGAAAAGTTACAGAATGTAATATGAATGAATATAGGAGACAAAACATGAGAGACTATTTAAATAACTAAATACCTAATAATGAACGCAACTACTGGGTGAAATGGATGATACATCAAGGCCAGTGAAATAAACAGGAGCAGAGGAGTGTATTTAAGGATTAAAGTTTTAGTATTTGAGAATAAACGGTCCAAAGAGTAGGATCCATTTAGTTGCAGTCCCTTTAATCCTAGAAAGGACAAGATGCCTCTCTCTTCCTCTGATAGAGACATTAGTATTCTCTTAGGTTTAAGTAGCCTCACAGAGCTCCATCACCTTTAATGAGATGGAGAAACGAAAAATAGAGGGTAAGAAACAAGACCTCTGGTCAAATGCTAAAAACCCAAGGAAAGCTGACATAACCAGCAAACTAATTCACTGGAGTGCATTTCTGCAGCCTCCTAAAAAGAGACCTGAGGCTCTCATCTTTATGAACTTGGAAGAATGATGTGCCTGACATTTTTCTGTTTCTATTCTAGACTGTCTTTATATTCCAGGGCAGTCTGCCCACCATCCAACTCACAGAGACTGAAGGCTGTGGATTACTAACCTCTCTCAAGAATCCCGTAACACTGTTTAAGGCAGTGGTTCCCAAGCCAGGTGTAAATCAGAGACTGGGACTTAACTGTTCTTTTTTTTTTTTTTTTTTTCCTCAGTAAAGATCAATGGGCCCTAAACCCAGAGGTTCTCATTCAGTAGGTCTGAGGTGAAGCCAAGGATCTGTGTATTTTAAAATGCTTCACAAATGATCATAATATACACTCAGGTCAGACAATGACTATTTTAGGGGCTTGGAGTCTTAAATGTGTGCAAAACACTGCACGGACACTGTTAAGCTTTAACTGTAAGTAGCTGTGAGGATCGTGTTGAGGCTGGGTATGCCCAGAGAGGCTAAGGTGACGGGCTGTAAGGGCTGGATAACGGATGAAGTCTCTCCCAAGTGTTCACGTGGGAAGTGATGTGACAATGGGTGACAGTTTTCCCTTCCTTTCACTTTTCCAAAATAAGTTTTCATGAGTAATTAACCCAACCAACCCACCGAACTAGGTGTAGTGGCATACACCTGTAAGCCCAGCTTCTCAGGTGGCAGAGACAGGACTGCAAACTTGAGGCTAACATGGGAATTTAGCAAGACCTTGTTTCAAAATTTTTTTAATAAGAGGGGTTAGGACCGTTGTTTTCTCCGTTGGCCAGAAAGGACGTTGGTGTTGAGGACAGTAACTACCATTAGTTCCAGTGTGCTGGCGAAGCCTCAGATGCGTGGTCTTCTGGCCAGCCGTCTGTGGTTTCATATTGTTGGAGCACTCCTTGTCTGCACAGGGGTTGCAGCTCTAAGTTTGGTGTGGCTGAAGCAAGAAAGAAGGCATATGCAGATTTCTACAAAAACTATGATTCCATGAAAGGTTTTGAAGAGATGAGGAATGAGGAAGGCTGGTATCTTTCAGAGTGCAAAGTGATTTAGGAATAAAAAGGATTCTTTGGGTTGACTTCCATAGACATTTGTCACTGATAGTGTTCCTGAACTGTGAAACATCAATAATATGCGGGCTAAGGAATACTTAGTTCCTTATGACAAATAAACACTTGTGTGAACAGTAAAAAAAATAAAAAATAATAAAGAGGGGTTGGGGTGCAGCTCAGTGCTCCTTGGAGTCAATCCCCAGTACTGCCAAAAACCTTAAAGGTAAACAAAACATCTTTGTTACATCCAATGCTGGTGACATTTTTGGTGAAACTTTAAGAATTTGCTTTTACTACTGTGATTTACCACACATTACAGTTTTTTTGTTTTGTCTTAAAAAAAAAAGAAGAACCTAAGCACTTCAGGAAAACAAATGAGCTCTTCTGGCTCATCTAAGGAACTGAAAGTGTCTTTCTTCAAGGAGCAGTCTGAAGAAGCATCAGGGGACGTGTGCTACAGGCTACATTGCAGGTTGCCCAGATGATTTAATAGTCTGTCTTTGTGGGAAAAGGTCTTTGAAAAAATCAATACCAAGCGTATCTGGAAGGCTATAAATAAATTCTTTCGAGCACTACACCCACTTTATGCAAAGCACTTGTATTGGTGTGCGATTAGAAGATTAGGAGATTTTCTGTTTAACAGAAATCTAGGCAAGAAGAATCCTTCCTAAAAGGCCCAGTATTTATAAGATAACTACCCTCTATAAAATAAACTGAAGATGAAAGGGCCCATATCAGTATTCAGTCTCAAGATCATCTTAACAATCATCATTTTCCCCAAGAATTAGAGACGGGCATCAGAAACTATCAAGTGTAAACAGTCTTATCTTCATTTGCAGTAAGGGAAGACCAGTACCTCAGGATCAAACGGCCTTGCAGCTTCTATTTACAGTATTTAAAAAACACTATGTAAGGACAACAAGCCATTAAGCACAGTTATCAAAATTCAATGCCTGTGCAGTCCATGGCAACAAATCTATGCATTTTAATATCTAAAATAATGAGCAGTTGTGACTGAGGGCACATGTCAGGTTTAAATGATTCTACAGTAACCACACCCCATACACACTTGTTTCTATTCTGTTCCATTTCACTAATCTTTAGAGTTGTAATGTTGGAGCCAGATATGCAACCTGATGTTAAGAGTCTCAAGAAGAGATTTTACAATTTAAACAAATCCAAAAGGATAAATTACTTTTGGGAGGAGAAATAAATCAAGTCTCCATTTGCAGCTTTTATAACTATTTCCCTAAGAAGTAAACACAACCGGTACCTACTGGTAAGGCTGATGTACTTACTTGTCTTACATACACTGGCCTGCCTGACTGACTGCAGTATTGCTCTGTGGGCTCTTGTCTTGCAACCTCCAATCCCAGGGCCTTTTCTTATGCTGAACATGCCTGGGCACATGCTCCATTCTCCTCACGGTTAATGTTTAGCCATTCTCTAGTTTTGGCTTCAGATCTTCCCTCTTTTCATCTCATTCTTAGCTTCCAAGGTTTAATTCCCTTTCTCTAGATGTACAACCTTCAGCAGTAAACCTCGGGAGTTGAGAGAAGAGCATCCCTAACCCAGCTTCATCCAGTTTGTACCTAGAATAATGGCTGGCACACAGTAAGCATTTAATAAATATTAGCTATTTCTTATTCTTTAGCAAGAATCTCACTGACTTTTTTCAGTCCTTGTCAGAAAAGTTTTTTCTCCTTTTGAGAGTTTAGCTAGCTTCTCTCAGTACACTAAAAATGTTCAATTGTCTTTTTTCATAATACTTCTTTTTTATGATTTAACAAACTATATTTAAAAATTGAGACTTCTGCTTATGTAACTATGATGTTAAGGGAAATCAGAAACCAAAGAGATTGATATTTATAAATTCTTAATGCATTATCACAAACAGCAGCAGCACTGGATATAATCAGTTGTTTCATTTTTAAATAAATTTATGTTCCTTTATGAAGAAATTGTTCTATTGTTCCTATGGAGAAACCTAATGTACTGTGATGTTTTCTGTTTGCCCTTTGAGGATCTTGTCTTTCTATTCTGCAGTGGTGCTACGATATGTCTAGGGATGCAATTACTTTTATTTATCCATTTTGGGACTGGCTGTAATATTTCAGTGTGAGGACTCCTGTTTTAAACATTTGGAAATTGCTCAGCCATTGATTCTTCATCCTAATTCTATTTTCTTTTGGGGGGTGTCTTGGTTACTTTTTCTTTTGTTGCTGAGACAAGGTACCCAAGGCCCAAATTTAAGGAAAGAAAGGTTTATTTAGCTTACAGTTCATGGAGGTTTCAGTCCATACTTGGCTAGCTCCAAGGCAGAGTGGCACATGGCAGAGGGCAACAGTTCATGGTCGCAGAAAACAGCAAAAGCAAAAAGAGCAAAAAGGGAGGAGTGGCAGAGAGCAAGGCTCTTTCCCTCCTTTTTATTGTATGGAAACTATCCGCCCCAGGGCGGGTGTAGCATTCACATCCATAATTTGAACACTGGACCATGAGTCAATCATAAACTCTAGAAGCCTGCCCCCGTGACTACATGAGGCTTTGGGAGGACATTCAGACAGAAACCACCCCTGGCCCCCTAAAGACTCATGTACATCCCTTTACGCAAAAGACATTTTAGTCCAGTTCTAAGGGTTGCTAAAATCCTAACAGTTTCAGCATTGCTGAAAAGTCCAAGTCCCAGGTTTCCTCCAAGATGTGAAGCAAACTCATAGCTGTGAGCCCCTGTACAAATGAAAAGTTAAACACTTCCAACATTCAATGGCACATTGGGCTGGGGATTTAGCTCAGCGGCAAAAGCGCCTGCCTAGCAAGCGCAAGGTTGTGAGTTCGGTTCCCGGTACTGGAGAAAAACCAAAAAAAAAAAAAACATTCAATGGCACAAAATAAACATTACCATCCCAAAAGGTACAAACGGGGATACAGAGCATCCAGACCAACACAGGTCCAATATCGAGCAGGGCTAACGGGTCCTGTAGTTCCATGTCCAGCATCTCAAGCAATCTGTGGCACACTGTGAGCTCCAAAGGGCTTGGGTGACTCTACCCCTATGACACTTGCAGCAGTTACAGCTCCTAAGGCTTCTCTCTTGGGCCCACTTTGCTTCCTCCTTGCAGCTTTCCTCAGACAAGCCACATTCCTGGCTTTTCCAAACTTCTGAAGTCTCCACTGCACTTTAGGTTTCACACTCACAGCTTCACACACTGCCCTCTCAGGGGTGCATTGCCTGGCCTCGAAGGCCTTCTGAAATCTAGGTGGAAGCCTTCTTAACCCCAGAACTCTTGCATTCTGCATGCGCCTAAAACCAGTGTCACCTGGGTGATGCCAAGGTCTGCTGCCACCTGGAGCAGCAACCAAGCTTTCCTCTTTCAGTCATAGGGGTTAAGTGCCTGGATCACTGGGCACTCTGAACCTGATTTGGAGCAACCAACTCTCTATGCTGCTGCCATTCTGGCACATGGTGTGGCCTCCACCATTCTGGAACATGGCGCTCTGTGGCTTTCTCCTCAAAGCAAAGTCTTTCACCTTTGCAGTTTTGAGGCTGCAAGGGGTGGAGACTTGCTGCTTCTTGTGATTCCCTCAGGTCATCTTTTCGATTCTCTTGTTCCTTACCAGCAATGGAGATCTCCTCAGCTCTACCTTTGCAACCCACAGCTTTATTGGAGCTTCCTTTCTGACCAAGCTCACAACATTTTAAATCATCCTGCTGGGTTCTTTGCTCTTGATTCTCAATAGCCATGCCACTGCTCCAACATTTGACTGCCTTGAAATTTCTTCTACCAGATTAATTAGTCCACTGCCCTTAATCTCAGTCTCAGGCAAAGTCTCTGGACACAAGCAAAATGCAGACAAACTTTCTGCCAAGCCATAACACACATCATCTGGAGTCTAGCACCCAATGCAGCCCTTCTTCCCAGCAGAAACCTCCCAAACCTGGTCTTTACTGGCAGGACTTCTACCAGCCTTCTGGTTTCCTGAGCTCTCACCAGAATCTCCCATAGAGAAGAGCTGAAGGTGTTCCAGCTCTACGCTTTCAGCAGACATCTCTGAACCTTTCTAAACACTTCCCACAAGCCATTTCCAAAGGCTCTTGAACTACACAGTCAGGTATATTCACAGCGATGACCCCACTCCTCTGGTACCAAACTCTGTCTTGGTTACTTTTTCTCTTGCTGCTGAGACAAAACACCGAATGCCCAAATTTAAGGAAGGAAAGGTTTATTCAGCTTACAGTTCATGGAGGTTTCAGTCCATACTTGGCTGGTTCCAAGGCAGAGTGGCACATGGCAGAGGGCAACAGCTCATGGTGGCGGAAAACAGCAAAAGCAACAAGAGCAAAAATGGAGGAGTGGCAAAGAGCAGCAGAGCTCTTTCTCTCCCTTTTATTGTATGCAAACTACCCACCCCAGGGCAGATGTAGCATTTACATCCATAATTCCAACACTGGACTATGAATCAATCATAAACTCTAGATGCCTGCCCCATGACTGCATGAGGCTTTGGGGGGACATTCAGACAGAAACCATAACAGGGGGGTTAATTAAATGATTGTTGACTCTCCATCCTCTATCTCTGAAAACTTTGCTTCCGATTTTTCATCTCTCGTTGTTTTGGAAATTTTTCTTATATTTCCCAGTTCACGAGTTTTCTTTTGGCTGTGTCTGATCTGACATTTAACATACCCACTAAATTTTTTTTAATATATGTGCTGCTGAAGCAAGCACTCCACTAAATTTTTGAGTAACTTAAAGAAGCCTATCAGGAGTGGTAGCATGCACACCTGTAATTCCAGTTACTTGAGAGGCTGAGATAGGAAGATCACTTCAGCCCAGGATTTTGAGACTAGCCTGGGCAACATAGCAAGACTCTGACTCAAAACAACAACCAACCTGCAAAAAACAAACAACAACCCCTCCCCCAACAACCCCCCCCCAAGTTTATGAATTTACTGGATTTACTTTCAATTCTAGTCTTTTGAAAGTCTTTTGTCATACTTTTTAATTCTTTTTAGGTCTTTAGAAAAGTTAAACAATTATTTTATAACAAGTAACTGTAATACCTGAAGTCACAAGGGTTTAATTTTATAGGATTGGCTCAAGAATCTCAGGAGTACATATTTAGTTGGACTCTTTCTGTGATAACATTGCTAGGTCTGAATGAAGAATGCAAGCTTCAGAAGATTTGCATTCTGCTTCTGCCAGATGCCCTGGAGTTTTCTGTTTATTTGATTTTTGGTTTTTTTGCCCTGAGGTTAAGTTTTTTCCTGTTTTTTTTTTTTATTTTAAAGAGAAAAAAATTTCAAAACAAAATAATACAAGGGGGCTGGGGCTATAGCTCAGTGGTACAAGTGCCTGCTTGGCTAGTGCAAGGTCCTGAGTTTGACTCCTGATACCATTTTTAAAAAAAGGTAATAGGAGGTTAACAATGGTTAACACATTGCATGTTGTTACCTTTAAATTACTCAAAGTACAAGATGTTGGCATTTAATTGTTCAAACATTGTAAACAATTTCTTTAAAATGAACTAAGGGAAATTAGTAACATAACATACATATATATATTTTTTCTTTTTCCCTTCCTTCTTTTCTGCATTCCCACATTCCAGTTTCTATTTCCTTTTGAAGTTTCTTCTCATTTTACAGTATCTATTATACATTTTGAATCTTATTTACTGTTTCAGCTTCTCACACTAGGGAGACAATATGATGTTTATACATGTGTATCTGGTTTATTTCACTTATGAGTATGGTCTCAAGCTGTATCCATTGACCTATGAAAATCTCCTGTTTAACCTTCTTTATGGCTGAGTAGTACTCCACTATAGAAAAAGACCACATCTTTTTTATCCATTCCTTGGTTGACAGGCAATCTGGGTTGTTTCCAAAATTTAGCTATTACAAATTGTGCTGTTATAAACATGGGTGCACATATATTGCTGTGGTATGATGTATTTAATTCTTCTGGGAAGATACCCAGCAGGGAAATAGCTAGGTCAAATGGGACCTCCAATCCCTGGGGTTAATTTTATGTTAAAAATTTAAAATATACTATATATACTGACACTGCCAAAAATGTGAAACTAGGGAGGCGGGTGGGACAAGATGGGTAAAAATGATCAAAGTATGGTATATGCATGTACAAGTCTGCCAAAGTGACACCCATTAATCTGTATAATAAAAAAAGTAAAAATATTTCACCTCAGTGTTTTTCAAAGTAAGAAGTAATATAAATGTTCCTAACACAGGTATAGACAGGCCTCAAGCTTTAAACTTTCAGGGGAGACTTCTTCCTCTCCAATAGGAGGAAGCGGCCCATAGCTTTCTTATCTCTGCAGGTACACAGCTGTGTTCTACACCACACCTTACTCAGGGCACAGTGCTTCGAGAGGCGTGCCTGACTGTGGTTCTGATTTCCAGCTTTACTTTGCACAAAATCATAGTTCTGCCCATAGAGCTTCATGACAACTGAACTCCAAGCACAGGGCAGGGGTAGCAGTGGCAACAAAAGTCACTGGATTTCTTTACTTTCTGGTTTCTTTTTACTTCTCAGTAAGTTGAATTCTCTACTCATTTTCAGATCTTAACATAAGTAGCACTTTCTCACAGAAGTGATCCCTACCTTACTCTTCTCCAGAACAGATCAAGGACTTTTTCATGGCTCCTTGCATTTTTCCTCCATTACATACAATACTTTGAAGTTACGTTCAATAGTGTAATCATTTGTTTAATGTTTGTGTCTGCCACTAGGCTGTCAGTTCTAAGAGGACAGGAATCATTTGTCCAACAGAGTATTCGACCAAGCACATCATAGAAACAAAATAAAAATTTGCCAAATGAATCAAAAGAATGTCTGTGGGCTGAAGCAGGGAGTGAATATTAATATGTATGCAACTTCTCAAGGAAAGTAAAAGGAGAACAGAAAGAGGAAACATTTTATTGAACATGTTTTAAAACTGTAAGAAATAAATTGCTGGGCGTGGTGGCGCATAACTGTAATCCCAGCACTCAGAAGGCTGAGGCAGGAGGATCGTTGCAAGTTCGAGGACAGCCTGGGCAACAAAGTGAGCTCAAGGCCAGCCTGAACTGCATGACGAGACCCTGTCTCAAAAAGACAAAAAAAAAAAAAAAAAAAAAAAGAAATTGCAAATCCCTGGGTAATCACTGACCATTTCAGTCCAAATCTTACCTATGCATGGCTCTTGGTTTTCTTCTTTTAATTGAGATAAAATATTTGGATCTTAAGTACATCATTCAATCAGTCTCCACACATGGGCACACTCACCCAACATTATTACAATGTAGAGCATTTCTCCAATCTAGGCTTTCTCATCTCCTTTCAATAACCCTAATCTTACAAACAACTCCTGATCTGATTTCCACCATCATAAGTTAGTTTTCTTATTCCACAATTTTAGGTAAATGCAATAAAATAGGGCACTTTTTGGGGTTTGGCTTCTTTTACTATTTTTTAAAATTCACCCACATTGACTCATGTTAACTCAATATGATAAAAACCATCTATGACAAACCAACAGCCAACATCATGCTAAATAGACAAAAACTGAAAGTTCTCACTCTAAAATCAGGAACAAGACAAGGATGTCCACTGTCTCCACTTTTATTCAACATAGTCCTGGAAACTACAGCCAGAGCCATTAAGCAAGAGAAAGAAATAAAAAGGAATAACAATAGGAAAGGAAGAAGTTAAATTATCGCTACTTGCGGATGACATGATACTCTACATAGAAGACCCCAAAAAGTTCACCAAAAGACTTGTAGATTTAATAATCAAATTCAGAGCTGGGTGTGGCAGTGTACGCTTGTAATCCCAGCACCTGGGAGGCTGAGGCAGGAGGACTGTTAGGAGTTTGAGGTTAGCCTGGGCTACAAAGTGAGCTCAAAGCCAGCCTGAATTACATAGTGAGACCCTGTCTCAAAAAGACAAAAAAAAACCCAAATAATCAAATTCAGTAGCATAGCTGGATACAAAGTCAACACTCAAAAAATCAATAACCTAAAAAAAAAAAAGTCTTCCTATACAAAAATAACAAACTCACTGAGAGAGAAATTAGAGAAACAACACCTTTCACAATAGCATCTGAAAGAAAGAAATACTTAGAAATCAATCTAATGAAGGAAATAAAAGACTTTACATTGAAAATTACAGTACTCTGAAAAAGGAGATTGAAGAAGATATCAGACAACAGAAAGATATCTCTTGCTCTTGGGTAGGAAGAACCAGTACAGTGAAAATGGCCAAAGTTCCAAAATTGTTATACTGATTTAATGCAATTCTGATCAAAATTCCAACAGTGTATCTCACAGAATTAGAGAAAACAATCCTAAAATTCATTTGGAACCACAAGAGTCCTACAATAGCAAAGGCAATTCTGGGCAACAAATTCTGGGCAACAAAGCAGAGGGCACCACAGTCCCTGACTTGAAATTATACTAGAAAGTTACTGTGATAAAAACAGCATGGTACTGGCAAAAAACCAAACCTGAGGATCCAGACTGTGTTATGTGTCAGTGTATGTTCCTTTGTGTGTTGAGTAATATTCCACTGTGTGGATATACTGTTTTTGTTTGTTTATATGTTGAAAAATACCTGGGAATAGAAGGGAAAAAACTGGAAACAAGCTTTTGTAAATGGGGGGGGGCGGGGCTGAAGGGAGGGAAGGGGAGTGGGGAAAAAGAAGACTCAAGATATATCATGTACAGGTACAAATACCCTATGATGAATGGGATCATTATGTATATCAAAAGAGTATCAATAAATTAATTTTAAAAAGAGAAGAAAAATATCTGAGTTTTCCCCAGATAACATGGTTAGACTTTCTAGGAAGATTCTTACATGAAACTTTTTGTGAACATGTTTTCATTTCTTTTGGATACATGTCTAGGAGTAGAATTGTTGGAAGACAGGATAAATTTTACTTCTTTAAAAAACCTGCTGAATAGTCTTCCAAGGTAGCACATTTTACATGTTTACCAACAACATATGAACTTTCTGGTTATTTCATAGTCCTGCCAACATTTTGTCAGTCTTTTTTATTTTAGCCACTGTAGTGGGTGTGCAGTAGTATCTCATTATGGCTTTCATTAACATTTTCCTGATGCTTAACAATATCAAGCATTTTTTTAAAGATTTTTTTTTTAGTCTTTTTACTATGCAGTTCAGGCTGGCCTTAAGCTCACTTGGTAGTTCAGGTTGGCCTCAAACTCGTAACAATCCTCCTGCCCCAGCTTCCTGAGTGCTGGGATTATAGGCATGTACCACCATGCCTGGCATTATCAATTACTTTCTCACGTGCTTAATGACCTTTTGTATATCTTTGTGAAGTGTCCAAGTCTTTCGCCCATTTTAAAGAGTTGGCTTTTTATTACTGAGGTGAAGGAATTCTTTAAATATTCTGCCCTTTGTTAATCCTGGGTTGAGAACATTTTGTGATTGTGATTTGTCTACTTGTTTCTTAAAAGACAAAAGATTTATATAATCTGAAGAGAAACAAATACTTATTTCTTAATAGTTTCTTTTCTTAATTTTCATTTTTAGATAGGGTCTCACTATTTAATCCAGAGTGGCCTTAAACTCACAATTTTACTGCCCCAGCTTCTCAAATGCTGGAATTACAGGCATGTAGCAGCTTAATAGTATCTTTTGATGGGTAAAAGATACTTATATTTGATAAGGACCAACTTATGTTGTTTCTTTTTAAAGGCTTATGAAATTCTCCAAGTTCTGTAAATTCTGTGATTTTTTTTCTAAGAGGTTTCTGGTGTTAGCTTTAAGTTTATAGTTTGTTTCAAACTGATTTCTCTGTACAGTGTGAAGCAGCAGCAGTTGTGCCAGCCGTGTTTCTTAAAATGATTTTCCTTTCTTGGGTGAATTGCTTTTGTCCTAAGTCATTTGATTGTACTCATGAGAGTTTATTTTGCGGCTACTCTGAATTCAAATTTCTTGGTTTATTTGGCTCATCCTTTTAATCAATTCATCCTTTCTTGATTACCATAGCTTTAGAGTAAGTCTTGATGCCAACTAGGGTTAAGTTTGCCAAATCTGTTCTTTTTCAAGACTCATGGTTATTCTAGCTCCTTTGGTTTTTCCAAATACCTTTTAAAATCAATTAGCCAATTTCTACAAGAAAGCCTGTTGGGATTTTGACTGGTATAGATTTACAGTCTATATATTTACAGGTCAATTTGGAGTCAGGGGCTGGGGATTTAGCTCAGCGGCAAAAGCACCTGCCTGGCAAGCGCAAGGTCGTGAGTTCAGTTCCCGGGACCGCAGAAAAGCCAAAAAAAAAAAAAAAAAAAAAAAAAAAATTTGGAGTCATGGGCTATTTTAACAGCCCTGAAATCTCCAATCTATAAATGACACTTTTCTCCATTCATACAAATTTTCCTTAATTTCTCTTAGTAATGTTTTGCAGGTTTCAAACTTTTTTTTTGTTGTGTTGGGTGATCCATGCTAGGCAAGCACTCTGATACAAACCACTAAGACACAAGCATCCAGCTCTCTAAATACTTTTGATATTGCAACATTGCTATCTGTTTTAGCAGTGTTTTCATCAGTTCCTTAGGACCTTCTATATATGATCATATATCTTCCAACAAAGACTGCTTTGTTTTGTGTTGGACTGGCTAGGGCTTCTAAATTTTCTGAAAAATTCTGAATAAAGGTAGTAAAAGTGTACCTTTTTTGTTTCCAATATTAAGGGGAAGATGTTTAAATATTAATCTTTAAGTGATATTACCTGGAGAGTTTTTTGATAGGTTCTTTTCATCAGGGTAAGGAAATCTTCTATCTAGTAGTAAGGAAGTTTTATCATAAATGAGTGCTTTGTTTTGTCAAATGCTTTTTCTGCATCTATGGAAATGATCTTAAACTTTTTTCCTACAAACTGTTAACATGGTGAATTACATTGGTTCATTTTCATGTATTAAATTTAAATAAATTTGTATTGGTAAGATAAATCCCAACTGATCATGGAATATTATTCTTTTCACATATTACTGGAATTTATTTGCTAAATATTTTTGCATCCATGTTTCTGAGAGAATTTGGTAAGCAATTTCTTTTTCTTGTAATGCCCTTATACTGTTTTGGTATCAGGTCATAGTAGCCTGATAAAATGACTTGCAGTATTCCTTCTTGAATTTTCTGAAAGATTTTGCATCAGACTGATACTATTTCTTCCTTAAGCATGAGAGTATTTCAACAGTGAAACCACTGGGCAGGGCTTGGCATTTTCTTTGTGGGAAGTTTTTTTTTTTTTTTTGTACTGGGGATTAAACCCAGGGCCTTTTGCACGGATCTACATCCCCCATCATTTTTTACATTTTGAGACAGGGTCCCACTAAATTGCTAAGCTGCCCAAGCAGGGACTGAAACTCAGCCTCACTAAGTGCTAAGACTACAGTCGTGCACCACCCCACCAGGTTTCTTTGTGGGAAGTTAATTGTGAGTTAAATGTCCTTAACAGATACTGAACTATCTCATTTTGTGTTTATTTTCATACTACTTTTGTTAATTTGTATTGTTCAAGAAACTTGTCCCTTTTATCTAGGCTGTCAATTTTTTATTGGCAAAAAGTTGTTCATAATATTCCTTATCTTTTTAAATGTAAGATTTGTAGTGATGTCCCTTCTTTCATTCTTTATATTGGCAATTTGTACTTTCTATTTTTTCTTCTTAAACAGTATTGTTAGGAGGTTATTAATTTATTGATCCCTTTAAAAAATAAAATTCTTAATATTTTAGTTTGTCTTCCTGATCCCCCCCATGTAGCCCAGACTTTAATTTTTTTGTTTTGTTTTGTTTTTGTTTTTCTTTTCCCAGTACCGGGAATTAAACTCATAACCTCGTGCCTGCCAGGCAAGCGCTGTGCCGCTGAGCTAAATCCCCAGCCCCAAGACTTTAATTTTTTTATGGAAAGAGAACATTGGGGCCAAGTGTGGTGGCATATGCCTGTGACCCCAGCACTCAGGACACTGAGGCAAGAGGACTGCTGTGAGTTTAAGGCCAATCCAGGCTACATAGAGAGTTTGAGGCCAGCCTGGACTGCACAGTGAGACCCTGTCTCAAAAAAACAAAAAAAAAAAGGAGAGAGAGAACACAAAAGGTAAAATTGAAGTCTCCTTCATCCCTAAATCTATTCCTTTCCTTCTGTTCCTGATGTATTATTCCCCTACATAATTTGTATACTGAAGTAATGCTAATTTCTGTGCTCTCCTGGATCCTCTCTTCACTTACCATGTTTCCTGCTTCTGCAGCCAATCGAGCAGCATAGCGAGCTATAAGCCGGTGTTCCTCATCCAGTCGGGTAGGACTTTCCAGGACACTGCCAAGGAGACAACAATTCAACAGGTGTCTATTAAACATTCCCAACTCTTGCTCTACTCTTACAAAGAACAGATAGAGAATAAAATTCATGAATAGGAATGGTAACAAAAGAAATGAAGACCTGGGTCATAGACATTCCTGGTTTTCTGGGCAAAAGGGCAATTCAGAGAAAAGGATGTGGCTGCATGTGTCATTCCTCTTCAGCAGCATACCTCCCTGCTCTTACACCATTGAAGGAGCACTTTGTTTTAAATGAAGGGCTGAGGAAAAAATATAGCACCTACAAAGTCTATGATAGGGATTTCTAACCAAATGTTTGGGAAAATTAATGGCTTTTTAGGCCTAGATCTTAAACTCAAAAAGACCAGAAGAAAACTAGAGTATCATGAAAAAGAGAAGGGTAAGAAAAAGTATAATTAACGTGAGAACTCTGACCAGGGATGGACAAACACACTGTAAAGCCAGAGAAGATTTCTCTTCCTTTACTATGCTCATTTTATAACTATAATCCTCTCTTAGAGTGTATTCGTTTTGCTCATTATTCTTCAACAAGAGTGTGAGCATTCTACAAATTCAGTGCCCCACTCAGATGGGATAATGTGGCTCCTGAGTGAAAGAAGGTTCGTGAGTAGCAGGCTCACTCCATCGAGATACTTTAATCTAGCACTTTATGTCAACTGCTACTTACCCATATCAAGGCAGCCCTCAATCAGCAGGGACTGTGGCTAATAATTCTCTTTAAGTCTGGCAGAAATTTTAGAAAACAGTGATGACAAGACTGACCAGAGAAGGCTCCTGTGGCTTGGCTCTACTCTGGTCCTAGGGTTCCTGAAGTTTTCCAAAATTCTTGACTGGAATTTGGCAATACAAGTAATATGTAAGAATTAAGTCCAGTACTCACTAAATCTTGTTATAATGACTGAGGGAAATCTGGAAAGACTAGAGTTAAGTCAATTAAGATCCAGAATCAACTATATTTTTCCTAGATTTAAAAAGATTTTTTTTCAATATTTTTATCTCTGTGGTCAATTCTTCTAGCTTAACTTGGCATTTTCTCTAGGATGGATTTTTTAAAAATGAGCTTTTAGTCACCTAGCTACAAAATCTATCAACATTCTATAATTTTAGGTGTGCAAATGTGGGTTTCTAGCATGTATGATTGTCCCTTCCAAAGATGACCTCATACTGAGATTATGCAACCATCAGTTGGCTTTAATGCTTTAGGTTGAAGGTCTTATGGTCAGGGCTGAATTATAAGATTTGAGCCGTAAAGTGTTTGTCTCAAACAAGATAAAAATTATCTTTTAAATGAAAATAACAAAAATGAATGCTTAAAAAAACAAGTAGATAATATAGAGGGATTAGCAGCCTAAAAGGTGGAATGTAAAGAGGCTGACATCTGTCAAGGCAAGGAGGGATACAGTGAGCTCCTCTGTGCAAAAGAGAAGAGCTCATTTTTTCCCCTAACACAACCCATCTCTCCCCATATGCCATTTCCACATATGTGGATGACATGGTTGCTTTATTATCCTACTTCCTAATCAGAACCTAGAATCTTGTATTAGTGAGAGATTTTATAGCCAATGAAAATTATCTGAGGGCAATGAGAAAGATTCCTTATTGTTCTGTTTGAGTTGACTTACGTTTTCAGATGTAGCCAGGAAATGTCTAACTTTTTCACGGAAGTATGGTGCTCAGTTCTTAAACTATAAATCAAGAGATGCGGTACTCACCACTCATGTTCTCCTACAGCTGTTGGCCACCAATTCCTGATCAGGGAGCTCCTAGGCAATAGGACCTTGGCTAAATCTACCATTAACCACTGTAAGCTAAAATATCAAGTAAAAATTTCTGCCAAGGTTCTCCTGCTGTTTTTACTGTAGTAGCTTTATATCACCTTGGACAACTGCTCTTACTGTTAAAATGTAATGTGTCCTGCTTAGGCTGAAACAACTCTACTTTCAGAGATTAATCCAGAGGCTGGGACAAACATGCAGAACCATCCTGGGAATGAGGAGATGATGCTCTCTGTGGTATCATTAGCAGGCCCTTCCTCCCTCCTATACAACAGGCCATTAAGCCCACCTGGGAATCTGAAAGTCCAGAGTTCCTCCAGAACTACAATAGATGGTATGAAGTACAATATTAAAAACAGTACTTTTCATATATATGTTTCCCCCACTGACTATTCCTCTTTTATCCCAGGGAGTAGGAATGAGCTCAAATGACCTTCCCAAGGACATGCTATGAGCAAAACTAAGATCAAAATCTAAGGCTTAGGCCTGTTTTATGTATACAGTAGTTCATAAATTATGTTTTTCTCTCTTTTAAGAGTCTCAAAGCAGAGCTTTACAAGCTGTTTGGCAATGTAACTCCTCTTTGCAGCTATGCAGAAAGGAGAGTTGGTGTTAGGCTGTCTAAACCTTATTTGTCATTGCTCTTAGAATGGTGGTAGTATGAATGTGGAGTGGATAGGAGTGTGCCTAAATATAACATCACTTTGTTTGGTATGTTTTGGATTTCTTTGTTTTTTGTCTTTTTGACACAGGGTTTCACTATGCAGTTCAGGCTGGCCTCAAACTCACAGCCATCCTCCTGCCTCAGCCTCCTGAGTGCTGAGATTATAGGACTGCCTCACCATACTAGGCTATTTGGTAACTTTCCTATAGTTAGTGGTTATTGAACATTTTTCCACCCCAACCCATGAATGGGTCATTCACACACCCATATTAACAGCAAATCATTACCATAGTAGCTTTCAGGGTAAGAGAGGTGGGACCATTATAATACATATAATTAGAATATGAAGAAGTATATGCAGTTTGTTAAGAAATCTCTGAGGTGATAATGATCCAATCCCACTGTTGAAAATCAGTGGTTTGAAGAATCAACAATGTTAGATTTCTGCTAACAGATAAAGTATGGTGCAGATGTAATAGGGTAATGGTATTAAAATCTCCATATTAGACAACTGAGGTATCTATCGGTTGATTAGCCCTCAATCTGAACTTCAGTGGAAATATTTCATTATTGCTAAGAATGAACAGGAAGAGGATGCATGAAATACCTCTGTCAATGTACACCTTTGGAACTCTATGTCTCCAAGAGTATGCACTCTTCCAGTATAATTTACAGAGACCAAACCTTACTTTAGAGGAGACTTTCTAGCTAACATGTAGGTAAGTGCGAGGCGTGGCAAGGATCCCTCTCTTGTGGAAGCTAATGCTTCAATGATTATTTTAACACTGTCATTCACAGCTGGTAGCTGCACAAGGACGACCCCACTTGCAGAGCTTCTCCTACTGGCAACTGCAAGACACACAGCTTGTGCTTCCCCCAATTAGCCCTGGCCACCCGCCTGGTGCTGCTGCGCTACCACTGACCGTGCACAGTGCTGCAGACGGGCCACGTAGGAAGCTATCAGCGCATGCTCATCGGCCAAAGGACTGGGCATGTCTTGGCTATACTGTAACCTGGGAATGACGGAAGCAGAGACAGCAAGCATGACACAAACACATATAGAGGGAAAGATGAACATGGGTTAAAATGAGCAAACTTAAAAATAGAAAAAATAATATCATGATGAGAACATTAAGAAAACTACAACGTATGGTGAAATACAGTCAGACCACTGGGAATCTGTCCCATAGATCCTTTAACAAAAGCAGACTTTGGCTGATTGGCACCACAGTCCTTGAGAAGAAGGAACCTTGCTTACCAGTCTTGTCCAGGTTCTGGGCTCTGTGATGTACTTTTTAGGGAAAGATGTCTTTCTATATTACTGAGTGACCCCCTTATGTTATACTTTTATAGCTTTTTCTACACTTAAAGATTGTCAGTGTTACCTCATAATATCAATAAATATTCTTATTTCTATAGGGATACTATTTGTAGCATCAGTTTCTCTCCTAAACTGGTACCTGAACCAAACTTATTAGAATTGTTCCTAATTATAAGACAGTACTGTGAGGCTCTCTCAAGTGCATGGTCTTTATTCTTTTAAAAATATTTTTACTATAGTAACATTAAAGCTTCCATTACATATAGTAATCTAATGACTGCCTCTCAGGTACCTATCACCAAACTTGAACAAATACCAATCTTTCAAAAATTTTGTTTCTTCTCCTCCCCACAGCTTCTTTTATGTGGAAAAAGGTGCTAACACAAATTCAAGGCAATTATTTCACCCAGGAATCCTTGACCCCGTATGTCTTTCAGACAGTAACAACACTTTACACCAAAAAATTTAACAAGTGCTTTTAGTATCTCAGTTCATTTGAAAAAAATACAAATTATAAAAAATCTCATTTTCCAGTTAAAATCAAGATCTAAATAAGGTTCCAATTTCGTTTTATGTTTGTATTTGATTAATACACTTCTATTTTTAATCCAAAGAGTCCTCTTTTCCCTGTCCATTTTCTGACATTTATTTGTCTTTTTTTTTTTTTTTTTTTTTTTTTTTTTTTTTTTTTTTTTTTTTTTTTTTTTGCGGTACCGGGGATTGAACTCACAACCTGGCGTTTGCCAGGCAGGTGCTTATGCCACTGAGCTATATCCCCAGCCCTATGACATTTGTTTGTGAAAAAATACAGTTATGTTGTAGAATACCCTACATCCTGGATTAGACAGATTGTTTCCTATGGTATCCTTTAACTTGCTTCTCCATCCCAAGATTGCTTGATTAAAGTTTTGTTTTTGAGAAATGGTAAGAATCAGTTGTAGGTAATTATGTTGAACTTACAAATTAAAAAGGAGGCACACTGAATTGAATTAATGGATTATTGATACTGATTAGTGGGTTCAGGAGTTACTGGTCCTATTTCTTTATTAGGAAGTCCCCATCAACTTTCTACCTAAGCTTTTAGCATTTTTTGGATGTCTTGCTTAGATACATTATTTTATTACAGGTTGAAAAATGTTGATTTTTCTAAATTTATCCTCCTTTGAGCAAGTGTCCATCTCTTGAATGACCAAATAATTTTTCTTAAAAATAATGCTCAATCAATAAAGGTAGCAGGCACCCAGAAAGCTGTGCGGCAGGGCACACCAGCTCTCGAGCCGGCCCCCAGCCGCACAGGCACCTGGGAAGCTGGCAGCAGGCACCCTGGAAGCTGTGCAGCAGGGCACGCTGGCCCTCAGCCACACAGGCGCCTGGGAAGCAGTGCAGTGGTACACGCCAGCCCTCGGGCCAGCCGCCACCGCACGGTCGAGAACTATCATGCCACAGAGAAGCACTGACACAATCAGCCCACCCTGCGCCAGACTTGGAGGCTCGCTAGGGGACATGTGTGAACCATCCTGACATGGAGAAACCCCTGGGAAAACGTGCCACACAATGGGTCGCTCTTGGCCCTGCCCTTGAAAACCAGATAGATCCGGAGTCAGCGGAGAAGCAGCTGCTGAACAAGGACTCGGAGAACACGAGAATACAGACAAAGCCTGACGACTCAGAGGTCGAGCTGACTGGGGACGCAAGAGCCGTTCGGGAGCTGGAAACCAGGAGGACCTTGTGCAATACCTGGGGAGACCCCTTGGAGGCCATTCTACCCCTGACTGTACAGGTTGCGGTGGAGGAGCGTGTGGAGCTCCGGAGAGGTCTGCACCGAGACTTCATGGATGGGTGCCCAATATTCAGATTGTGAAGAACCGCCTTCATGGAGAAGGTACAGGTCTAGGTTACCTGGCAGGGACACTTTGTACCTGATGGTGCTGAGACTAACAGGCCAAGGACTTCATTCACATATTCCTGCCGCCTGTGTTGATGGTTGGGGAGAGGACATTAAGTGGTTGTGGGGTCCCAATGTGCTGGGAGGCTGGAGAGATGACTGGCATGGGTGCTCCACTGACAGCTGAGACAGCCCCCCTCCCAAAAAAAGGGAACACCCCTCTGCTTTCTTAGATCGCTTACAAGAGGCACTGATAAAGCATACTTTCCTGGATCCCACATCAGTACAGGGACAAATTATTCTTAAAGATAAGTTTATTACTCAGTCAGCCCCAGATAGTAGAAAAAACCTACAAAAAATGGCTTTTGCCCCAGATAGCTCACTTGAGATGTTAGTAAGAATTGCATCCTCAGTACTTTATAGCCGTGATGAGGAGGAGGCCAAGGAGAGAAAAGAGACTGAGAAAAAGCAGCTGCCTTTGCTGCAGCACTAAGAGAAACAGACCCTAAGTCTGATTCTCGGGGCCCCAAGTAGAACTTGACAACTACATTCATCTGCTACTGCTGTCAAAAGCGAGGCCACCTCAAGAGGGACTGCCCTAAGAAATCCCCTGGGCCATGCCCTGACTGTAAAGGTGACCACTAGAGGTCAGACTGCCCTCTGAAGTGAAGGCCCCAGAGCTCAGACCCCTTCTACCAGCTGGTTCAACAGGAATGAAGGGGCCCAGGGCATACTCTGCCTTCTCACTCTGCCCAGACCGTTATCTCCAAGGAGGAGCCCCACGTAATCATGACTATGGAGGAAAAAGTAAACAGCCTATTACTGGACACTGGTGCTAGTCTCTCGGTCCTTCTTTCCAGTCCTGGCCTTCCTTCCAGCCATCATACTTCAGTGAAAGGAGTCAGTGGTGAGGAGGTATTCCACTATTTTTCACAACCCTTAGGCTGTAACTACTTGTTAGATCTTTCTTACATATCTCTGTCTTCCTGAGAAACCACTTTGAAGATACATCCATGTATTACAGCAGCCACTGATAATTTTCTAGCAATCTGTCCATAACTCTGTAATGTTTGTACTGTTCCTATGCTATTTTGTAAATAGATGTATGCTTGTTACTACGTGTTTCCAACAACAACCACTGAGAATAATCAATGATTATTTAATTGATCACTCATATATAGCTCTGTTTTCTCTAGAAACCACTTTGAAGATACCAAAGTATAGTACAACAACCATTGATAATTTCCTACCACTTTTGTCTGTAACTCACTATTATTTGTCTATTTGTTTTCCTGAGAAACTATCTTGAAGATACCAATAGGTAAAATAACCACCATTGATAATTTCCTGCCACTTTGTCTGTAATTCAGTAAGTCCCCCTATTACTATGTTATCCTTCTTTTACTCTTTAAAATAAAAAAAAAAAAACCAATAAAGGTAAAACCAAAGTTGACATCCTCTATTATTTAACAAAACTCAGAATGAATTAGCAGCCTTCAATGAGAGTTGAATGAGAGTTAGCAGTCTTCAATAAAAAAGAAATTTCTTTTTTATTACCACTATGAATTCACATTTTCATGCACCTGAGGTGCCTTGATCTACTTCTGAGAGGGAGTCTCACTATGCTACCCAGTCTGGTCTTAGATTTTTGTGGGCTCAAAGTATCGTCTTGCCTTAGCTTTCCAAGTAGTCAGGAGTACGGGAATACACTTCCCAAGTAGTCAGGAGTACAGGAATACAGGATAGAGTGGCCAGTTCTATCTTTTTTTTGGGGGGGGCGGGTAGGTGGAGGGGGGAAAGGGTCTTACTATGTAGTCCATGATGACTTTGAACTTGTGATCCTTCTGCCTTGGTCCCTGAGTGCTGGGATTATAGGCATGTACCTATAATCCTACAATGGTTGGCTCTCAATCATCTTCATGTTCAAAGTATTCTACCTTTGGGGCTGGGGATTTAGCTCAGTGGCAAAACGCCTGCCTGGCAAGCACAAGGTTGTGAGTTTGATTCCTGGTACTAGAAGAAAAACAAAAAAAAACCAACCAAACAAAGTATTCTACCTTTGGCCAGTGGCAGCCCAGGGAAGCTTCCAGGTTCTTTGACACATCCATTAGGGCTTATTAGTTTCCTTGCTTTTTGGCATAAACTATTCCCATTTTATTTTGTATACAGTCTGTGGCAGACTTGAAATCAATGATGCTTTCAAACAGGTTTCCTTTACTGGAAAAAAGTATTTAGAGACCACAATCAGGGTATTGGGTGCTCAATGCTCCTGGTCCATCACCACTTCTAGGTCTTTTGAGTGGATAAAAGTAAGAAATTTGTATATTTTAGAAAAAAGGCTGCACATAGTGGCTCATACCTGTAATCTCAGCACTTGGGAGGCTAAGGCAGGACAATTGCCATGTTTAAGGCCAGCCTGGGCTACATGGCAAGTTCAAGCCCATCCTGAATTACAAAGTGAGACCCTGTCTCCAAAATAAAATAAAACAAGGTTCTCTTAACACTTCTGAGGCACTATTCCATTTTCTTTTTAGCTTCCACTGTTTTCAATGAGAGGTCATTGATGTTCTCATCTTTATTCCCCTGTATGTAACATGTTGTGGTCCCCCTACCCCACACAAAGGAGGCCAAGAAGGAATAGAAGGGAAACTAGGAGAGCACAATATCTGGGAACTAAGGGCAAAATTATTTCAAGAACAAGAGAGAGATCATTTATGCCAAATGCCAATGATAGATCAAATAAGACAAATACTGAGCACAAATACTGCTATGTCTGTCAAGGAGGTTTCTTTGACAAAGATAATTATAGCAGAGTAATGAAAGGTAGAAGTCTGATGGGTGTATGCACCAAAAGAAGAGAAACTGAAGTCACTGATTACTGATAATTGTTTCAAGAAGTTCTTCTGAAATGAGAACTCAAACCCAGGACTTTTTATTCAAGAGATGGAGGGAGGGAAAAGGAACGTAAAAAAAATTGAGATGTGTTATGTTTGTATACCAATTCTCCATGATGAATGTAATCATTCTATATTGCAAATATGTACTAATAATAAAAATTTAAAAAGGAGAAATATTAGCAGATTTGTAGGTTGACAGAAAAGATCCAGTTGAGACACAGGGGGAAAGATGACAGAGGAGCTAGAAGGGAACTAGAACTGCCTAATCAGAAGTCCTTACCTGGTAAGTGACAATGAGGTCCAGTGCAACATGAAGGCCCATCTACCAGGAGATATTTGGCCACATATGTGGGTACAGGCACAGGTGGGGAGGTAGGTAAAGCAGCAGCTTATAGGATTTTTTTAATTTTTTCTTTTTTCTTAGTGAAATAAGAAGCAATAAACCACTGAACTTCAGTTTAGGTTTATAGGAAGACTGCTATTCAGAACTAGTGTTATTTGCCAGTTAACTAACAATGCAGACCAAAATGAAAAGTATTACAGTAGCAACCTGTAGTAGATAAGGAACTCAAGTGTCCATGAATTTTCTGATACTTTCGTTTGAGATGATGTGATACTCTTATAATCCAAGTTATATCTGTTTCCTCAGACTTACTTTTTAAACTTTTTTTTTTGATAAAACACACATATGCTACAATTTAAATGTAAAATGTCTCCCAAAAGTCTCATGTGTTTGGAAGGTGACTGGATCATGGAGAGCACTGTATTCATCAGTGGATTCACATGTTGAAGTATAGCGGCTAAATCTGCTGTTAGGAGGGGTGCCTGGTTGGAGGTGGGTCACTGGGTGGGTAACCTGCAATGGTGCATTCTTATTTTTTTATGGTTTTAAAAAATTTTATCTTAAAGCAAAAAAAAAATGAAATTTTAAAACAAGATAAAAGGAGGGCAACAATGATTAATACATTGCCTATTGTTATCTTTAAATTAGTTACTCAGTACAAGATATTGGCATTTAATTGTCCAAACATATTAGCAGAAACCTTTCTTTTCAGTGAACTAAGAGAAATCAGTAGTATAACTATCTTAATATATATTTTATTATATATATACATTTCTCTATATAATATATACATTTTATAAATATATTATTTTTGCTTTTTCCCTTCCTTCTTTTCTCCATTCCCCCATCCCAGATTTTCTTTCTTCTTGAAGTTTCTTCCCATTTTACAACATCTACTGTACATTCTGGGTCTTATTTACTCTTTCAGCTTCTCAAATTAGGGAGACAATATGATGTTTGCACATGTGTTTAGTTTATTTCACTTATGAGTATGGTCTCAAGTTGCATCCACTGACCCATAAAAGTCTCCAGTTTATCCTTCTTTATGGCTGAGTAGTACTCCACTGCATAAAAAGACCACATCTTTTTTATCTGTTCCTCAGTTGATGGGTATTTGGGTTGTTTCCAAGATCTAGCTATTACAAATTGTGCTGCTATAAACTTGGATGCACATATATTGCTGTGGTACAATGTTTTTAATTCTTCTAAGAAGACACTCAGTAGGGGAATACATGGGTGAAATGGGATCTTCAACCCTAGTTTTTTGAAGAATCTTCACACTGATTTCCATAGTAGGTACACCAGTCTACACTCCCACCAACAATGGAGAAGGGTTTCTTTTCCCCCAGAGCCCTGCCAGCATTTGTTGATGGTTGGTTTCTTGATAATAGCCATTCTTTCTAGAGTGAGATGGAATCTCAATGTTGTTTTAATTTGCATCTCTTGAATGACCAGTGATGTTGAACGTTTATTCATGTATTTATTTGCTCTTTGTATTTCTTCTTCTGAGAAGTGTGTATTCATCACAGATGCCCATTTTTGGATTGAGTCTTTAAATTTGGGAGGTCTGATTTTTTTTTTTTTTTTTTTTAGTTCTTTGTATGTTCTCAATAGTATTCCTTTGTCCAAGAAAAAGCTGGCAAACGTTTTTTTCCCACCTTGTGAGTTGTTTCTTCACTCTGCTGGTGGTTTATCTTGCTGTACAAAAACTTTTTAGTAAGATGAGATCCCAGTTGTTGATTCTTTGTGATAGTTCCTGTGCAATGGGGGTTTTATTCCTCAGGACTGTTTTTGTTTTTTTGGGTTTTTTGCCAGTACCACGTTGTTTTTATCACCATAGCCAGTCTGTGTCTTTTGATTGGTGAACTGAGACCATTAACACTGATGTACTGACTCATCCTTGTCATGTTATTTTCCTGTTGTTGGCTCTTCCCTCTGTTTGTCTGCCTTGCCAGGTGGATTCCTTCTGTTTGAGTTCATGGAATTGCAGCCCTTGTTAGCTCTTTCTTTTTTTTTTTTGTTTTGGGTACTGGGAATTGAACTTGGGATGTTGCGCTTGCCAGACAGGCGCTTGTGCTGCTGAGCTATATCCCCAGCCCGTTAGCTCTTTCTAGAATGTCCTTCAAAACATTTTAGAGTGCTGTTGTGGTGGTCATAAATTTCCCCAGATGTTCTTTTCATGTAAGTATTTTATTTCTCCATCAGTTTTGAAAGATAAGTTTTGTGGGGTACATCAGTCTGGGTTGAAGGTTGTTTTCCTTTAGAACTGGAAATACTTCAATCCAAAGTCTCCTTGACTTGAGGGTTTGTGCTGAGAAGTCAGCTGCGATTCTGATGGGCTTTCCTTTGTAGGTGATTTGTTTCTTTTCCCTAGCAGCTTTTAATAGTCTATTCTTTTGTTCAATTTCTGACATCTTGACTATGATATACCTGATGCCTGGCTATAGTTTTTTTTTTTTTTTTTTTTATCATAGCTAACTAGAGTTCTATATGCCTCACTTTTCTGTTTGTAAACTTCTTTTTCTCTACCAGGGAAGTTTTCTGCCATGATGTCTGTGAACAGTTTTGTTTTTTCTTTTTTTTTAAATATCATTTGTGCTATCTCCTGCTTTTTCATTGACTCCAATCAATCTTAAGTTATTCTTCTTTGCCTCATCTAGGAGCTGTATTGACTTCTCATGGTCCCTTGCTATTTTTAACAAATCTTTCTTTTCATGACTCAAACCACAAGCCTGCTTCTATATCTGAGATCCTGTCCTCACACTGGCTTAATCTGCTGTGGATACCTTATGGAATTTTTATTCTCCTGCATATCTCTTTTAATCTGCCTTATGGATTCCATTTCTTTCTTATGCTGAGCATTCATGGCTTCCATAATTTTCTTAATTTTTTTTTGTCTAATTCTGCTCTAAAGTCACTAAGCATGGTTCTCATTGTGGACATCATCTCTGCAGTTATCTGAGAAATTATTTCTGATTTGATTTTTTTCTAGGGCCTCATTCAATTACTTTGTTGTTATCATCTCAGAGATGCCAGGTGGGTGGCTTTGGGATTGTCCCACCTCACTACCCCCGGAGTTTGCCTTTGGTGAACTGATGTCTGGGGCTGCATCTTGTTTAAGTGTCCTCTTCTTTTTTTAGTTTAATTCCTGGGGAGATGCTTGTAAATTGCCTATGATGGGTTGTTTTATTGCTACTTTTTAGAACTCTTAGGAAATGACTACTTCTCCAAGGTATCTTCCAGGTGTAGCTGGTTTTTTGTTTTAGTGTCTGCTGCAAGAACCTACCTCTTTAATTTGTTGGGGATGAGAAGTTGCTACCTGTTTGGTCCAGCCCCTGGTTCTTTGGCACTGTTCCACAGTATTCTCTGTGACCTTTAGTCAATCTCAGTCTTAAAAAGCAGGAAGAATAGCTGGTTAGAATAATTGTGGGTGGGGAGATAGCTCAGCAGCACAGTGCCTGTCTAGCAAGCGTAAGGTCCTGGATTTGATTCCTGGTACCAAAACTACCCCCAAAAATCCCAGAATAATTATGTCACTTTTGGCTATAGTGGTATAGCCATCAGCAATAAGAATAGCATCAAACACAGCCTAGAAAATGACAAACTGAGGTAACTGTTAATTTGCTACCTTTAACCATATGAACTAGATTTGTAATTATATAACAAAATCTAAAACTAACTAGAAAATTATATGCAGAATACAAGCCCTTAATATGTCAATTTTGCCTTCAAGGGTTAAAACTTAAAAGGGGTTAGGGGGAAAATAGAGAAGTGGAAGAAGAGGAAGAGATTAGAAGTAAGGCTGGAGGACAAAGGGGGATCACGCTAACTTTGGGAAACTGGTGCAGAAGACTGGAGGGAAAGAGAGAAGGAAGAGATAAAAAGAATAGAATAGAACTACAACCACAAAGATGCTAGAAACCATGTTCACACTCATATGAAAAGATCAATCAATGAAGGAGAAAAAACCAAAAAACCATCACAACAACAAAAAACAAATGAGAGAGAGAGAAGAAAAACAAAGTCCACTTCCACGTATGTCTCTTCTATCGCTGGTAGACACCATGTAGAGACAGTCCCAATCCATGCCAATCTATCCAAACAAGCCAGAAATAACTTTTTGGTGGGGTAGTGGATAATCTCAGTGAGCCTGTACCTTTTGGCCAAAACCAGACTCATTCGGCCTGCAGCCATCAGCATGCCTTCTGAGGGCCTGAGCCCAGCTGGGAGCCACAAGATGGAGCCTACAGCTGCTCTGAGTTCTGAGCTCAGTTGGCCCCTCTCGAAGATGGCTCCCAGCCAGCTGCTCTCTTCCATGGGATCACTGAACCCTCAGCACTCACTACCAGCTAGTGCAGTCCTTCATGTGTGCTGTTCCCCTACACTGCTGTGTTTCGCCATGGAGGCCTCTGGGGTCACCAAGAGCCACTGTGTGCCCACAGATTTGAATTGCTCCTCTTGCACACTGAGTCACAGCTCAGGGAGAAGGATCCTGCTGGCTACCTCCTTCACTCTCCTCATAGGCTTCAGTTTTTGCTTCAGATCCTTCCTGGGTCCAGGGGACCCAGTCCCCTCCTTACTCCTCATGTTGCTATATTACAACATCTAAACAGAGACTCTGAAAGGCTCTTACTCTGCTGCTTACCACTCCATCTTGGTCCATTTTCTCAAACAGTGTATTTTTTTTTTCCCTCGGTACCGGGAATCGAACTCATAACCTTGCGCTTGCCAGGCAGGCGCTGTGCCGCTGAGCTAAATCTCCAGCCCACAGTGTATTCTTATCCTGAGCTCCTTCCTTCTCTCTCTGTTTCCTGACTGCCATGGGGTTGAGCACATCTTCCTTCACCATGATCTTCTGCCATCCTGTTGTGCTTTGGAACCAGACTGAAACTTCGAGCCAAAAATAAACCTCTCCTCCCAGCTGTAGCTGTCAGGTATTTTGTCCCAGTAACTAAGACAACATATAATCCTCAACTTACAATTAGGTTTTATTTCAGAAACTTGCTTTTCTGAAGCAGTTAACAGTTTCTAGTTCAGAATATATTTTCCTATAAAACAGTAATTGTTCTAAGATGTCAAATATTGATTCAATCCATAAAAGTGATTTTCATACCTAAGTATAGAACAGTTTAAACAGCAATTCTGATAGAAACTGGGCATTTGAAACAATGTATGGAGCACTTAAGAGGTGTCAGGAACTATGCCAGAGATGGGGACACTACTGAAGCAAAAAACAAGGCACAGCTGCTGCCTTCTTGGTGCTAAACAATCTAGTAGAAAAAGATGTGACATATCAAATAAATGCAAAATTGCGAATGTAGTAAGTGTTGTGATGAAAGGGATAACATCCTTCAAGAAGGCCTAATAGGCTTTTATGTCTCAAGGAGATGAGTAAAAGTGAGGATCAGGAAAAGGACTACAGACTTAAAAGAAGAGTGACAGTGACATGAACATGCTCTCCCCTTGGGAGTCCACAAGGCACTTCCGGCTCCAAACCATCCATATGAAGATCAGAGCTGGGGACAGAGGGTCCTGATGCCCCATCTGTGAAAGCAAGCTTCTTCAGACTACCTCCTAAGGAATTCCTTGGTCTTAGATTCAGACTCTCTGGGAATGAGACCTGAGAACCTGCATTTGAAACTAGTCTGCATGTGCTGTAGGTATACCTGGACATGTGAGAATGTTTCCCCAAAGATCTAGGTGATAATGTCTGATAGTTTCAGCAGAATTCCTCATGTGGGTGGGCAATAGCTAAGCGCTACACCTGTGGAGACAGGTAGAAAGAGGAAGGAATTTGCATGAAGAAAGTAGGGATAAAGGGCAGGTAACGGGGTTGGTTGAAACAGTACACATGCTACAGGCTGGCTGTGAGTGGTAGTGTGTACCCACTGTTTATAGAATGCTTTACCAACTGGGAGGCAGTAGACCATAGCAACTGAGAGCATGTGCTTAAGTTTTAACTGCTTGACAGTTTAGCCTGAGTGTCACTCAGGCAGCACGTTTGTTTGTTTACGTACTAACTATCCTGAGTGCTGCTTGGATAGGTGTTATTTCAACTAGTAGATTCTTGTATTGAATAAATTTGATAAAATCATTGCTTTTATATTTCCTGTTACATTATCTTATAAAACTTACTGAAAAATATGCAATTTTTGGTAATCTTGTTTTTAAATAATTGGACTGATAAGTGCTAATCCACATTTTGGTACTGGCTGTGTGACTTGGACAACAACTTCTCTATGCCTTAACATCTGTAAAATAAAACAATATAAAACCTACTCCTTGTGATATTTACTTTATAGAGTATTGGGAAATTTTTTTTTTTTGGTCTTCTTGAGACAAGGTCTTGCTATGCAATTCTGGCTGGCCTTGAGCTCACTTTGTAGCCCAGGCTGGTCTGGAACTTGCAATGATCCTCCTGTCTCAGCCTCCCAAATGCTGGGATTACAGGAATGCGCCACCATGCCTGGTGAGTATTGGCAAAGTTAAGTAAACTAATGCCAATGAAGTAGCTGGCACATACACTGTAGTAATCATTATCAATGAGGTGCCTGAGATCAATCAGATACTTTTTTTTTTTTTCTATCAGATACTCTTGATTCTCCCACACTACTTTCTTATCTGCTGTTCCCCAGACTGACCAAGTTCAAATTAATGGCATCACTGTTCACTCAGTCATCAGGCCAAAAATAGATTTCTCGTATCTAATCTATTAGCAAGTCCCTTTGGCTCTATTTTCTTACCACTTCCACAATTCCCGTAACTTATGGCAAAATTTCTTACTATATCTCAGACAACTCCATCAGTCCTTTGATTGGTCTCTCACCTTCCTCTCTATTCCACAGCTGACTCTCCACAATGCACTGAGTGATCTTGTAGTGATAAATCAGTGTTGGGATGATGAAATGTTCTAAAATTGATTGTGGTTATGACTGTACAACTGCACACACTAAAACCATTGAGCTGTGCCCTTTGAATGGATGAACTGTACAGTGTATGAATTACACCTTGAATCAAGGGTCCTGATTAATAATTCTGAAACTGCCATACAGTCTACTGGGACTGAACAAACATGTAAAAGGATGTTGGATGACAGGAGTCAGGTTCTTACCACTGGAGAGGGAAATTACATATAACCAAGGGAGAAGGAACTGTGTGATACTGGATTAGAGCCAGGTAGTTTGGTATAATAACTGATGTGCAGCTTGATGTAAACACAGTTGAATAAATTATTTGAGAAATTAAACAATTTGAGAAAGCATATATAGAAATATTGCTTTCTTTTTTATTTTAAAGAGAAAAAAACTATAAAAGTGATACAGAATTTCAAAAAAGATGACAGGAAATTAACAATGGTTATTATATTGCATACTGTTATCTTCAAAGTAGTTGCTCAGATTGCCAGATACAGGCATACAAAACTGATCAAACAATAGAAATATCACTTTTTATTACTATTTTCCAGTAAAAGGAATCAGGGATCCTTAAGAGATTTGCCTCATTCTAGCAGTGGAGTATGGGATATGTAACAGCTTAGAGTATGTAATGCCAGAAAGTAAGCAAGTACTAAAGAAGAAAGCAGGAGGAGCATGGGGAGGAGGAAGAAGACTAGCAAAGGGACATTCGCAACTTGTAAGAGATCCCAATAGCCAATGATAAAATGAGTGATGAAATAATGTAATATTGTGTCATAATCCAAAGTAAAAAATACATGTCTATGAGTACAAACTGATAGAAATTAATTACTAAGCTGGACACGGTGGTGGATGCCTGTAATCCCAGCACTTGGGAGGCTGAGGCACCAAAAGAATCCAATGAGTTTGAGGTCAGCCTGGGCTACACAGTAAGTTCAAGACCAGCATGAAATACATAGTGAGACCTTGTCTCAAAAAATCAAAACAAAAATAAGACCAAATTAAATAAATAAATGCAAGATTTATCAGGATATAGATACTTTCCTCTCCATGAGGTTGAGCTTGTTCTACCTCTTGCTCTGAGTGAGAACTGTATTTAGCAACTTGTGTGTCACAAATCAGACGAGATCTAAAAGAGACATGATGACTACATGCAGTGTGTTATCTTGAGACAGAAAAAAGATTCTAATAGAAATTAATGAAATATGACTCAAGTCTAGAGGTTAGTTAATGGTAATATACTGATGTTGGCTTCTTTTGTAACTTATACGAAGGCAATGTGAGATTTCAATATTAGAAGAAAGTGAGGAGTGCTGTAAGTCCCTGACTTATGAATGAGTTCCATTCCAGGAGAATGTTACTAAGTCATATTCACTTGTAAGTCTGACAAAGTGAGTCATACACCTTTGATATAAGCATACAATGTAAGGCAAAGAAAAACCAAACACACACAAAAGCACTATACTCTGTTGCACTGTACAGTAAGTACACAGCAGCACAACTGTGACAGTGTCCAGCAGACACATGAGCTACTTCTGTAATTTGTTTGAACCTACAAATGTTTGTAATGTGCATTCATAGGTGAAAGTTTGCAATCTGACTGTTCTTAAGTCAGGGACTTACTGCATATGGTAAGTATGTGTACTACCTTTTCAACTTTTCCTTAAATTTAAACTTATTCTAAAATAAAACTTATTTAAAATATTTTTAAAAAATTAAATTCTATTACCTACATGATCTGGCACCTGGCTACTTCTCTGAATCAGCTTTTTACTGCTGTCTTTCTGTTCACCATGCCTCAGCCACATGGAGCTCTCTATTCTTTCAAGAAAATACCAAGTTAAGTCCCACCATGGGACTTTTATTCCTCCTACTTTCTCGATGTTGAATATCTTCCCTCAGATCCTGCGTGGCCTCTTTTTTCCTCATAACATTCAGGTTCCTGACTGAGTATCATCTCTGTGGAGTCTTTCTTTGGCTATCCAATCTGCAGTCCAAGCTAAGTCATTCAGATAGGTGTGTCCTAGGCTGGGCAGCTGTGAGTACAGGAGTACAGTTAGTAGTACTTTACGGCTGGAACAGGGAATTGACAGACATTTGAGTAATACGCTGTTTGGAGCAGAAGTTTGGATTGAATTGACAAGTAAAGATGAGTTTTTCTCATGGTACCTTACTTTGACATTTGTAAAATAAATAAAAATATGGTATTTGGGGATTATTACAAAGTGCTGCTAAAACAGAATGTAAGAATGTTTTCCAGCTCTTTCATTTCTATTCAAACAATGAGAGTAATCCTAGCAAACATTGTTTTAAAGTGTTAGGCATTTAGGGACTGACCTCTAAAGAAGGCTAAAAGCATCAAAATGGACTCTAATATACTGCTAGATCCTTGGGAGGACAATTATTTATTAACATTGTCTTTCTTGGTAGAAGTAATCCTTTGCCCAATTACTAATTATCAGCTGCTCTCTGAATAAGAGTATTATTATACTCCTAAATTTCTCAGGAACTCAAACACTGAGCCACACTATCTTCCCATTACCAGACCCAAGGGCAGCTGAAGTGAGGTAATACAGACTCATCTCCATAGTTGATATTCTAAATTTCACAGGGGCCAAAGACTCTGTCTTTGATTTTTTTGCTATTGTAATAATCTGAAGGAGACACTACTAATTAAATAGATGCAATAAAGGTCTATTAAACCTGCTATAATCAGGTTTCATTATGTTCTATGCTAAGTCCAATAATGATCCATAACACACTGATTTCTAAAGTATCTTTATTGGCTCTGAAAGTCTATGAGTCTAATAAGAACAGTCGGTCTTTAGAGCTACTTCTCATCTTTTTAATATACTTATTTGAAACCCAAGAAGAGCTGAAATGCTTGTTTTTCTCAAAGGACAAGACAGTAAATATTTTAGATTTTGTAGGCTATAGGATTTTTTTTGTGTGTGTCTTTTTGAGTCAGGGTCTCACTATGCAGTTCAGGTTAGCCTTGAGCTCCCTTTGTAGCCCAAGCTGGCCTCGAACTCACAACAATCCTGTCTCAGCCTCCCAAGTGCTGGGATTACAGATGTGAGGAGATAAGGAAAGATAAGGAAAAAGGAGATACATAAAAACTGTGCCACAGGCACCTCTAACTAGACATAACTGTGCTATCTTCCTATCCAAATCTTCCTGTGTTTGACCAAAAGTACCTTAACTTAAGCCAAGAAGGAACCTGGAACATTCTCCTGCCTCTGCCTCAGCCTCAGAGCCTATCTTCCCTCTCACTATCTCACAGGCATCTCAATCTGAGCCTGCCAACACTGAGTGTCTTCCTCTTGGACCTGCTTCTTACATCACGCTCTGCAAGCAGGCTGTATGGATATGATGGGCTTCCACTCAGATCCAGAGCTTTGTTTTGCCCAATGAGAGAAGAGGGAATGATCTGTCACTACACTGTGGTCAGCTTTAATGTATCAGACTTAGGTTTTTAAGTTTTGACTTTAAATATTCAAGCTTTTTATTTGCACCAACCTGAGTTATAATGGGAAAATGTTCAGCTGGAATGTTTAAATAGAAATGGAATCTAATCCCAACCCAGAAGTGACTGAAAACTGGAAGTCTGCCCAGGCCCAGAGAGGCTTTGGGAATCTGCCAACACTGAGGACTTTGCAGTTTCATGATTATGTGTTAATTTTCAGTTTTTCTACTTTTCTATCTTTTAAAGAAAGACTGGAGAAAAAAAAACAACAACTCCTGTGTTGACTTGAGGAGATTCCTATGAAGAATTCAAACCAGTTAGTTGTTTCCTGGAACCCTTAATAATTTTTGCTTTTCAACCGAACTATTTCTCCCACTTCATAGGAAGAAAACCAGCGGCTTAGTGCACATATAGATAGTTCTGGGTGGATCAATTTCATTTTGCCTCCTTTCTCAGTTTTTTTTTTTTTTTGTCTTTTTGAGACAGGGTCTTGCTATGTAGTTCAGGCTGGCCTTGAGCTCACCTTATAGCCCAGGTGGGTCTCGAACTCATAACGATCCTCCTGCCTCAGCCTCCCGAGTGCTGGGATTAGAGGTGTGTGCCACCATGCCAGGCTAAAAATCTCTCTCTCCAGCAATGTTTTTTTTGGTTGGTTGGAATTTTTTTTTTTTTTGGTACCAGGAATCAAACTTAGGACCTTGCGCTTGTCAGGCAGGCACTTGTGCTGCTGAGCTATATCCCTGGCCCATCCTTTCTCAGTTTCCTCAATATCTTTATTGCTTTCAGTCTAAAAAGCTATCAGATGGCAGTTTTTATCATTCTACTCCACTCTGTAGATAACTTGATAAACTCTCCTGCGCTCCCAATCGGAAACCCATTCTAATGCTATCATAACACAACCCAACTCTTACTTTGGTCATGTTTCTACAGTGCAGAAATAATACGCACTGAAGAATATAATATGCTGTGGCATCTTCTGGCCTTTAAAAACTGCTTTTTGAGCTGTGCATGGTAGTGTAAGCCTGTAATCTCGGAACTCATGAGGCTGAGGCAGGAGGATTGCTGCAAGTTTGAGGCCAGTCTGGGCTACATAGTAAGTTTTGAGGGTAGGCTGGGTGGACTATATGGCAAGACACTGTCACAAACCTCCTCCAGCAAAATGAGATTCAATACGGCCGACCAGAGGAAGAGCCACATTGGAACTACTCAGAGAACATCAGCTCAAAATAGAGGTAACTGGAAGAAAGGGAGGGACATACATCCTAATCCCCAAATCAATCTGACACAAAAGAGACTGGTAGATCAAACAAAACATGGACATAGGATTTAACAGAATGGTGATCCAGCTCACATGATTTGGTAGGACTCCCGCCTATAGGTGGAGCAGGATTGCCATTGTGGAAAGTTTCAAAACAACCTGATGGACTGAAATAGTGCAGCTAACTCAGGCCACACAAGTTAGATTTGGGATATAAAGGCCCTTGCCTATTTTGCATTCCGTCAAACAGAGGACACTCCAGCCGGGCAGCAAATGTCACCAATGTCACCAGCACATACAGGGGAGAGTGATCAGGAACTGTTGCCTCCCTGATGGGCTGCCAGGTTTTTTTTTGTCATGCACCAAAGCAACTAACTGGAATCTCTAGGGACAACAAGATTAGGGACTGCAGTGGCAGCTGCAGTGTGGGTGTTAAATGGAACAGCGAGACTCCTCCTGCCCCTTGACCAGTGGCTTGAGAGGGATGCTACCACTTGGATCTGAGCAGCCTTGGCCCTTGACCAGGCAGTGTGTAGGAGGTCGGCACTCCCCCTGCAGGAGAGGAGACTGAAGGGGAATGGAGCAGCCTGGCACTGTCTCTGAGGAGGCAGAAGCAGTGAGTCAGCAAGGTTAGGGACCACAGTGGCCACAGCGAAAGTAGCAAGTGGAACAGAATGGTCCCTCCTGCCCCCTGACCAGTGGCTTAAGAGCGGGACACAACACAGGACTTAAGCACTCTTGAGCCAAGGCGGAGCAGTAGAAGGTTGGCACTCCCCCTTTGGGAGAGGAAACTGAAGTGAGACTGAGCAGCCTTACTTGGGCTGTCTTCAAGCAGGAGAAGCAGTGAGTCACCCCACAGCTCCCACCCGACCCTGTAACAAGCAGCTCAAGAGGACAGAGAAGAGCCAGTGGAAGTGAAGAGGAAGGGCTGTGCCAAGGACTGGAGGAGCCAATTGTACTCGGGCCTGGGAGTGGCTTTGGGCTGCCTCTGCCTGAGGCAGCACAGCAACTGAGAGAGCGAGGTAGGGCACACAGGGTGAGGAGTGGGCAGGATGCTGAGGGGCATACAAAGGGTTACTGAAGACTGGCCCCCACCCACATCTGGAGGCCAAGATCAGCCCTGCACCCAGCACTGGTAACATTGCAGGAGTGCTAGGGTTACCAACCACAGATCTGGGCTCTGGCTTGAACACTAGCACAGAATTGTGGACACCAGAGGAACTTTATTATTTTTCTCTTTGTTTTTATTTTGTTTTCCTTTTTCTGTCTGGTTGGGTTTTGTTTTGTTTTTGTTTGTTTAGGGTTTTACTTTTACTGTTTGTTCTGCTCACTTCTACTCTCTTTTCCCTCATCTTTCTTATTTTTTGATATTTTCAAGAGAGTGAACACTACCTCTAGTCTTTCTGATTCACTTTAATATTCTTCTGCTTTTTCCTTCATTCTTTCTCTCCTGTCCTCTTCTTCAGTGTCCCAAAGGTTGGGCGATCATCCTTTATTTTCCAGTCTTGCTTCTAATATATATCTTTTCATTTATCTCTCTGCTTTGTCCCCCATCCCTCTCAACTCCCCCATGTGTAAAATCACTCAACTAAGAAGAAACTGTGTACAAGTTCCTGGTTTATGTTGAATTTTGTTATGTAATTATAGACCTTGCTCCCATGGCTATCAAATTAATAGTTACCACAGTTTGTCAGTTTCTAGGCTGTGCTCAATACTACTGTTATTGCTAATTGTACTACTTTAGCCAGGTTGTCATACCTGTTGTAATCAATTGGTCTTCCTTTTCTGACAGCACTGTGATTGTCTGGGTTCATAAAAATCACCACAGTCCAGTACCAAAGAACTGGGTGCTGAGGCAAATAGCAACTGCTCATCCCCAATAAATTGGGAAGGTAGGATCTTGGGACAGACATAAAGACCAAGAGCCAGCTACACATTGAAGACATCCCTGAGGAATGGACATTTCCTAGGGAAGTCTTAATACTAGTGATAAAGCTATCTACCATAAGCAACTTACAGGCATCAACAGAGAAAACAAATTAAAATTAAAAAATAGAAAATGACATCATACAGAAGGAAAATGCAACCCCAGACCTTTGGCCCACTTAGGACAAGTCCAGAGGACAATGAGATAGAGGAAACCAGAATCTACCCATCTGAACTTTGTGAAATGATAGCAGCAGAAGTAAAAAATAAAAAAAAAAAAAAAACAGATAGATGAGGCTATAGAAAAAAATCAGATTAGAAATAATCTCTCAGGTAAAAAAGAAGGTGTCCCTGGAGGTTTCAGTTAGCCACTCTAGCATCCAACAAAACAAAAACAAAAACCCTAGTTTTTTTCAGTAATAGAAATACCAAAAAAAGAAGATATTTAAAGAGTATTATAGAGGAATTCCTTACAGTAGAGCCTCTCAGACATGTAATTTATATGATCACCTTGTTTACCATTTGTAAAGTCTTCTGTAAATGTGAGTCTTCCACATTTTTTCTTTGGACTAATACAGCATTATTTTTAGCAACTATAGACATCACCCTTTGCACATGCACTGCCTATTATAATAGCTAGACACTAGAGTGCTTAAAATTTCCCTGCATTTTGATCTAGGAATGTAGTTCAGAGGTACAGTATTGGTGTAGCATGCAGGAGGCTTGGGCTGGAGCTCCATGTCCCTCAGCCCCTCCAAATTCCCTGCAGTTTATCCACTGTGCACATTCCTGTCTGATTCTACAATTTACGCCTTACAATGAGTTCTAAAACAGGCCTCTTATTTCTAGAGAGCAGCTCCCTCCCCTTGAAGAGTTCTGCTTCAGCAGCTGTAGGTCCCATGGCTAAAAAGCTATGTTAAGCTTCTGGGTTTCACAGACTGGCAACACAGGTCTGATTACACTCAGAGCATGGAAGAAAAGCTGATAAGCCCTTGAGGAGGTAAAAAGAACACAATCTAGAAATTTATACTACTTGGTTACTGGAGCCATGAAAAGTCAAGTCTATGAATTATGCAATTATTGTCCTTGTGGTAGAAGATAATCTCATACTAGATATAAATGAAATCTCCTAAGATTTTGAGGGCCATGACGGCAGGATATGGACATCTTGTTTTCATGTAGTCTCTATTCAAGTAACTGTGCTTCATAATAAGTTGCAGAGCTCAACTGTCCTTTCCGGTCTACATTCTGGGTGCTCTTGGTCTGCTGGTAGCCCTAGGTAATCTGTGGCAGCCAGCTCAGAACAAGCTGCTAGCTGAAATGCTGACTCTAAATAAAGTCCTAATCCAGACTATACTATATTGTCTGAAACACCTTTTAAAAAGGCAAGATATTATTTTGGAACTGACAAGTAGCTGGCCACTTATAATTAAGGCTTGGGCCTAATACAGCAAGTCTAAGGTTAGTCTTCTACAAAGGTGGTTGTGGTTATTATGCCTCCTGAGTCTTTTCTGTTAATCTTCTTCAAAGATAAAATACTGCCAGAAAGGCACACACCCCCTACCAGCCATTCTCAGCTGGGGTTCCTCAATGTCATGCACCTTATTCTTGGTCTAGAGGAATGAAACTATTAAAGGAGAACTCAGACGAACTCCTACTTAATAGATGGTCTTCCTAAAATTAATATAAAATCTACAAGTCTAATTTTTCCAATAATCTACTTTGTCTTCCTGGTTTTGAAACAGAAACATCCTTGACTCAGAATCTGGGTCTCAATGTCAAATGTGTATTACACGAAAACTCAAGACTAAGGTCAGCAGGTGCTAGTCATATCTGGGTAGGATATCCACGCAGATAAGGGTCTCACTAGTGAGTATTTTGCCACATACTTTCTGTCTCTCCTTATGAGGGCATTACTCCTGAGTTATAGCCCATCTCTGCTTCATTAGTCATTCATTACTTCCAAACTAATAAAGACAGTATATTAAAATCCTCACATAAATCCCACAAGGTAGATATTATTATTGCCCCATTTTAGAGATTTAAAAAACTGAAGAAACGAAACATGTTCAAGGTAAGGCAAGATCCAGGGTCCAATGCCTGTGCTCCAACACATACACTACTCTGCCTGAAATGTGGCTCAGTTGTCTCTCTGCTAGACTGTAGGCAGGTGCCCTTACCTGGTCGGGGTCCTGAGTCTCCATGAGAATAAGGCTGTATCATCAGGCCACTCTGACTTATTCAGTCCCTAAGAAGCCTTATAAATCCTCATTGGATCTGATGTGGTCCCACAAAAGTGCACTTTTAACAAGTGCCCTGGAAAATTCTTCTCATTAGTTAGGTTTGAGAAATGTTGCTCTAGGAATGTCAGCCAATGGGAACAAACATTGTTGGCCTCAAGTATTATACACTGAGTCCAATTATTATTAAGCAGATGACATTTCTATGGTTGACTTAATCAAAGGCAATCAGTACATATGGTACAAAGTGGTTTTTTTTTTTTCAGGAAGGATGTGCTGAGTGGGTTGGGATATCTTTGTGTTTTTTTTCTTTTTGAGTGATGACTGCTAGAATTCTTTAATGGTTGTGCCCGTAAGGGATTTTCTGCATTGCTCTGGTCATAGAACAACTTACATCAAATAGAAAGGATGCTATCTTTTAAGTCCTGCCTAAGAGAATTTTGGAGGAAGTTATATAAAAAGGAAACAGGAGCATAGAGCTCTCGTTCCTTGAAGGACCCTAAAGCCAATTTTTGTATAACTAAAAGAGAGGATTTATGCTTCTCAACTTAAATGAATATGAATCATATATGGAATGATTGAGGAGGATATTTTATAAGGAATTAATTCAGTGTACATAGTCTAATCAGAAGCAGAAATAATCTTTAACACTCAAAGAAATCAAATACAAAATTTTTTTTTTTTTGGTTTTTTTGGTTTTTCTCCGGTACCGGGAACTGAACTCACGACCTTGCGCTTGCCAGGCAGGCGCTTTGCCGCTGAGCTAAATCCCCAGCCCCTGAAATACAAAATTGTTGAACCTAAATTTTTTTTTTTTGGTACTGGGAATTGAATTCAGGACCTTGTGCTTGCCAGGCAGGCGCTTGTGGCACTGAGCTATATCCCCGACCCTACAAAATTGTTGAAATTCACATTATTAAAATATTGTTTAATGTTAATAAATGATCTCAAGCATGCCTGATCTGCTTTAACACCATGTTTGCTGCTCCTCACAATGAAGCTTCTACCTGAGGGCACTACTCAGCCAAATTTCAACTGCTGCATGTATGGATCAGTTTGGGGAAAAAGGAGGAAAAAACCAGAAAATATTATAAGACAGCCAAAGGGGGAAAGAATGCCAGTCCTATCTGCCCTTGGAATCCTCTGCTTCTTGGGCTTTGTTTCTGAAACGACCCACAGCAAATCAGTGGCCAGGACCTGTGCTGTGGCCAGGACCCACAGCAAATCAGTGACCAGGTACCGGATATACATACCTCTTGGTGGGAGTGGGTACTCCAGAGGACATGTGGCTAGCCATGGTGTCATTCATATTAGTCAGAGGGCGAGGAGGACTGAAAGAAATACATTTGTACTATATTAATAATTACCAGCATGGATAGAGGAAATACGTAAATGATAAAGGCAAAGTGACTATCTATCATTTCTAATAAGCACAGTGACACCCAAAGGGAGCAAGCAAAACAAATTGATACTTCAAACCTAAGTAAATCCAACAAGAAAAGATCTCTCTCACAAGGTTACAGAATCACAGAGCTGTGGGGCCAGGGGAAGCAACAAATTATAAAGACATTTCTCTGAGATGGAACCTTAGTGGCTTTTGTTTTTTAGGACACAAGGATGTAAGTTTTCCTACTTAATTTTAAATGTTAAAGAAATCCATCTGATGGTTGTGCTAATTTTACAGTTTTGTAAGTCTCTGTTATTTGCACCATTAATGTCTACCTTGTACCTGTATGTATTCCTTCAGCTGTGTCTTCAACCAACATTTTTTCCCTTTTCTTTCCCCTTCAAGGTTAAATTTCTCTACATTTCAGCTATAAGACTAGTGAGTGTCTGGCATTTGTTGTGTATCACAAAGGTCATAACTTTGAGATGCAGATTTGGCCTGACCCTATTTTCCTTTCTTCTATTTGGTTTGCAAGCTTTTTAGCAAAACAAGTTATTAAACATTCAATTTGAAAAATAAGCCTGTGGAGCAAACTTTTATTACTCCTTTACAAGAATCTTAGCAATAGATCCCAATTTTGTATCCACACCCTAATTAGGATGCTGTCTTTTGTAACATAATCCATATTTAAATTTGAAAGTAAGCATTTTAGGTAACATCTTCAGTTGGGGGTTTTCTGGATTCAAAGCCTATTTCCCCCCTCTGTGAGAGACCTGAGTAAATAAATCCAAACTTATCAAAACGAGTCTACTAGCTTGCCTTGCCATCCTTCAATCATTTGCCCTTCCTATCCTTCAATTGTTCTCCTTTCTTAGCAGGGTCAGCTACAAAAGGTTTCTGTCTTGCATCTGCAGCCATGTGAGACTATTGCCAAGTATTCCTCCTGGGAAATCTCCCACTTCTTCTCCAAAACTGAAAGTACTTCTCAAAGAGAATGGCCTACTACAAGTAAGAAAATGAAGCTGAAAAGTCCTTCTCTCTTACTTACCTGCTAAATTCCCCTTACATTTGAGGGCACAGTTAATTGTGTAGAATATTTCAGTAGTGGTTACACTTAGCAATACATGGTGACTATTAAGGAATTGTCACCTTTAACTATATTGCAGGTTTCATAGTACATTCAAATAAAGGCTCAGAGGAAATGTTTCAGGGACAGCCAAAGGACCTAGAGGTTAAAGAAGGATTTTTCTCTTTTTGTCTACCTATGTACATCACCCCCCATACCCTCCAAGCCAATTTCATAGCTGAGTAGAAAACTTTTGAAATGATTTTCTACTTAATAGAGAGGATCCAAAACAGTAATTTACAGGGAACATATTTAAGCCACTTGACTTTTAAGCCTCAGTTCTATGTTTATGGTTGTTTTTACATTGTTTTTTGGGTGACAAGTAAGACATTGAGAGCTACAATATGCCTTTATAAGTTAAAATTCAATTTCATTTCTTTACTTGACTATCTTCCAGACAGACTTTCAAGCTTATTAGTCAACTAACTGTTTTAGGTTGACTAATGATAGAAAAAAATCCAGAGATTAGCTTACTTTTACCTAAGTTTATGTTTGCCTCTGGTTCTTTCAAATCAATTGTTCAACAAAAACAAAGAGACAGTTACTATTAAAGTACCAAATTCAGCACAACAGCTTTTCACACTTGAGGGCATTAGAAATATTCCAGTTCTAGAATAGAATGGGCTTTACTTCTTTAGTATATTATTATTAGCAATCCACTTCCAAAATAAGATAAGGATATTTTCACATTGCTTTCAGAACAAACACAATTGCCTAATTTAATATCAAAGATACTACTGCAGTCAATTTCCTTTCTGACACTCTCAGAAGAAAAATAACAATAGAAAAAAAATTTTAATTCCTTAAACATGGATCCTTGTGATAAAAATTTTATGATTTGCAGCACTGTTTGGTCTGATGCCATAAAAGTCTTTTATAATCATCTCTATCTCTTGGCAGATATCATGTTCAACATACTGTATAGAGAAACCTCATCTCTAATATTAAAACTAGATGGAATGATTATAGTCAGTAGAGTCATTATAACTGTCCCCAAGATTCACACACTTTTTGGATCTCTAAAATGTTTTGCTAAAAAGATATGGATATATTTGCAGCCCAACAAGAAAGACATATTCACAAACATCAATCAGATCTTCAAGACCCAGGCGTGGTAGCACACATCTGTAATCCCAGTAGTTGGTAGAAGGATCTCCATGAGTTTGAGGCCAGCCTGTGTTCCATAATAAGTTCAAGGCCAGCCTGATCTACACAGTGGAACCCTATCTCAAAAACAAAACCAACCAAATAAAAAAGGTCTTGTAATACAGGAGTTCTACCATAGCCTTAGTTCACTGGAAAAGCCAATGGCATCAAGGCATTCTTAGAAGTAATAAACCAAAAATGACTTTGGGCTTAAAACCAAAGTCTTCACTGAAGACATAACTGAAAAGATACAACATAGGTGGGAAGTAGATATTCATGGTACAAGTTCTGACCAGTAAAATTAGCACAACCCTCAGGTGAGTTTTGTTGATCTTTAACATTTAAAAGCAGATGAAAAACCATATGATCATCTCAACAGATACAGAAAAAGCATTTGATAAAATTCAGCATCTATTCATGATATAAAAAAACCCTCAAGAAAATAGGAATAGAGGGTCTTTACTTAATCTGAAAAAGGCCATCTATGACAAACCAACAGCCAACATCATACTTAACAGAAAGACTGAAAGTTTTTCCTCTAAATTCAGGAACAAAAGAAGGATATCTACTATCACTGCTTTTGTTCAAGATAATTCTCAAAATACTAGCTAGAGAAACTAGACAGGAGAAAAAAAGAGATATGGCTAGGGAAAGAAGCAGCTAAATTATTATTATTTGCAAATGACATGATCTTCTACATAGAAGAGCCTAAAAATTCTACCAAAAGACTCTGAGAATTAATAACCAATTCAACAGTGTAACATGCTATAAAGTCAACACTCAAATACCAATAATATTCAAGTACATCAATAACAAACTCAGGAAATACTTAGGAATTAACCTAACCAAGGAAATGAAAGACCTCTACAATGAAAACTACAACACTCTGAAAAAAGGTACTGAAGAGGTTATCATAACATGGAAAGATTTCCCTTTTCCTAGATAGGTTAGAACAAATATAGTTTAAATGGCCATACTTCCAAAACTGTTATACAGATTTAATGCAATCCCAATCAAAATACCAATAACATTTCTTACAGAGCTGGAGAAAAAAATCCTAAAATTCTATGGAACCAGTAGAGATCGAAAATAGCAAAAGCAATTCTGGGCGATGAGGGCAAGGCAAGGAGCATCACAATTCAAGACTTCAAGTTATGCTATAAAGCTACAGTGGTAAAAACAGCATGGGAGCTAGGTGTGGTCATGGATGCCTGTATTTTCAGCACTTAGGAGGCTGAGGCAGGAGGACTCGCCATGAGTTCCAGGTCAGCCTGGATTACACACACACAAAAAAACCCTGTCTCAAGAAAAAAAAAAAAAAAAGAACACAAAAAACCCAGCATGGTATTGGCAAAAAACAGATTCATGGATCAATACAATAGAAGAGAGGATAAAGAAACAACTCCTGACACACTCAGTTACACATTCTTTGACAAAAGGGCCAACGCCCTTTATTGGAGGGAAGGACAGCCTCTTTAACAAATGGTGCTAGGAAAACTGGCTTTCCACATGCTAGAGTTTTAACTTAGACCTATATCTCTCACCATACAAAAAGCTAAAATCAAAATGGATTAAAAATCTCAACACTGGAACACAAAAATAATCTTCTGGAAGACAAAATAGGCAAAATTCTCAAAGACTAGGTAAAGGCAAAGACTTTCTGAATAAAACCCTGGTTGTACAAAACATAATACCAAGAATCAACAAATGGGATCACATTAAACTAAAAACCTTTTGCACAGGGAAAGGAAAAAGTGAAGAGACAACCCACAGAATGAGAAAAAATGTTTCCTAGCTACTCCTCAGAGGATTAACATCTAGAATATAAAAAAGATATATTAGATTCCCAAAATTTAAAGACCCAATAAAAAAAATAGACCCTTCTCAGATGAGTAAATACAACTGGTCAACAGACACATGAAAAAATGTTCAACAGCGCTGGCCATTTGAGAAATGCAAATTAAAACAACATTAAAATTCCATCTTGCCAGGTGTGGTGATGTACCCATGTAATCCCAGCACTCAGGGAGGTTGAGGCAGGAGGATCATTGCAAGTTCTAGACCAGCCTGAGCTATAAAGTGAGCTCAAGGCCAGCTTGAACTGCACAGCGAGACCCTGTCTCAAAAAAATAGACAAAAAAAAAAGAAAGATAGAAAGATTCCCTCTCACTCCAGAAAAAATGGCTACCATCAAGAAATCAACAAATAACAAATGCTGGTAAACAAAACCAAACAACCCAAAAAACAAACACTGGTGAGCCTGTGGACAGAAAGGAACCTCCTTCATTGGTGGTGGTAGTATAAACTGATACAACTACTATGCAAATCAGTATAGATATTCCTCAAAAAACTAAAAATAGAAATTTCATTTGACTCAGTTATTCCCCTTGTTAAATGTACTCTCAAAAGAGTTAAAAAACACCGTATCACAATGGTATATGTATACCCATGTTTATAGCAGCACAATTCGTAATATCCAAATATTTGAAACTGCTTATATGCACATCAACAGATGAATGGATTAAGAAAATGTGATATTTATGCACAATGGAGTACTATTCTGCCATAAAGAAGGACAAACAAATCATTTATAGGAAAATAGATGTACCTTGAGACCAGAATGCTAACTGAAGTAAATCAGATACACAATCTTGAATAATGCATGGTTTCTCTTATATGGAAAAGTTAACAGAAAAAAGAGGAAAAGAGGTTTTTGAATTCTTAGTATGTTTCTGCTGTCGGTTTCTAGTTTCTCTCCAATATGAAGTGAGTGACCACTCAGCAAGATTTCCATTTCTTTGGATATGTTAAGGTCTTTAGTGCTGCTATGAGCATAGTCTATTTTGAATAGAAAGAAAAGAAAAAGAAAAAGAAAAAGAAAAAGAAAGAGAAAAAGAAAGAGAAAGAAAGAAAGAGAAAGAGAAAAAGAGAAAAAGAAAAAGGAAAAGGAAAAGGAAAAGGAAAAGGGAAGAGAAAGGAAGGATGGAAAGAAAAGAAAGAAAGCCCTAGAATAGGAAAATCTATGAAGACAAGAAGTAGCTCAGTGGTTGCCTAGAATTAAGGGGGAGGAATAGCTAGTGGGTAAAGTGTTTCCTCACGGGATTGAAAAAATAATCCAAATTTGATCGTGGTCATAGTTGTACAACTTTGTCAATGTGCTTACTGAATTTTATACTTTAAGTTTATAAAGTGTATGGTATGTAACTTTTATTTCAATAAAGTAGTTATTTTAAAAAAAAAAAAAAAGTAGCTGCATAGTTTGAACAAGCCACTGGATGGTCCATGTCTTCTTTGATGAAGATCTCAGTAAAGCGTCTTTAGACACTAATGACTTTCATGATACCAAACTGGTTACCATCCATCACTTGGTCTAGAAATTTGGGAGGTTCCTGTTAATGCTTTTTTTTAAAATGAGGAAACAGAGGCAGATGGTGATACTGGTAGAAGACAGGAGATTTCCTAGTCACAAGAGGCAGTTTTTAAAAGGCCTGGAGAAAATTTACCTCTTAATCAAAGATTAAGAGGCACACTCTTTGGGTGCATATTCACAAAAGACAAGAAAAACTCTCTCAATGTGCTAACTATACAGTTGTAGAGATAGACACGCAAACAAATAATCACAGTGCCAAGCAACGAGTTCAGCAAAGCAAATACAGTGGTGAGGAGTCACAGAGCAAGTACAGAGCAGTTACTCCTGCACAGGGCAGGCTCGGAGGTGAAGAAATGGTGAGGGCTGAGGAGAAGTTTTCCAGATACAGGGGAAAAGTTAAGTTACCCTAGAGAGAAATGGTATGAAAAAAGGCACAGAAATCCAATTGACTGACACACTAGGTCTAACTTACTTGTTTAGACTTAAAGGGACCTGAAGCGGGATATATGAAAACACATCCTGAAAGGCAGATGATGGCAGAATGTAACTGAAACTTTGTTCTCTTACAAGCTAGGAAGTCTGAACTCTATATTGAAGGCAGCAGGGAAGCACTGACTGTTTCTAGGTAAAACAATGATATGACGATAGCTGGATTTTGAAGACAACTTAGCAGATGTGCTAACTATAGGTGGTGTGTGCGGTCAAAGGCCTGATTCTAGGACCTGACGATCTAGTTTTGTTGGCCTGCCTGCTATCAAGAATAAAAGAGAAAAGCCCCCAAAATATAAAAATTGAGTTTTTCCACAATTTGGCCAAATTGGGAGGGCAGCTAGTCTGCCCCGCCCCGAAGCACACAGTTCACTTTACAGACAAAAGCCAGGAAATATGCATATGTAGATTCAGCCAGGTTATGGCTCAGCAAATGGGCCCAGGGAACGTTGGCTCCTCCTTGGAGCCAGGGCTGGGTATAGTGGGTTTCACTCAGCACAAAAAACTGGAGAAACAGCTTATCTTGAAAAAAAAATCATAACTTTTAAAGGCCCATTTAAACCTCTTGATTACATTAGGAGTTTGCAGTTTTGTTTTTTTGTTTTAAATGACAGGTGTGCACAGAAATCATATGGGAATGTTTTTATAAAATAAGATGCCTAAACTCTACTCTGAACTTAGTAGATCTGAATCTTGAGGGCAAAGTGGTGTCTTTCTAAATCTCACCCACAGTTAAAAATCATTATGCAGAATGGATTGGAAGAAGGAGGGAACATAAGTTGGGAGTGAGATAGATGCAACTGTCCAGACCAATGATAAGGGTAGAGAGAGGCAGTGAAGATGGGGTAGAGACAAAAGGAAAGATACTGTGGGGGTAAGACAGGTAAGATGTACCTGACTAAGTTTCTGGAATTAGGGAATGAAGAATAACAGGATTTTCATCTTGCTGGGATGGGTAGTAGTATCAGCAACACAGAAGTAGGAAGCAGGATTTGGAGTTGGAGTGACAGAACGAGGCAGCATGAGCAGGAAGGTAAGGGTGAATCAGATTTTAGTCTGAAATAGCTGAGTTTAAAGTGTCATTGATAATACAGGTAACTGTCTACAAAGCAGCTGGAATTATAAGTAGAATAAAACCTAGGTGAAGTCAAGTTTGAAAATATTTGAGTATCATCAGATTTTAATTAGGTAAATGGCAAACTGAAAACACAGTTTGAAAAAGAAATAATATAACCAAAAATTTTATATTAAGAATTACAAACCATTTTACCTTATAAAAATAATAATTTTTTTAAAAAAAGGCAATCCTGGTACTGGGGCTCAGTGGTAGAGTACTTGCCTAACATATGAGAGGCTCTGGGTTTGATTCCCAGCAACAGGAATGAATGAATGAATGAATGAATGAATGAATAAATGGCAACCCTCAAGACTGAAGATTTTCTGACATAAATCCTTATTTTAATACTAGTAAATGAATATAAAAAGTGAAGCCAAATTTGCAACATATTTATCAAAAATACTCAAACACTGTGACACAGTGATTATTCTAGAAGTCTATGCCAAGGAATTAATCAAAAATGCAAAGATAGAATTATATTAACAAATAATCAGAAAACTAGTATTTACAATAGGATCATTATGGAAGTATCACAAGTGTTCAAACATGGGGAAATGAAAACTAAACCATGGTACATTTGTGATCATGAGATATTTTGATGTCATTAAAGTAATACTTACAAAGACTTTTTTTGTGGAAATAGGGTCTCACTATGTAGTACAGGCTGGCCTCAAACTCACTATGTAGCCCAGGCTGGCCTCAAACTCACTATGTAGCCCAGGCTGGCCTCAAACTCACTATGTAGCCCAGGATGGCCTCAAACTCACTATGTAGCCCAGGCTGGCCTCAAACTTGCAATGATCCTCCTGCCTCAGCCTCCTGAGTGCTGGGATTTACAGGTGTGCACTACCATGTCCAGCTACAAAGACATTTTAAGTACTTGGAAAGAAAGTAAATTGGTTGGAAAAATGCTTATCATGTAGGAGGTAAAAAGAAGGGCAAGGGCTGGGAGTGTTGCTCAATGGTAGAATGCTTGCCTAGTAGGAATAGGCCCTGAGTTCCATCCCTTGCACCCCCCTCCCACACACAGAGGTAAAGACAAGATAGCTGTACTAATAGCTAAAATGACTGAATGTCACAGATATTGTGGTTAGACCTTTAAATATATTATTTGTCTTCACTATTACCCTACAAAATAAGATACAATTATTAATATATATATACAGCTTGGTCTCAACTACATAAGCATAAAACAAAACATTTAACGGAAATATGCCAAATGTTAAGGTAAATGGAATTATGGGTAATTTTCTCTGCTTGTTTAATACTTCCCCGTTCTTGCCAGATTTTTTTTTCCAGTACTGGGGACTGAACCCAGGCTCTTCACAAATGAGTTACACTCAGAGCCTCTTTTTTGAGCTAGGGTATTCCTAAATTGATAAACTGCCCAGGCTGTGCTCCAACTTGAGATTCTCCTGAGTGAGCCTCCCACAGTGCTGCGATTATAGGTATGTACCACCATGCCTAGCAAGTTCCCATTCTTAACTTCTATGTTACCTCAAGGAAAAAAGTAGATAAGCTAGAATAAATTGTTTCCTCCTAAAACATATTTCTAACGTTTTAAGATGACTTTAAAATCTAATCATAGTTTAAAAAGATCTCCTAGGTCCCTAATCTCAGTTTAACAATTTACATACATTTAATCTATCAACTAGACCAATGGTGATGAATCTACAACACACACGTCACAGCAGGCTATTTGTATCACTGAAAGCTCTAACAGATTTGCCATCACTGACCTAGACTATGGGCAGGTCACAGAAGAAGGAAATGCACGCATCCTACTCAGAAGCCTGGTAGAGAAGTGAGACCTCGGGCACCTGTTAAAGATATCCATTCTGAGACCTTTAGTTGACTTTTTTTCCTATTGTGGTTTATCCTTTCATCTATAAATTTCATGGTTGTTGAATTAATTTATAATGTTTGTGTTATAATTATGCTTGCAATATATAATGAATACATTCATCTGGGCGAGTCGGTACATGTACATTAGACAAACTTTGTCTGTTTGTTTGAGACAGGGTCTTGCTATGTAGTTCAGGCTGCCCTTGAACTTACTGTAGCCCAGGCTAGCCTCAAACTTACAGCAATCCTCCTGCCTCAGCCTCCCGAGTCCTGAGATCACAGGTATGTACCACCAGACCCAACATAGACAGACTCTTATAGGAAGCCATTCAGATTGCTAGATGCCTACGTCTACTCTACACTTTCAAAATTGTGTACTGACTTGTTCTATTCCCCAGAGATTTTTTTGCTGTTGCTAAAGTTAAGGTTATAGTCTTGCAATTCTCTTTCAGCTGGGATGCTGTCTGCCAGACATGCACTTGGGCATCTGTAGCAGATTTTTTGATCTATTATTTCTGTTGGTGTGAAATGGAAATGATTTTATTATGCCTTAATGCTTTCAATTTATGCGATTTTTTAAATTCCTCAAAAGAATAATTTACATAGGGAGTAACCATGTAGTTAATACATTCAATCTCTCACTAAACTTTTTTTTTGGTCTTTTTGAGACAGGGTCTCACTATGCAGTTCAGGCTGGCCTTGAACTCATTTTGTAGCCAAGTCTCAAACTTGCAATGATCCTCCTGCCTCAGCCTCCCAAGTGCTGGGATTACAGGTGTGCGCCACCACACCTGGCTTTTTCACTGAATTTTTTTCTGAGTTATTTTGACTTCAATCCTAGATACTTGCATTATTTCTGAAATTATCTTCCTTATTCATTTGAATTATACTTTTGTCATGCAGTAGATTTCATCATACTTTAAAACAAATGCAAAACCCACACTATAGACTACCTCAATTTTTACTGAGCAAACCACTGGAGCATATCTCTCCAGCAGGTGGTTCTGCTTCGAGCGCCTGCTTTCAGGTCTGCTCTAGGTACCTATCCAGAAACATCTTCCTTTACAGATTTGCCAAGGTTACAGCTTCTTACTTCTCGTATTAGAAAACAGCTGAAATTTCAGTACCACCAAAGAATGACTATAAACTCTATTTAAATAAACATGGGCCTTAACATAAAAAACAAAGTCCATGGCTTACTCGTGCCTAGTGCTATTAGAGGCTTTGTGGGAAAAAAAAATAAAACAAGTTGAAGACTACTTCTGTCCACAAGAAACTTACAGCTCAATCAGTCCTCACAATCAGCAGTCACAGAAACAGCAGATACTGAAGGTTTAGCTTAATGTATTATAATTTGGTCAAATACCACTTGACAATGATCATTTGTAACTAAAACCATTTATAACAAAGACTATTGTTTGATATAATAATCAAAGGCCAGCACAACAAAAGAATATGAAAAATCCTGTGAGGCTAACTAACAGTTTTCCATACATTTCTTTATCAGAAACCTGGGGATAGGCTGGAGGGGAAGGGTGATGTCAGGCATTTGCAGGGTTTCAGCAATGCATCAGTGCCAAATAGGTCCCTCAGATATGCATCTGAATTCTTACTCCTATCTGTGGCCAGTATTTCTATTTTGTTTTGTTTTTTGTCTTTTTGAGACAGGTTCTCACTATGTAGTTCAGGCTCGTTTTAAACTCACTTTGTAGCCCAGGATGACCTCGAGCTCACAAGGATCTTCCTGCCTCAACCTCTGGAGTGCTGAGATTACAGTATTTCTATTTCATAAATAAAGAAATAAAGGTCAAAAAGGATAATTAATATATTTAAGGCTATGTGGGAGAACCACTATTGGAACCCATTTTTCATCTGGTTCTAAAGCTGCTGAGCCAACTTCATCCTCTTTGTATTCTAATTTAGGCATCTTTGTATTATCCAAGTTAATTTTACACATTCGAGTTCTCAGGGGAACAACAGTGAGACAGGAGATTAGGATGTGGTGAACCTGGCTGGGGAAGTAGCTGTGACCTGTTAATTACAAAATCCCAGAACACATGTGTAGAACAGTCCCCAAAGCTCTGCACATGGACTTCTCAGGAGAACTTGAGCAGGGTTTTGACAGGAGACCTAGACCAGATGTCAGCCTGAGGAGTGGGTGATACAGAAAGAGCAGTCCACATTGAGTTTCTGCCACTGTGTTCCCTTATGGTGGTACACTCTAATGCTGTAGGGTGTACCTTCTTTCCTACTTATACTTGGGCCCTACTTGCTCTTTAAAAGCTGTTCCTATCCCTACCTTTAATAAAACTTTGCTACTGTTTGTGCTTGTCTTGACCAATTCTTTGCTCAGGACGGAAAGAACCTAGAAACCACTTCTAGGAGACTTTGGCAGCCTAAAACCCAGTAAAAATATGTTCTCTGGTTTGAGAAAGACTACCCTAATTCAGCACTACTGGCTTCAAACCTAACCTGAGGTAGTTAAGAGGGAAAAAGGGAGGAATTTAGCAACTATCATAAGTGAGTAATAACTAAATTCACAGCAAACTTCACAAAGGGATGCAGCTGGTTTCCAGGATAATGGAATGTCACCAGGACATTCACTGTTGGGTAACAGTCTACACAGAGTTTACAGCTTTTTATGCTTAACAAGAAAAGTTTCTGCCTAACATTTCATAGCTTCACTATCAGACCCAGGAAAAACTCTGACCTTCTTTGAGTCATCTGCTCACTTTGGAAGCGGGGGAAGGGCTGGAACTTTAATAGGTAGTCCTCTTGGACAACAAGGGTAGGGCTGGGATAGGCCTGGTCTCCAGAGAAGAGGGTACTGTTCCATGAAAGTGGCAGAGCAAATTGATGGAAAATGTTTACTTATTTAAAGATTATCTTCTTCAAAAGATGGCAGTGTTCTGAATGCAAACATTTTGGAATTTCTGCTGCGCAATGCTTTAGTGTTTACTTCTGCTACACAGTGCTTTAATGTTTATTTCTCTATTCTTAGCCAGTATCCTTCAAAATTTAATATTCTACAGTTCTACTCATGGGCCTCCAAATGGAAATAATATATTATCTACAAAGAAAAACAAGGGCTGGGGATTTAGCTCAGCGGCAAAGCGCCTGCCTGGCAAGCGCAAGGTCATGAGTTCGGTTCCTGGTACCGGAGAAAAACCCAAAAAAACAAAAAAACAACAACAAAAAAAAAAAACAAAAAAACAAAGAAAAACAGCTTACTTATTTCACTATCATAAAGAGAACATATGGGATTTCCACTGATCTATAATGCTACTACCCAGGTGAAAGGCTGTGCCTCTGGTATAATATTAAAGAGAGTAAATTCTAAGATTCCTTATGATTGGATTATTGCTATGATTGGATTATTCTCTCAAGGAACACTGTGTCTGTAGGTAAGAGTTAAAACAAGTATGGATTATCTTCTGCTTGTTACAGTGTGATGTTCTGCTATTTATCTCTACATATTGGAAAACTACCTTCGATTTTCTAGTAGGTTTTATAGCTATTTGTCAAAGGAAAGAGCTTAAATAAATGAGCCAAATTACTTTTTGGAAAATTCCCAGGTTAAAAATAACCACTGGTACTATAAATGTGGCATAAATATCATGTTGCATATTTACAATGCTGTTTTTCTGATGTCTAGAAGTGCATTGTATTTGATCTGTTACTTATAATAATTAATCAACAGAAAAAAATGTAAAGTTTTCCTAGCAAACTACTACCCTAAAAAGGTTGCAATTAAGTTGCTAATGTAAAAAACAAAACAAAACAAAGTAACCCTATCAACAGACACATTGCCTCAACTTCTATTTCTAGCAGTTTATCATAGCTTATGATACCATAAGCTTTTTACCATAACTATTTAATACCATTGTTCAGTTTAGTATCATTATATTTAAAAAGCAATCAAAGGTCTTATAAAACAGATACCTAAATCAACAGAAATACACTGTTTTATTTTAAAAGCCTTTCACCATGAATCTCTCCTTCCCCATTCTTCCTGTTCATTAAACTTAAGAAGTTGTTGCTACTTCATACAGATGTCTACTCTCATATTTAATAAAACCTATATTATTTACCAAGTCACTGCTCATAGAGGTCAGTGATAACATGTGAATCAACATGAATTCCAGATCTGTTCATGTTGTCATTACTGAATTCTGTTTTCAAAAATGGAAATAAATACACTGCTATGGAGGACAGGCTGACCAGACAGGAAAGATACAGTGGGATGTCCCTTTAACAGTAATTCCCAAGAAGTTCCAGGCCCTAGCATCTTGCCCCAAACAACATGACCAGCTCAGCAGCGTAAGCAGCAGCAACATACACAGGAGAAAAAGCTACCAAGTCCTTTGTGCTCTGCAGCAAATGCTGCTTCTTTCTCTATGGATCTGGCATCTAAGGCAATAATACACTGCTTTAGTTTCTTAGAAAACAGCAATCACACAAAGAAGTATCTTTTTTCTATTAAGTTTTGGGAAAGAGTAGGTACAAACTACAGGCTGCACTCTGCCAGTAAGTCCCTATAGCCGTCAAATGCAGGGGATAACAGGCTGGCAGAAGCAGCACATAGGGTACACACCACTGTTTGGAAGTTTAAAAATGAAACACACTCACCTGCAACAAAATCCAAGTGTTGCTGTAAATCAGTAATTCAATTAGCCCAGTCAGTAGTTCCATTCTGATGGGAACTTTAAGGAGCATCCCCCTCTGTGCAAGTCCCTCTCCTAATCGCCAACTGTTCAATAAGAAGCAGTCTGCAATATCATCTCTGCCAAGCCATCTAGTGAGGTAGCTAGTTGAAGAATGGCAAGGCTTGATTTTTTTGTTTGACTAAAGAGAAGTTAATGGGAATGCAAGCCCAGTGAAAAGAATAGGACACAGTTGTCTATCTTTTGCCTTGATGCAAAGAGCTCCTTAATTTATAAAGGCACCTCATCAGACGGCAGATGAAACAAAGGGGCCAAACTATGAGCTGCTGAGCAGGCTCTGGGAGACATCTTTGGCAGGACAGCCACATGATGAGAATGTCCCTGCTCCTCAGAGTAATTCTGCATCTTCATTTATTTGTTTGTTTCACCTAGTTAGTAGCTCTGAAATCTCTGTTCCCGGTTTCCATGCCCCTCACACTTCAGCCTCATTTGGTTCCTGTCACTTAAATACTGTCAGAATTTTCTACTGTTTTGCTAGTATCCACAGAACCATTCTTTGTTATTAAAATCCACCTGATTTCTCATGATAATAATTACTCTCATGTCATCATTCTATCTCAAATCAATTCTTTGCAAGTCTCTCAAATTAGGGTAAAAATCTTCCTCCAGGTAGTCACTACCTAGACAATACATCCTCAGTTTCCTAACCATCTTAATTCTCATAGCTTCTAAGTGTCTTGGGAAAACAGGTTACTCTAGCAAACATGGGCCCTCAACTTTTCTGCCACAATAAAACAAAAACAAAACAAAATGATAAAAAGTATACAGTATAACTCTTTACAATACAAACAGATGACGTCAAAATGAATCCCATACAAAGCATTTAAGGAAGTCAAAATGAATCCCATACAAACCATTTAAGGGCCTAGGAAAGAATTTCATTATTTACTTACATAAATGAAGAGGTGAAAAAAGCCAAACCAAGAGATCAGGTACCAAAGTTAGTATTAATATAATGTTAACTAATGTCAGTTTTAATAAAATACTGTGATTATCTAAAGTAAAAGTCTAAATAATATATTGAATACACGTTAGAATGCAAGAATTACAGTACAGATTGTGAAGGGCACATTCTATGAATACTGGGTAAAATTAATTTCAGAAGAGAAAAAAAAACTACAAATACCTGTAATGGAAAGACCATAATTCTATAATAAAAATGCATTAACAGCAAAAAGGGCAGTGTAGAGTGTGGACAGAACACAAGTTTGGTATAACCGGGTTCTTCCTCCAATTCTGGGACTAAGTGCTGATGTGACCTGTGTGACTGGACAGTGAACATTCTATGCCTCAGCTAACTGGTCTATAGCATGAAAGGTGGTCCTACAGCAGTGATCCTCACACCACCTGTCCCGGGAGTCTGAGGTGCCAAGAGGCACTTGAGGAACCAGGTGGAGAGCAGAGGGCATACCAGGGGCATAAGGTCACAAGCTTCTTTCAACAAGAACTTTCACCTCTACCCACTTAAGATTTCAGATGAATGAGATGTTTCACTGCTTTTTTGTTTTCCTTTGAGACAGTGTCTTGGTTTGCAGCTAAGGCCTGTCTCGAACTCATGATCCTTCTGACTCCACTCCAGAGTGCAGGGATTACGAGCATGTACCATGCCTAGTTCTGTTCCACTGCTTTTAGAAGAATGTTTGATACCTCTGTTCCTGACTACAAATTTAAATGAGAAGACCGTGCTATATTCTCTCATAGTATCCTGCTGTTTTCTTTTAAAGCACTTACACAATTTGCAATTACTGTACATATAATTAGTGTTTATTTGACTGGTTTCACTCAAGAGCTTGTAAGCTTCACAACAGCAGAGATCAAACGGCTTGTTTCACTTTTGTATTTCTGTATCCATACCGTGTCACTAAAACCATGACGGGAACACGGTAGGTGTTCAACAAATATTCCTTCAAGAATGAGAAAGTCTCTTCTATCTGAGATTTTATGATTCCACTTATCATTCTAATATACTTCAAACAACACATTAGCTAAAACTCCAATTGCCAGTTGGTCAATGGCTCACCTGACCTGTATTTTACATAAGATGAATGTTCAGACAGGAAATCCAAACAGGAACATCAGAAAGGACATTTGAGATGGCAAAATTTCTTGAGAGAGTCATGATGATTAAATAAGACTCTGGGAGAATACCTAAGCACCTGGAAACAGCAGTCCTGCTTGCATGTACTAAATACGTCATGCCAACTAAGCCTATTAAATCAGTCTTGATACTTAATTTCTGGGCCAAAAGACTCTGAAAGCAATTTTAAATGCTCTAGTACATTAGGGAATTTGCCAGGGGTAAGTTACTATACAACATTTCATTAAGACATGTATCAAAGTCTCTGCTGAAATGCCCCCAGAGGCCCTGGGACACAGTGCTCTGGGAACTATGAATCATCTTTAGATGTATTTTAGAGACTTCAGGTTCAAGGTGACAGACTGACTATATACTGAGAGCTCATCCTCCAGTGCCAAAACCAAACAAAACAGATTTAAACATAAAAATAAATGGTTGCATGCATAACTAGAATCAAAACAAAACAAGAGCTGGGCA
>NW_004955469.1:7510894-7514933 GCF_000276665.1 Chinchilla lanigera
CCCAAAACAACAACCAAAAAAAACCCCAAGAAACTCTTAAGTGTAAAAAAAAATGAAGAAGACTCCTACCTGGGAGGAAAAAAAAGGAGAGGCCATGGTGATGAGTAAGGACTACTTCTCAGCAGTCAAGGGCCTCAAAGAAAAGAGCAGGTCAATTTAGGGGAGTCAGAAAACCTTAAATCTGGCACTTCCTATGTCCTCCCTGCAAAAGAGAAAACACACCACCTAGAAGATCTCTAAAATGTGTATCTTTAATACCCTCAGGCATCTAGAGTATAGAATGGTGCTCTGAAAAATAGCCAGATTTTAGAAATGAAAATCATAATACTAAGCTTTTAAAAATTTTCACCAATAGACTATGTAGAACTAAATACATCTAAAGATTATTAGAACATTTTTAAAAAGTTAAGAAATGTGAGAGGTACATATAAGAGTTTTAAAGTAGGTATTTCAGAGTTCCAGAGAGAGTAAGAGAATGGAGAGGAGACAATAGTGTTACCAGAACAGATAATCACAGAGAATTTTTCAGAACTGGTGAAAGATATAAGCCTCATAGACTTAAAAATCTTGTACATTAAAATAAGACAAAAATTAAATAGACACACAAACATTATATTTAGATTTTGATAAAATGCCACTGCATCAGTCACGGTTTACTAGAGAAACAGATATAACACAAGATATACAAATGTACAAGAAATTACAAGTTTGGCTTAACAGTGGTCAGCCACAGAGTTGGATGAGGAAGCGTGCAGAGGGTGTCTGCACGCTGGAGATTGAAGAGCCCAGCCCCAGGCCTGGAGCTCACTGCAATGTCCATGCAAGTTCGTATCGGGAGGCCAATGGGTCTGCAACGAAATGCTAAAGAATCTACAAGAAAAGCCAGAGAGCCTACACCAGAAGGCTGAAGAGTCCCAGGCAAAAGCCAAACAGTCTGCACCAGAAGCCAGGAGATGTCCAAGCCGAAGGTGAAGACTGGAGCTCCTCCGAAGAACCAGCAGCCAGTCCTTTCTCAGTTTCCTTTTTTTTTTTTTTAACCCACAGCACTTTGTCCTGTCTCCACTTCTGGCTCAGAACACCACTTGATAAAGGTCACTGAGATCTTCCTGGTGAGCCTGTTTGGAACATCCTGGGAACTCTCTAACACAGCAAGAATCTGGAGGCCAGTCCATCTCTGTCATTTCCAGCCAGTCAGTAAAATACAGCACTCCACAACACTTCAACTCTCTCTGAAAAATATCCCAAGCATAAGTAAGCCACCTGTATCTAGGCAAGCCATAATTTGTCATTCTGGCTTTCAAAGTCACCACATCTGACCACTGTACTGGAATCATAAGTTCCTGCTCATATGTCCACACTCCACAAGCCAGCTCTACACAGAAAATGACAAGTAAACTTCCAAAGTTAAGAAATGTGAGAGCTATATCTAAGAGTTTGTCATTCTGCACATAGTAAACCATGCAAGAAGCAACAGGTTTCTTTTCACTGTTCCACAGTATCCCAGCACTCCCACAATGATAAGGAAACAGCAAATAGCAATCATGATCGGATGGACTATAGGAAAGTAAGTCAAGATGACTGCTTCCTCCACTCTTGTTTCAGCAGTTAAAGTCAGAACATTATTTAGGTAATCCCTCATCTAAGCAGAGACAGGCAACACACTGATGGACATTAACCAAAATAGCAGATTAAGGGTGTAGCGCAAGCAACGCAGATACTTCACCGAGTATTCTCTAGCCATCATGAGCCTCAGCAGGGAGCAGCCCCCTCCTTCAGCACATCCTGCAGTGGCAGGCTGAGTGGCAGCTCTCGTGGGTGCCCGGCTGCACGTCAAGCTCTGGTCCATTTAGAGATGCCTGATATTCCTTGGTTTACTATCAATGAAGGGATTCAGAGGCTTAGGGAAATGAGAATGTGGAGACAGGACAAAGTGCTGTGGGTTAAAAAAAAGGAAACTGAGAACGGACTGGCTGCTGGTTCTTCGGAGGAGCTCCAGTCTTCACCTTCGGCTTGGTCATCTCCTGGCTTCTGGTGCAGACTGTTTGGCTTTTGCCTGGGACTCTTCAGCCTTCTGGTGTAGGCTCTCTGGCTTTTCTTGTAGATTCTTTAGCATTTCGTTGCAGACCCATTGGCCTCCCGATACGAACTTGCATGGACATTGCAGTGAGCTCCAGGCCTGGGGCTGGGCTCTTCAATCTCCAGCGTGCAGACACCCTCTGCACGCTTCCTCATCCAACTCTGTGGCTGACCACTGTTAAGCCAAACTTGTAATTTCTTGTACATTTGTATATCTTGTGTTATTATCTGTTTCTCTAATAAACCCCAACTGATGCAGCCACATTATCAATTATTTAAAGAAAATTTTAAGAATGCTGCTAACAAAATATAAGACATTCATCAGGAGAATCAGATCATTTTCAGCAAAAGTAACTACAAGGTCATGAAGGAGTGAGTGGTAACTTCAAAGAATGAAGGGAAAGCGACTTCTGGCTAGATTCTAAATCTAGTCAAATTATCATTTAAGAGTGAGAGTTTACTGAAACAATTAGACAAGAAAAAGAAATAAAAACCTGCAGATTGCAATGGAAGAAATAAAAATGTCTATACTTGCAGATACATGACCTCATACATAGAAAACCCTAAAGAGTCCACACAAAAAGAACACAAGATCAATATATAAAAAAATCATTTGTACTCTATATATTAGCAGTAAAAAGAAAACAATTTCATTCATAATGGCATCAAAAGAATAAAATACCTAGGAATAAATTTAGCCCAAGTGTAAGATTTATACACTGAAAACTGTAAAACAACATTGAAAGGAACTAAAGAAGGCCTAAATATTGTAAATGGAAAGACATCTCACACTTATGGACTGAAAGACTTAAAACTGTTAGCACAGCAATAGTCCCCAAATTGATCTATGGACTCAATGGATTCAATTCCTATTAAAATTACAGCTGCCTTTATTATACTTTTTGCAGGACTTAATGAGAAACTTTTTTTTTTTGGTACTGGGAATTGAACTCAAGACCTTGCACTTGCCAGGCAGGCACTTGTGCCACTGATTATATCCCTGGCCTTTGGATTTAATGAGTTGATTGTAAATTCATATGGAAATGAAAGGGACATAGAACAATCAAAGCCATTTTCCAAAAGAGGAACAAAGTTCAAAGACACTTCCTGATTTTCAACAATATCAACTTACTTCAAGGTAAACTTATTACCTTATTTCAAGGTAGTTTATGTTAAAATATTTAGACATATTCATAAATGTCCAAGCCAGGCATGGTGGCACATGCCTGCAGCACTTGGGAGGTTGAAGCAGAAGGATTGCTGCAAGTCAGGGTGGGCTACAACCCAATTCAAGGCCAGCCTGAACCACATAGTGAAACCCTGTCTGGAAAAAAAACAAAAAACAAAAAACAAGTCCACTACGTTTTCTAGTGACACAGAAATTACTCTTTAATGTTTGAACTTAACATTTCCCATTGAAGGACTAACCAGGTCTGATCCTGCTAAGCTTCCAAAACCAGACAAGATCAGGCATGTTCAGGGTGCTATGACTGAAAACATTTCTAAGGCTGAACAACTGCACAGCTGATCAGGAAGCCTTTCTAGGCTAAACTGATGACCCAATCACTGCTGTGAGCTCACTACACACACGCATTGTTAGAAATAGTGCCCAGAGCAGAGCTCAGCCCATTGCCACTCTTCTTGCCTCTCCACTCAAGTTCTTCACTGACCCTATTTCTGCCCATCCCCCAGAGGAAATGGTACAGGGATACATTGCAAGGAAGCTGAGGAGCACTGCTGTAGACAAAGCACTAAACCTATTTTCAGGATGTGTTGCTAGGGACCTGGGACATTCTTCTTTTTGAGAATGTTAAACTTATGTAGTCACCAGTCATCTTTTATTTATGCTTACACCACTGTGGCTTATGCTACTCAATAAAATGTCTGATTTGATTTGTTTACAACCATAAAGGCTTAGTACACGGTCAACTTAGTCTTCAGTGAACCTTTTCTGGGAAAGATC
>NW_004955469.1:7515616-7530289 GCF_000276665.1 Chinchilla lanigera
TTTGTTTTTAACTTTTTCCCTCCTTTTCTCCTTTCCCCATCCCAATGCCTTTTTCCTTTTGAATAGTTTCTTCCCATTTCACAATATCTATTCAACATTTTGAATCTTATTTGCTCTTTCAGCTTCTCACATTAGGGAGACAATACAATGTCTACACATGTGAGTTCACTTTATTTCAGTTCTGAGTATGGTCTTGAGTTGCATCTATTTACCTATAAAAGTTTTGAGTTTATCCTTCTCTATGGCTGAGTCCACTGTATAAAAAGACTACATCTTTTTTTATTCATTCCTTGGTTGATGGGCATTTGGGCTGTATCCAAGATCAGGCTATTATAAACTGTGCTGCAATAAACATGAGTTTACATATATCATGGTGGTACAGGCATTTTAACTCTTCTAACAAGATATCCAGGAGGGGAATAGCTGGGTCAAATGGGACCTCTAATAGTAGTTTTTTGAGGAATCGCCACGTTGATTTTCACAGTGGTTGCATCACTCTACACTCCCACCAACAACAGAGAAGGGTTCCTTTTTCCCCACAGACCTGCCGGCATTTGTTATTGGTTGATTTCTTGATAGCCATTCTTTCTGGAAATGGAATCTCAATGTTGTTTTAATTTGCATTTCTCAAATGGCCAGTGATGCTGAACACTTTTTCATATATTTATTTGCTGCTTGCATTTCTTCATCTGAGAAGTGTGTATTCATCTCAGATGCCCATTTTTGGATTGGGTCTTTAAATCTTGGAGGTATGATTTTTTTTTTTTTGAGTTCTATGTTTTGTATGTTCTCAACGGTAATCCTTCGTCTGAAGAAAAGCTGGAAAACATCTTGCCCCACCTTGTGGGATGTTTCTTCACTCTGTTGGTGGTTTCTCTTGCTGTGCAAAAGCTTTTTAATGAGATGAGATTCCAGTTGTTGATTCTTTGTGATAGTTCCTGTGTAATCGGGGTTTCATTCATAGTCTTTGCCTACACCAATGTATTCAAGAGTTTTACCTACTCTAGCTTCAAGAAATTTGTTTCTGCCTTAATATTTAGATATTTGATCCATTTCAAATAGTTTAGTGCAAGGTCAAAGATATGGGTCCAATTTTAATTTCTTCCTCTTGGATTGCTCCCTTTACAAGGCTGTAGTGACCTTCTTTGTCCCTCTTAATTAGTCTTGGTTTGAAACTAAATTTGTCTGCAAATAGAATAGCCACCCCTGCTTTTTTCTGGGTTCGTGTCGCATGGAGTACTGTTTTTCACCCCTTGACTTTCAGTCTATGAATTTATTTTTTAATAAAATGTGTTTCTTATATGTAGCATATTGCTGGATCTTGCTTCTAGATTCATTCTGCCAGGCTGTGGCTTTCAATTGGTGAACTGAGGCCATTAACATTGATGGTTATAATTGATATGTATTGACTTGTCCTTGTCATGTTATTTTCCTGTTGTTAGCTCCCTCCCTTTTTCTCCCCCTCATCTGTTTGTTTGCCTTCCAGGTGGATTCCTTCTGTTGGGGTTCATGGAGTTGTAGTTCTTGTTAGCTCCTTCTAGAATGTTCTTCAAAACATTCTGGAGTGCTGTTGTGGTGGTCATAAATTTTCTCAGATGTTCTTTTCATGAAAGTATTTTCTTTCTCCATCAGTTTTAAAAGATAGTTTTGTGGGATACATCAGTCTGGGTTGAAGGTTGTTTTCCTCTAGAACTTGAAATACTTCACTCCAAGGTCTCCTTGACTTGACGGTTTGTGCTGAGAAGTCAGCTGTGATTCTGACAGGCTTTCCCTTATAGGTGACTTGTTTCTTTTCCCTAGTAGCTTTTAAGATTCTATTCCCCCGGTACCGGAGAAAAACAAAAAAAACAAAACAAAAAAAAAAAATTCTATTCCTGTACTGAATTTCTGGAGTCTTGACTATGATATGCCTGGCTGTAGATTCTTTTTTGATCATGGCTAATTGGAGTTCTATATGCCTTACTTAACTGTAAGTCAAATTTTTTTCCCTACCAGGAAAGCTTTTTTTCCATGACATCTGTGAACAGTTTTTTAATATCATTTGTGCTATCTCCTGATTTTTTCATTCAATGAAAAAACTGCAATCAATCTTAAGTTATTCTTCTTTGCCTCATCTAGGAGCTGCTGTATTGATTTCTCATGATCCCTTGCTAATTTTAAGAAATCTTTCTTTTCATGATCACGAACCATAAACCTGCCTTCTATATCTGAAATCCTGTCCTCACGCTGGCCTAATCTGCTGTGGATACTTTCAATGGAACTTTTCTTCTCCTGGATATCTACTTGAATCTGCCTTATGGATTCCACTTCTTTCTTATGCTGAGCATTCATGGCTTCCATAATTTTCTTAAGCTCTGCCTTTTTTTTTTTTTTTTTTTTTTTTTTTTTTTTTTTTTTTTTTTTTTTTTGTCTGTATTGGTCTACAGTCACTAAGCATGGTTTTCATTGTGGACATCATCTCTGCAGTTATCTGAGAAATTATTTCTGATGTCACTTTTTCCTAGAGCCTCACTCAATTAATTTGTTGTTTCACTTCAGAGAAGCCAGGTGGGTAGCTTTGGGACTGTCCCACCTCACTGCCCCTGGGGTTTGCCTTTGGTGAACTGGATGTCTGTGTTGTATCTTTAAGTATTTTCTCATTTTCTTTTCTTTTTTTAGTTTAATTTCTGGGGAGATGTTTGTAAATTGTTTATGGTGGGGTTGCTTTATTGCTAGCATTTAGAATCCTAGGAAATGACTACTTCTCCAAAGTATTTTCCAGGTGTGGCTGGTTTTTGGGTTTAGAGTCTGTTGCAAGATCCTACCTCTTTAATTTGTTGGGAATGAGAACTTGCTACCTGTTTGGAAAAGCCCCTGCTCCCTTGGCACTGTTCCACAGTATTTTCTGTGACCTTTAGTCAATCTCAGTCTTGGAAGAACAGCTGGTTAGAACAATTACGTCACTTTTGCCTATAGTGGTACCATCAGCAATAAAAATAGCATCAAACACAGCCTAGAAAATGACAAACTGAGGTAACCATTAATTTGCTACCTTTAACCATATGAAGTAGATTTGTGGTGTTATAGCAAAATGTAAAACCAACCAGAAAATTATATGCAGAATACAAGTCCTTAATGTTTTTGCCTTCAGGGGTTAAATTTTAAAAGGGGTTAGGAAGAAAACAGAGAAGTGGAAGAAGAGGACAAGATTAGAAGTAAGGCTAGAAGACAAAGAGGGGAGTCATGCTAACTTTGGGAAGCTGGTGCAGAAGACTGGAGGGAGAGAAAGAAGAGATAAAAGGAAGAACAGAACAACAACCACAAAGAGGCTAGAAAACATGTTCACAGTCACATAAAAACAGTATCAAACAAGGTGGAAAAAAAACCAAAAGCAAAACCACAACAATAACAACAAAAAAAAAAAAAAAAAAAAGAGAGAGAAAAAAAAAATGAGTCCACTTCTAGGACTGTCACTGGTAGAAAATGTGTGGAGACAGAGTCCAGATCCATGTTGATGGATCCCAATGAGTCAGCAGTAGCTTTATGGCAGGGTGGCAGATATTCTCAGCAAGCCTGCACCTTCATTTGCCCTGAAGTGCAGTCTGAATTCAGACCACTGGGACAAAGACCAGATCCATTCAGCCTGCAAAGCCTGCAGCAGTCAGTGCAACTTCTACAGTGAAACTAAACCCAGCTGGGAGCTGCTAGATATAGCCAGCAGCCACTCTAAGTTTTTGCTCAGTTGGCCCCTCTCCAAGATGATTCCTGGTCAATCACTCTCCCCCATGGGGCAACTGATCCCTAGCACTCACTCACCCCCAGCTAATATAGTCCTTTATGTCCACTGCTCCCCTCCACTGCTGCATCTCTCCATGGAGGCCTCTGAGGTCACCAACAGTCACTGTGTGCCCGCAGGTTTGAATCACTTCTCTTATGAAGTGAGTCCTGATTCAGGGAAAAGGTTCCTCCCCCTATCTCCTTCTTCACTGAAGTTTCTCTCTTCACTCTCTTCCCAGGCTTCAATTCTCGCTTTAGATCCTTCCTGGGTCCAGGCGACCCAGTTCCCTACTTCCTGTCTTCCCTGTGTTCCTATATTCCAGCATCTGGATGGCAACTCTCAGAGAGGTTCTATCCCTGTTGCTTACCACTCTGCCACTTTCGTGCTCCTTCAACTCAATTTCATCAGAGGCCTTAAAGTGCATCTTCTGACATTAGTGCCTTCATTGTCACTAAAGGTTCTCTATCAGCACAGTTATTCACATGATATCATCTTCATTTTTGTATAAATTACATAAAAACTGCTCTTCTGTCCCTAATGCCTTCAATGAAAAGCTTACCATAACTTCTGTAGCATTAGCCCAGCAGCTGCTTTCACCTAGGACCATTTAATGCATTTTATTTTAAAAGTCAAAATTAATCTTTTCTGCATACATAATTAATAAGCTTAAGGTAATGGGAATATGGTAAACCCAACAATCAACAATTTGACAATATTTTTAAGCACATTGGAGATATTTTAGAAACTCTGTTCAGATACTTGGCCCTAAAATAAATTTCAACTCTATCAAAGAATCATTATATGGAGAATACGATCTCTGACTAAAATTCAATAATATCAAGCAGCACCAAAGAATATTAGAAAGTCTCATATGTTTGGAAATTTAAAAGTTTCCCTTAATATTTAAAAAAAGTAGTTTCAAAAATCAACTCATCTACAAAAAAAATAAAATTTGATCCTGTGTTTTCTCTATCTGAATATCATCTACAAGTTGTATTTCCAAAGCACACATACTCCATGATCACTCCCAAGACTTATATAAGGTGCCCACCAACTGTGTTCATTTGGATGACAAAAATAACTCCACATGTTCAAAATGGAGCTCTCATCTAATTTACACTAGTTCCACTTATAATAATAATAAGTATTATTATTATTATAATAATCTACTTATGTCCATCTTTTCAGTTGTTCAGGTAAAAACTGACTTCTCTTTAGGCAATATATCCATCTCTCAACAAACTTGTTGATCCAATCTATGTAGTGATCATGTATCTGATTACCTCTTGCTACCTCTATTGCCATCCACTTGGACTCTACCCAAGTTCATCTCTCACATGGATGTCTTCAAAAGCTGCCTAACTAGTTTAGTCTCTACCAATCCATCCTGATCCTCCTGTCTATTCTCTGCAGTGAGCAGACAGATCCTTTTAGGAGAAGTCAGAGCAGTCACAACTGTCCAAATGCATCTACTACCACTTAGTTCCTACAGGGGCCTGTAGCCTATGAGATCCTATGTCATCTAGCTCTTATAACATGTTTCCCCTACTTATTTAACCCCCCTTATACCTAAACATGCTACATATGCTGCCTTTGCACAACCTGTTTCTCCTAAAGGGAATGCTCCTCCTTCAGAAAAGGCCACACTACCATCTTCTTAGCCTGTGTTCAAATGGCTCCTTTTAAGGTACAGAATGATAACTCTATTAAAATAATAGCAATCCCTCCACCTGAAGTACTCTACACCTCTCTTTACCTGTTTATTTTTTCCTATAGCACTTTATTTCTTGTATACAGTATCATTATTTTTGTCTCCTACCACTAGAAAACAAGTTCCATGAAAGCAGATTTTTTGGTCTTTTTCTGAATGATTCCTGGAATATATTAAGTGCTAAATAAATAGTTGTTGAATTTCTTAGGAAATTTAAGATTAGAAAGAAAATGAGGGGCTGGGGATTTAGCTCAGCAGCAAAGCGCCTGCCTGGCAAGCGCAAGGTCATGAGTTCGGTTCCCGGTACCAGAGAAAAACCAAAAATAAAAATAAAAAAAAGATAAAAAAAAAAAAAGAAAGAAAATGATACAGACAAAATCAGGCATCATGTTGGGCATGGTGGCACGTGCCTATAATTCCAGCATTTGGGGGGCTGAGGTAGGAGGATTGCTACAAGTCCAAGGTCAAACTGAATGACACAGTAAGACCTTGTCTTTAAAAAAAAAAAGGCATCATCAAACAGGTTTCATTCCATGATAATTACAAAAAATTATTTTGACATACAGATTAGAGAGCTGTTGAATATGTTCCATTCTGAATGTGAAATATGCTAGGTGTTCCTTGGCCTTGAACATAGTCAGTATCATTTGCTTCTGTCTTTTAAAATTTTCTCAGCAATGTTTTAGTTTTACAATGTACAGGACATAAATATATTTCATTACATTTCTTTCTTTGCTATCTTTCCTATGCTACTGTGACACTGATTTTTAAAATTTCATTTTGTAATTGTTACTAATATACAGAAGTACCAATGAATTTTTTTTTTTTTTTTTTTGGTATATTGACCTATGTTCTTCAATATTGGTACTTTCATTCGTTAGTTCTAAGAGTTTGTTCTGTAGATGTCTTAGCATTTTCTAGGCACACAATCATGTCATTTATGAATAAAGACAATTTTAGTATTTTCTTTTCCAATCTGTATGCCTTTATTTTTCTTGCCTTAGTGCATTAGCTAGGATCTCCAGTAAAATTTTGAGAATTGACATCCATGTCTGTTCCCAATATTAGGGTAAAGTGTGTAGTCATTTGCTTTTGGTATAACAGTAGCTGTATTTTTTCATAGATGTACATTTTCAGGTTGAGGAAGTTTCTCTGTTAGTTTTCTGGGCATTTTTAAAGGCAATCATGAACAAATTGAATCTTGTCAAATGTAAAATTTGCTTTTGGTATGACAGTGGCTGTATTTTTTCATAGATGTACATTTTCAGGTTAAGGAAGTTTCTCTGTTAGTGTTCTGGGCATTTTTAAAGGAAATCATGAACAAATTGAATCTTGTCAAATGTAAAATCATCCTCTTTCTTCTTGAAATATACTCTGCATAAATGTCTTTAGTGAAGTCTTTTCATACTAAACATACTATTTTTATTTATCTCCAAATATTCTGCTTTCTGGTTTTCTTGGAAGATATTTTCATTGGGTATAAAATTTTATAATGATAGTAATTTCCTCTCAGTTTTTGAAAGGTAGTATTCCACTGTCTTCTGATTTTTAACATTGCTATTGAGAAGTCAATTTTCTAGGAAGATATCAATTCTTTGTAAGTAATCTCTCTTGTATGTGTTTTTAATTTCTCTGTTCTACAGTTTTACTATGATGTGTTTGGATTTTCACGTAAAATCTTAATTGGGATATTTTTGATATCTGCCATCACCTTGGGACTATGAAGCTGCCATCATTATCTTTTTATCATGCATTCAGTTTTTTTACTTTGTTCTTATATGTTTTGTTCAAATACATTCCCCATTACTCTGCCTTATATTCCCCTTCCCAGCCCTTATCCCTTTCCTCATATCTAGTAATAATCTCCCTTTTATTTTCATGTCATCTTTTTGAGATTCAGGTATTAGGAAAAACATGCGACATGAATCTGGCTTTTTTCTCTCAACATGATATTCTCCAAAACCATCCATTTTACTGCAAATCACATAATTTTGTTCATCTTCATGGCTGAATAGCACTCTACTGAGCATATATACCACATTTTCTTTGTTTGTTCATCTACTGATGGCTACCTAGGGTGGTTCCATATCTTGGCTATGGTGAATTGAGCTACAATAAACACAGGAATGCAAGTATTCCTACAGTATGCTGACTTTAATCCCCTCAGGCATATACAAAGGAATCAGCTAGGTCACGTGGTAGTTCTATTTTACTGATTTCCATAGTGGCTGTACTAATTTATATTTTACCAGCAGTGCAGAAGGATTCCTTTTTCCCTGTATCCTCACCAGTATTTATTTTTATATTATTTACTTATCTGGTATTCTTGGTGTTGTAGATTGCTTTGTTTTCTTCTCTATATTGTGTTTCCATTTTCCTGTGATTTTAGCTTTCCTGTTGCCTCTTACTTGATTCTCAGAGCTCTTCTTTTTCTTTACTGAGTAGCTGTTTTCTAGCTGTCTCGATTTTCAGGTCATGTAAAGGCTATTGCTACAGGCAGCTGAGTTAGATAGAAATATTATAGGCAGTCAGACAGGGCCAGGCCCTCGATGGAGCCAACATGAAAGACAAGATAAGATACCTGTGGGCCAGACCTCAAGACAAAGGACTAAACAAATACATCCTCTTACCTCCCAAGGGATGGATATCCGGGATTTGAAGAGTCCCTGACCCAACCCCTTACAGGAAAAGCCCTTGTTCCGTATTCATGCCTGCTTGCTACATGACTTGCTTCGCCATTTGATCCCAATTTAATCAATTCTACCTAAATAATTCTTACTGGCTGCCATTTTCCCGTACCTTGGACCCACCTCACCTCATGGTTTTACTCTATAAAAGTCTCTAAAAAAGACAGAGTCAGGGGTAACCCACTCAGGCCCTCCTTCTGTCCCTCTCTTGGGCAGAAGCTTTCTTTCCCTCAATAAATATATTCTTCTCTTAACCTCCATCGTTCCTAAAATTCATTCTTCAATTTTAGAGAACACGAACTCGTCCCATATATCATTCAGGTTGGGAGTTTTTATTTTCCTGCGTCACTATGAACTACTGCCTGCTTCTACTCTGCTCTCTTGTCTGTAAACATTAACTTTCATCTTGGGGCACTATGTTCTGAATAATTTGGATTTATCTTTCAGTTACTAATTCTCTTTTGAGCTATCTTTATCTGATAATTTACTTTAACCTACTGAGGTTTCAATTTATTCTAAATTCCTATCAGTTTAATTTCTCTTCAAATGTTTTGGTAACTTTTAGTCTTTTGTTTCTTCAAAATACATTTTTAATATACTCCTGTATTTTAGAAAAAACATTCACACATATATTCTGTATTTGATCATTCAAACTCTTTGTGGAACTTTATGGTATTGTTTATCTTAACTCTCACTTGTGTCAGTCTATTTTTTTCTGTTTTAAGGGAGCTTGAGTTCCTTGAAACTTTGTGGAGATTATTTGAGGCCTGGGTTTTGAAGGGACTTCCTTCGTAGAAGATTTATATTTGCTACTGGTGGGTTTCTGGGAGCACAACCCAGAAAGTGCAGCTCTAAATTCAATTTTTCAGCTGGTATTTTTGGGGCTAACATTATGGTATAAATTCTGGTTTCAAACCCATGTGATAATGGGTTTGTGGTTAGGAAGTTCTCTTTTAGGTTTTTGTTCTCTGTAATTATTCTAGGATGCTTTAAATGCTGATTTTCCAAGAGTCAGGAATAAATGTAAACGAACAACCTGGAAATTTGAGAGGGGATTTGAGACAGTTACCTCTTGATCACATTTCCCTCCTAATCAGATAAATAGTACATATTAATGTCCTAAATGTATGTGGAAATGAAACATGCAAGGCACTTAATATGTGTTCTTTTGTGCAGCATCCTAGCATTCATTTGTATTTATTTACTTTATTAATGTGCAAAATGAACTTATTATAATGTTATTATAAATTGGTTTTATGCCCTAAATTCATGCTCGTCCAGTTTCAGAATACCTTTATTATTCTTCCATATTATATCAGCTTTAGATCTGTTAAGCTTTCAAAAGAACTGAACTAAAAAAGATAGCATTAATACTAGTTTGATTGATTTCTCAAGATAAGGATGTGTATTCACCTCAAACTCTACAAAAAAGCTCTTACCAAGAATTTTTTGTCTGTGATAATATGGACACAGGCAATTAAGTAAAAAAAACCTGGATTTACACAAAATTAAACATCAGATGGTGACAGCCTAGAAGAAATGACTGAAGACAAAAAAGAAGTACCTTGAATTCCAAAAAGGAAGTCTAGTAAAAAACCTGAAAAACCAAGGAAGAGGATTATTCAATATAATTTTACAGAATATTTCCTTAAATTCATGCTTGGAGCCAACATTTCTAATTTTACCCTTAAAACCATTCCAGTAACATCACTCATATGGAAAAAAGTAAGACAAAAGAGAAGAGTTGCTTTACATGAAAGGAGAAGATGGCTTTATTACTACTTATGTTGACCTTCAGGATTATTTTAAGCACTATAAAAGAAGGCTTCTGTCTGTCCCAAAGCTCATAAAAACATAGACTTTCACAATTTGAGTATCCTCTGGTTGCTTCCAAAGCTTCAATAAGATCACCAAAGTCACGTCAAATAAGCAAAGAAGTGCTATAATGTGGCCCTGATATGAGAGACTATAGGTAAGTTGCCAAATGTAACCCAATTCAACTAGAATTACTATTGTGTTCCATACTCTACAAGCACACAAGTCAGCAAAGTTAAGTCTCACAAATACCTGTGTCATTCCAGGCACTGAGGATTGTATAAGCATAGCTCTAAAGTAGCTGTCAGTGGAAAGCAGATGCTTACAGTCATCAAGACGTCCACACTTAGTGCATACTCAAGAAATAGAAGAAAGAGAAAGCCTTCATTGGGTGCCTTACCACATAAAGCAACAAGAGCTAAAGAAATTTGGGGATGAAAAGAAGAGATGCATATGAATTAACTAATTCTAGGACTCAAGCAAGGTTTTATGAGTGGAGTAAAATCTAAGCTGGACTCATAGATGTATGGAACAGGTAAATGTCTGAAAAAGACAGCAAAGAGGGTGGCTGTGCTAGGACTCCCTGGATACATAAGTTCTAAAGGGTAGGAACAAAGCAGGTCTAGCCAAAGCAGAGGGTTTGTGCTGCATAAATTTAATAGCAGAAGATTCAAGAAGCATGGTGCATTCCAATTACACAGGGCCTTGAATTCCAGCATGAGTACCTCCCTGTTTTATAAACTGTGGGATTCTGTGAATTTTTAAATAGGAAAGTAATACTGCAAAAGCAATTGTTCTAGAAGATAAAATATATACCTATAAAGAGGTTAAAGAAGAATCAAAAAGGGCCAGTAATGGCAGAGGTTTTTGTTTTGTTTTGTTTTGTATTGGTTTTGTTTTTGTGACAGGATCTTGCTATGTAGTTCAGACTAGCTTTGAACTTACTACATAGCCCAGGTTGGCCTCAAACTCACGATGATCCTCCTACCTCAGCCTCCCAAGTGCTGTGATTACAGGTGTGTGCCACCATGAATGGCCTAATGGCAGGTTCTAAACTTAGGCACCAGTCAAAAGTGGGCACTATAAAGACTTGAAAAGGAGCTACAAAATACTTTTCCATTTGAAACCATTATACAAACTGTATTAAATTCCACTCAAAGCCATATGTGATGGCCCAGGCCAACAGTCTCAGCAGTCATGAAGGCTGACATGGGATCTCTTGAGCTGGGAGAGTAGGACCAGCCTGGATAACAAAGCAAGATTCCATTTCAAAAACAAAGAGCTGAGGGTATAGCTCAGCGGCACAGTGCCTGCCTGGCAAACACAAGGTTCTGAGTTCGATTCCCAGAGCCAAAATAAAATAAACATAATATTTAAAAACAAACAAAACCCAGAAAATGTGACTTAATGAAATGTAATTCTGAGACTCAATCTCTATGTGAAATTACTTTACAAGAACACCTAAGGTTTGGACAGGGAAAAAAAAGGTCAAAGAAAAGCGTATTTCTCTAGTGTTAAGAATGATTATTTTTTAAGGATTTTTTTTTTTTTTTTTGGTCTTTTTGACACGGGGTCTCATTATGCAGTTCAGGCTGGCCTTGAGCTCTCTTTGTAGCCCAGGCTGGTCTTGAACTTGCAACAATCCTCCTGCCTCAGTCTCCCGAGTGCTGGGATTACAGGCGTTCGCCGCCACACCCAGAAAAGGATTTAAAAAATAATCATAATGAACTAGAAGACCATTGTTTCTAACCCAAATATTTATATTATTACCTCTAACACTGTAAAAACACAGGGAAAAAAGCCTGCCTCCTCCTCATATACTGACACCAATCTCTGCTACAGCTCCAATGCTTCATGAATGTCACTGCTACTGGTTAAGTACTGAGCATATGTACACATATGCATACTTATTTATTCTACAAATACTTATTTAAGGTCTACCATTAGCCAGTCCCATTCTATATCTAAAAGATAAAACAGAAAATAAATAAAGCCCTTACCTTCAAGGGGCTTATAGAGGAATAGAGATGACACAAAATTGTGAATAAAACAATGTCATGTTATCATGAGCTCCATGAAGAAACTGAAGCAAAGGAAGAGGACACAGAGTAACTGACAGTACTATTTTATTTATTTACTCATAGTGGTGGAAATCAAACTTAGGACCTCACACACAAAAGGCAAGTCCTCTATCTCTGAAATACATCCCCAGCCCTTGATGGCAGTACTATAGATTGGAGTCACAGAAAGTCTCTCTGAGAAGCCAGTATTTAAGGAGAGATCTAAATGATGCAAAGGAACAGGCCACACAAGCATCAGGATGAGGAGCATTTCAGGCAGATGTAACAGTAGGTACAAAGGCCTTGAGATGGGCCCAAAACCAGTAAAACAAAAGGGTAGAGAGACTACAGGACAGTGGTGGGAAATATAAAGGACAAGGGGCCAGGAGGGGTCTTGTACACCACTATAAAAACTTTTTAGCTGGTTGAGTTTTTTTGTTGTTTTGTTTTAGATACAGGGTCTTGCTCTGTAGTTCAGACTGGCACTGAACTCACTATGTAGTCCAAGCTGGCCTTAAATTCACAGTGATCCTCCTGCCTTAGCCTCCCTAGTGCTGGGATTATAGGCATGCAGAAACTTTTAGCTTTTATTTTAAGTATAGTGGGAAGTCATTGACAGGATCAGGATGAACAAACAAAAGGATCAACTGGATTAGGTTACAGGACAGAGAGAATGCTAAACCAATTGACTAGATCCTAAAAGTTCTGATTTTTTTTTTTTTACATAAATCTAACATCCTTTTAGAAACAGCTGACTTGTACTTTAAGTTCACACAAAAAGGGACAACTTCCAAAAGTCTCAAAAGCATTTTTTAATTAATGTTATTAACTTTACAGCAGGATATAAAAGTGGATTAAATTGTAAGGGTTGTGGCCACTGTGAGGGGTTGGTTAAACATACAAGATGATTGTGTCCTAGACAGGATTAGTTACTCAAATGTAAACAGAGGCAATTAAAAAAATAAACAACAAGCCACAAAGAATGAAGGAAAAGCAGATAGAGCATGAGGAGGAAGAAAGAAAGAAAGAGAACTTATAAGCAGACTTAGGGAATCCCTGTCAAACCCCAGCAGACTTCTTGTTAAAATTGACAAGAAGAGCCTAAAATGTACATGGAAACGCAAAGAACCTAAATAATATGATTTTGAAAAAGGAAACTTACCATTAAGTTATAGTAATCAAGATCATGTGTGCTGGCATGAAGACAGACACACACAGAGGTCAGAGTCGAGAAATAAACCACACATTTTCAGTTAATTGATCTTTACAATGGTGTTAAGCAATTTATGGGTAAAAGACAGGCTTTTCAACATGTGCTGTTGGACAACTGGATATCCACGTACCAAAAAAGGCCTGTGGATCCTTTCCTTGACCATACACAAGGGTCTTAGAACATACTCCTCATGGATAAGGAAGAACTATCATAAAGTGGTGGTTATCTCAGGGCTACTGGTGGGAGTTGGGACTGACTATAAATGGTCAGGAGAGAACATTTCTGGATGATGAAAATATTCTAAAACTAGATGGCAGCAATGCTTACAAAATTGTATAAATTTAGTAAAATTAATTTAACTGTCAACAGTAGTTGAGTTTTAGGTACATAAATCTCAAAATTGTCAAAAAAGAAAAGACTAATCAAAATTACAATGAGATATTACTTCAGATCCATTACAATGGCTACTATACAAATGAAACAAAACTGTACAAAATAAGTGTTCATGAGGGTATGGAGAAAATGAAACCTTTGTACAATGGTGGGATTGTGAAATGGGCAACTTCTACAGAAAACAGTATGGAGGTTCCTCAGAAAATTAAAAATAGAACTACCATATAATCTTGGAATACTACTTCTCAGCAAATACTCAAAAGAACTAAAAGCAGAGTCTTAAAAAGATATTTGCACACTCATGTTCATAGCAGCATTTTCCATAATTATCAAGGCATACAAGAAATACAGTCAGGCACAGTACTACATGCCTATAATGCCATCACTTAGGAGATGGACACAGGCAATCACAAATCTGAGGATAACTTGAGTTATGTATCAAGTTTAAAGCCAGCTGAGTCTCCACCCTCGGTGCACCCAGTGCAGACAGGAGATCCTCACTCAGAAGGCGCACAAACTTGGGGCTGGGGATTTAGCTCAGTGGCACAGTGCCTGCCTGGCAAGCGCAAAGTCGTGAGTTTGATTCCTAGTACTGGAAAAAAACAAAAACAAAAACAAAAAAAAAAGATGGCCCGCAAACCGCTCTCACCATCGTCATGTGTGGGCCCTCTCTGTGCATGCCCAGTGTTGAGTGAGGTACTGGAGCGGGCGCTCCATGAGCTGCTGGCACCGTGGTTCAAGTTTGGACTTTACTTGTGCCCAGACCTCCTGGAGGTCACAGACATAGGCAGTCTGTGATCGCTGTTGGTGTGGCCCACATCTCGCTCCTCTGTGCGTCCTGAACTGACTGGAGATGCAGAATCAGGTGGGCTACAACCCACTGACATCATGGTTCCCAGCCAAATGCCGCCCAGAGAATCAGGTACTTCCCATCTACTTCCTGGGGGCAGAGCAGGCAACCCATGACCCTGCCACCACTATAATCTGAGTCTTCACCCTGCATGCACCCAGTGCAGATGGTAGATCCTCACTCAGAA
>NW_004955469.1:7530424-7532379 GCF_000276665.1 Chinchilla lanigera
GGTCTGGGCTTTACTTGTGCCCAAACCTCTTAGAGGTCACAGACACAGGGTCTATGATCACGTCTAGTGCAGCCCACATCTAGCTCCTGTGCACCTCTTGAGCTGCCTGAAGACACAGAATCAGGTGGTCACAAACTGTTGACCCTGCAGTTCATGTCTGGGTTTGCCTGTACCCTGAACTGCCTGGGACACAGGTCCACTGATCTGGGATTGCGCCACCAGTGCAACCCGAATATGGGTCATACATGTGCCCTGAACTGCGAGGGGATGCTGGATCAGATGGGCTACCATCAGCTGATACCATGGTCCATGTCTGAGACCTGGGAGAACTACATACACCTCACCATCTGCTGGAAAACCCCAGACTAAGCAGTGCATCTCAGCAGACACTGAGGGGCAAGCCTGACCACCAGGAAAACTAGGGATCACTAGTGGCCTTTACTGAGCTGCCAAGGAAGAGGAGACAGCTTTCTGCATCCAGTATCAAACACGACAAGATGAAGGACTAAAACACAATCTCAGAACTCCACCCCATACAGAACAAGTCCAGGAGACATCAACATAGGAGAACTTGGTGAACACACACCCGAAATTGCTGAAATGATTGCAATGGAAGTAAAGAAACAACTCCATCAGGCCATAGAAGAGATCAGATCAGAAGTCTCATAGGCAAAAAATGAAACGACAATAATGAAAGAACTGCTCAAAACGTCTGAAGAAGAAACATATAAGAAAACAGAAGAACAAAAGCAGTGGATAGAAGCATTAAATGAAAAATATAGAAAGGACTTAGGACACAAGAACCAGATTCAGAGAGACTTCCAGGAAAACAAAGCTTCCATTGAAAGCTGCCAAAACCACTTGAATGAAGCCAAAAATAGAATTTCAGATTTTGAAGACAGCATGGCAGCCAGCAGTCGTGAAAGGATCTCTTAAAATCAAGAAGGAACAAGGAAAAATTAATTCAATAGCTGCAAGATGAGGCAAAGAGGAATAATGTAAGACTAACAGAAGTCAATGAAACCACAGGAGGCAACATAAACAACATAAAAAGAATATTTGCAGAAATAATAGCAGAAAATTTCCCCCAAGTATGGAAACAGAACCTGATATACAGGTAAATGAGGCATACAGAACTCCAACTAACCATAACCAAAATAAAACTACACCCAGACATATAATAGTCAAGATCCCAGATCTCCGGCAAAAGAAGAGAATATTAAAAGCTGCTAGAGAAAAGAAACAGATTAATTATGAAGGAAAGCCCATCAGAATTATGGCAGACTTCTCAACACAAACCATTCAATCGAGAAGAGCTTGGAGTGAAGTATTACAGGTCCTGAGACAAACAGCTTCCAACCAAGACTGTCATACCCTGGCAAACTATCCTTCAAATTCAATGGAGAAATAAAATATTTCCACAACAAAGAATAACTGAAGAACTTCATGAGTGCCAAACCATCGATGCAAAGAGTACTAAAAGATATTCTAGACAGAGAAAAAAAGACCACAATTTCAAGAACAACAACAGAAAGAAAACATCAAGAAGAGCAAGCAATTAAACAGGTTGGAAAAGTAGGAAACCAACAGCAAGTAAATAACATGACAATGGTAAGTCAACACATATCGGTTATAACCACAAATGTAAATGGCCTCACTTCATCAGTCAAAAGAAACAGACTGGCAGAGTGGATTAAGAAGCAAAATCCAACGATATGTTGTATACAGAAAACACATTTTACTCAAAAGAAAATCGACAGACTGAAAAGTCAAAGGATGGAAAACAATCCTCCATGTAACAGGAACCCAGAAAATATTTGCAGACAACATAAACTTCAAACTGAGAACAATTGAAAGAGACAAAGAAGGTCACTATGTACTTGTTAGGGGAAAACTTCAAGAGGATGAGATAACAATCATAAATATGTATGCACCAAGTATCAGAGCACCAAACT
>NW_004955469.1:7535879-7555805 GCF_000276665.1 Chinchilla lanigera
TGTAACTCTGTTTTGTTTGTATTGTTCTTATGCTAGTTTGTAAATGGATGTCTGTTTGTTAGTTTTCCTTCTTTTATTTTTTAAAATAAATAAATAAATAAATTTAAGACCAGCATGGATTACATAGCAAGACCCTGTCTCAAAAAACTCGAGACAGGGAGAGAGAGAGAGAGAAGCAACACAACCTACTGGCTGATGAATAAGTAAAACATGTCTAACACAATGGAGTATTTTTCAGCCTTAAAAAGACAGAAAATTCCACCATGGGCTACAACACAGATGAACCTTGTGAAGGGCCTTCTGCTAAATGAGCCAACCAGTCACAAAATGAGAAATAGCATATATTCCCAGTTATATGAAGTATCTAAAGTAGTCAAATTCATAGAAACAGAAAGAATGATGGTTACAAGTGGGTGAGAGAGAGGGTCACTATTATTTAATGGGGATAGAGTAGGAGCTCAAAATGAAAAAATTCTACAGACCTGCTTCACAGCAACATGACTTAACAGTTCTGAACTGTATACTTTAAAATGGTAAAGATGATAAACCTTATATTCTGTGCTTTTTCATATAGTAAAAAAGGAAGAGAAAACCAAGGAAAGATGATTTTGGGCCATGCAAGACTTAGAGTTAACAAATAATGCTTTATGGTAGTACAGTGGTAAAGAGGTGAGAAAATCCCAAGATCAGAGTAAAACACAGCAGAGACACAACTTTATATAAACAATTACCCTAAGGGATTGAGCTTCACTGTAGTAAATAAGGTCATGCCTCCTAAATGCATCATAATCAATCACTATATATGCTGTTCACATCACCACTGCTATGATACGCACACACATTCTCACATGTGGATTCAGGAGTATGCAAGTTCCCCTGGTCCCCAGCGCGTGCGCACACACATGCGGGCACACACACACACACAAAACACAGGTTCAGGCAAAAATATCCTACTTCTAGGACTATCTCAGATAACATATAACCCTTTTGCTCTGCTTTTCCCTTTTGGAGAGGTATAATTCCAAGGACAGCAAGCAACCCTAAGCTCAGGAGAGGAGCTTTAGCCTCAAATGAACAATACCCAATACAGGAGCTACTGAAACTCGGGTTTGAGGGAGTCATGTATCCCTCTGCCACCAAGTCTTCAGAATCACCCCAGAAAAGCACAAGCCTATTTCACACAATAGGCTTCATGAATGGAAGAATTAAAAGTAATTTTTCTTTTTCCTAAAGGTCAAATTATATAGACTTGGAATTTTAAGTGGCTGATGGCCACTAGTGTGCAGATTTTGTCACCAATGGTATGTTTTTCAAAATTATTACAGGAACATATGAGTCAAAGTCAGTAAGCTATGAGCTAAGAAAGAAAACAATGTTTACCTGTCAGAAATAGCTCAAAATTATAATCTTCCAAGTAGGTCAATCTCAGGAGGCCATACACCCAGAATGAGTGTGATATTCCTCTCAAAGGACTGTAACATCAGACTCACTTGGTGGTTTAAGAGAAGTATCATCTCATTGATGTCCTAGATGAAGACACTATCCCTGCCCCAGATACAAAGCCCTACTCATAACACAGTCAATAAATACTCATGGAAGGCTGATCAATATTATAAATTCTATAACATCTGACAATCAGTTTGAGAGTACAAACAGCCCAGTAAATAACTCTCTTCCAAAATTGGCTTTTAAAAAGTTGGAAATGGTGAGGCATTTTGGTTTGATAGAGAACAAGTCAGCACAGCTGTCGCAAAAGCCATTTTCAATTCCAAACTCATCAAGCATTTTACTTATTTATTTATTTTGGTACCAGGAATCAAACTCAGGACCTTGTACTTGCCAGGCAGGTGCTTGTACTGCTGAGCTATATATCCCCAGCTCATCAAGCATTTTAAAACAAATGTTACAGTGCATGCCTATAATCCCAGCACTTGGGATGCTGAAGGAAGAGGATCACAAGTTCAAGGCCAGCCTGAGCTATACAGCAAGACCCTATCACAAAAAAAAAAAAAAAAAAAAAAAAAAGGAAAAGGAAAAAAACAAAACAAAATAAAACACCAAACTAAGCCAAAAAGTGTGCTTTTTGTTTTGTTTTGTTTTTTTGAGACAGGGTCTCACTAAGTATGCCAGGTTGGCCTTGAACTCGCTAAGTAGTCCAAGCTGGCCTCAAGTTTGTGGTGATCCTTCTGCCTCAGCCTCCTAAGTGCTGTGATTAGATGCATGTGCCACTACACTCAGCAGAAAAATGTAGTTTAGTAACTAAACAACATAAATAAGACGTCAAGCCTGTTCTTTCACAGAATTACAAGTGATCTTACATTAGCCCTACTCTAGCAAATTGTGATCTACTTAAAATCATGATGAATAAGACTAAAACAGGTAAATTTACTGTGCTCTACTAGTAAGTTCACAAACACTGAAAGCACTATCTTTAAAGCATAGTTCTTTAAAATTAAAAAAAAAAATCCATAAGATTAGTATAGGAAATAAACAAGAGAACAAGATTTTCTTTAGATCAAATCCAAGTAATGTACATAAAATCTTAAGTATTGAGCAGAAGAGCAAATAACTGCATTAAGAGAACAAATGATAGGTACGTTAAAGTATTGTTTTAATTTTATAATTATAGCATAATTTAAACGATATTTTAAAAATTTTTAGGTTAATTCTGTTTTGATGCAACGTGTGGAAAAAAAATGGTCGGCTTAGCTATTCAAATCTGCTGTGGACATAGGCATGCAAAGGGGGCAGAAGCAGACGAAGGTGTTCTCACAAAACACAGTCTGGGGGCTGGGGATTTACCTCAGTGGCAAAGCACCTGCCTGGCAAGCGCAAGGCTGTGAGTTCGATTCCTGATACTGGAAGAAAAACAGAAAAAACAAAAACAAAACAAAAGGCAGTCTGGGTCCAGGAAGCAAGTCTTATCTGAAGACTTCAACAGAAGTACTCAGTCTATCTCAAAACAACCTGGGCCACCAAACCAAAGATGATGAGCATTTGGAAAAAAAGAGTATCAGAAAGCACAAAGTACTCTAAATTTGCAGTTTTTATTAACTTTTCTTTAAAACCAGAGGTTGGAAAATTAGTTCAGTGTTGAGGGTCATGAGCTTTCAGTTGCAGCAATTCAATTCTGCCTGAAAGGAGCCATAAACAAGATATGAATAAATAATCATGGCTGTGGCCCAATCAAACTGTATTTATGGACAGTGACATTTGAATTTCAAAAATCCACTTTACAAAACATTGTTTTTATTTATCATCAACTATTTAAACATATAAAGTCATTCCTAGATCATGAGCCATACAAAAACAGGTGACAACTGCTGTCAGATGCAGGGTTTGGCAACCTGGCAGGCGCTTGTGCAAATACACAAATTCCAGGTATATGTGACAAGAGAGCTGCTCTCTTTCTTGCTGAAATTTAAAAATGCAGACACTTAGTTAACACCAGCAAGTTTTGCTTTCTCTCAGAAATAACCACAGACTGAGATGTAATGGTGACTAATCTCTAATTTAAAAAATCAGGGTTAAAGACCATGTGGTTAGATAATTAGATCTCAACCACAGTAAACTGCTTGAATTAGAATAGCAGAAAGTCTATCAGAGACATCAAGAACTGGAACTTTTATAAAAATGTTCTGACCCAAAGAAGCAACTAATTTCTCTCAGAGACTTAGCAGAAAATTTGTTAGAGTGCTGGTAAGTAAATTGGTTTTGTTTTGAATAGGACTCTTGAGATTTATTTGAAAAATCTTGTTCACTTAATACAATATTTTAAACTCCCCTCAAATGGAACATAAGGAATTACGTCTGACATCTAGTGGAAGTTTTAAGAAACAATAGGGATATGACTTGTACGACTTTCTGAAGGAGAAAAAAGTCAAAACCAAAACATAAAAATGGGGGAGGAGGTAGGCGCCTGAAGAGATGGAAGGTGTGTGGGGGCGGGGTACATAACAAGAATTAAGATGTGTCATGTATGTCTACCAACTTCCCACAAGGAATGTAATCACTATATATTAATGAAAAAGAATGTTTTTTAAAGTTGTGTTTAGTATTATTCATTCAATGTATTTTTTGTTCCTCCCATCCACTAGCTACTATTTCAGGCCATGCTAACTCAGCAAGGAACAAGCCCAAATGCCACCCTTTGTGGAGTTTGTTTTTGTAGTATGATTTATTTTATCCTGAGGAAGACTTTAAACCTTGAAAGTTATTTCTAGCATCTTAACCTCTTAAAGCACTTTCACATGTTATCCTAAAACAACCTCATTAAATAAGATAATTAAGAAAGGTTTTATCACCAATTTCCCACAAAAGTGAACTGAGGTCTCCTGATGTTTAACCTGGCTTCCTTCTATCACATCACTTCCCTTCTACTATTCAAACAACCAAGCTACAGTTATGCAAAGCTCTCTCTCGATTCTGAATTTCACCATCAGTCCAAACAACACTTCAACTGCCACATGATTCTGTAATAACAATTTGCTAGTGTTTCTGCACATTAGGGAAGAAGTGTGACAGCAGCCTCAAGGGTACTACTTTGCTCCTGTGTGATTCTGGGCATATCATTCAACCTCACTGATACTTCCTGATTATTAAATGGGTTAATATATTTATACATAGGAGTAAACTAAAGCTCGAGAGCACCATGAGTCCGCAATAAACATGAACACTTGAAACTTGGCATGGTAGTGCATACCTGTAACCAGCACTCTGGTAGGCTGAGGCAGGAGGGTCACTGAGCCCAGCTGGGCAACTTAGTGATTTAGCAAGACTCTCTCTCAGAAATAAAAAAAAAAAAAAAATAAGAAAAGTCTAGGGATATAGCTCAGTGTGAAAACCCTGGGTTCAATCCCCATTAGTGGTGGAAAAACCCTTGCATCTCAAATTTGTGTGGATCAGAATAAGTCTATTTTATGCCAATATGAAATATTAAAATGCACTTTACCTCACAGTTTTAGTCTGTTCTAGATTTCTACTGGAATTTTTATTTCACTTCTTGGCATCCAGTAATGGTAAAACATAAGATTATTAAAAAAGTATTTACAAACTTCTATCTCCATGGCAACGATGTTAGTTCAAAATATCCCTGTATCTCACCTGGCCCATGAAAAAAATTCTCTAGCTGGCCTCTTTCACTTTTGTTTCATTCCCTGTTTCATACAGCACATTGCGATTTTCTAAAATGGAAAATTCAACACACCTCTCTCCTGCCTATAGCTTTTAATTAAGGGCAAGGTCCAATACCTTGCAGAAGCTCTTGCCTCCTTGACAGCCACCCTCAAAGCAGCTCTGCCCTCTGCCAAGATGCCCTGCCCACCACTGTCACAGAAGAATTCCTAGTCATCTTCTGGCTTCACCACCAATATCACTCTTGACAAAGCTTTCTTAGCCTGCCAGTAACATAAAGACAGATCATAAGGTAAAGATACCTTATTACAGAATTATTTTGCATATGTAGGACAAATACAAGTATGTGACATATTTCCCAGAGTTTCAAAATGAGCAGATCTTTTCAATACAATGGTACAATCTCGAAACTGGTCAAAAACCATGGAACCAATTAAGTAACACTTAACAAACTTTAAAGAAATACTTAAGCTCCCCAATATTTAGACCAAAGTAGTGACCAGGTTCATCACCGAGAAACAGTTAAGCTCAACAAGATGATTCTATCAACAAAACTATTTCAGACCTTTAAGTAGACAATTATGTGGCTTCAGTTATTGATACAAAATAAAAATTTTGAATTCAGGAATGTCACAATTCGTTTAATTCCACATTGCACTGTTCAAGTAGTTACAGTGAGAAGTTTTTAAAAAGCCTTCCTCAACCTGTGGGTGCTTCTGTAAACAGATGTCTGATTTCAGAAGACTAAGACTAAGAACACTGTATATTCCATATAAATGTGCTAATAGTTAAACTCTTGGAGATTTAGGAAGTTGTTACTGCTAGAAGAAAGTGCCATATTTACATAAAACCAGGTGATTCACCTATACCTGAAAAAGCTGAAGATAAACAATGAATCAGAATATCCACTCTTCCAAAGGGAAGATAACACCTTCATGTTTTTCAGAGGAAGAATATGATTCTAGTAGTTCAGGATTCACAGCTGTTGACATGTGCAAATATTTCCTAAGGAGTCAGATTTAATTGGTACTAAATTATTATTTTGTAAAATGATAAATAATAGGAAATGTTAGTGAACCTATAAAAAATTCTATTAACATTCCATTAAAAGTGTTATTAACTGAATTCTGGATAGCTGACTAAAGCTATATAAAACGAACCTCCCTGAAATAGCACCTGATATCCCAGCAATATGTACCTCTGTGGTTTTCATAAATCAGGTAAAAAGATCTATTTAATTTTAAAAACTAGCTTCTTTACCCTAAGTCAAATCTGCATATAGGCTGAATTCAGAAGAGTACTGTTTGCACCTTGCATAGCAGCTAGACGGTTCTCCATAATTACTTGCTGAATAAGTGGAGTTAAGAATACCAACAAGAGTTAAAAACAACTACTGATACTGTATTTGTACTTGACATATTTGAATGCTTAATATAGAATTCTTAATATATAATATAGAATTCTTAATATAGAATATAGAATTCTTAATATAGAATGCTTAATATATAATTCACACAGAAAACCCCAAACAATCACAACAACAAATTTACTGAATAAAACTTGTACAACACTACCCAGGCAATGCTTCAAAAATTTACCACTGCACATGCTCATTCTAGAGAGAAAATAATCTGGAAGGGGTAAAACTAACCATACCTTTATGAAGTTAAGAAAGAGTATCAAAACAAACCCAAAGAAGCTAGAACAAAAGAGACAGTAAAAGGATATAAATACATGAAATTTAAAAAGCATGTAATATAATCAACAAGAGATCATTAAGTGCCCTCTCAAAAATTCTGGAAGTGGAAGAGACAAAAGCAAGGGAGAGGAAAAAACAAACATCTCAGAACAAGAATGAAAATGAGACATGAGACATTATCATACATATAACAAATTATAAAGATAAAAATATTATGAACTTTGTATAGATAACTTTTTTAGGTACAGAGGAACAAACCCAGAGTTTGCTAAGCAAGTGCTCTACCAATGAATTACATCCCCAGCCCATGTGCCAGTAACTCAAAATTTACATGAAACTGGCAAATCTTACAATTATAAAATGTTCCAAAGTGACAAAAAAGAAAGAAAATAGTTTTCTAATTGTTTTAAAATGTCAACTGCTAAAAATCTTCACACAAAGAAAGCTCTACACACATAGAACTTCACTGCTGAGTTTAATAAAAAATTTAGGGTGACTATAACTTCATCTTTTATAAGCTCCTCCAAAAATATAAAGAAAGAATGCTTAGGGGTGGAGGTACTGAGGATTGAACTCAGGACCTTCACTCTAAGCACATCCTCAGCACTGTTTTACTTTTTTTTTTTTTTTTAATAAATTTTGAGACAGGGTCTCACTAAGTCACAGTGTTGCCCAGGCTGAACTTGAGCTTCTTATCCTCCTGCCTCCGTCTCCCAGAATTCTGAGAATACATGTGTGCCACCATGCCTGGCTCTTAACTTTTTGAAGACAGTAAATTGAGTGATAAAAGCAAAACCAAAGTAAGACCAAAAAAAAAAAAAAAAGAAAGAAAGAAAAAAACAAGAAATATTAAAGGCCAATTTCACTTATAAACATAGCCAAAATTTAAACAAAATATTAGCAGACAAAATTCAATAGTATATTAAAAGGATGGTCACCTTAGGTTTATTATAAAAATGTACGAGTGATTTTTAAAAATAGGGCTGGGGATATAGCTCAATGGCACAGCAATTACCTAGAGTGTATGAAGTCCTGGGTTGGATCCCCAGCACCAAATACCCTCTACCCCAAACATACAAACTAATGTAATTTACTACATTAACACAATAAAAGAAACTTCATCTAAGTCATCTCAATACAGAAAATGTCTGACAAAATTTAGCACTCACTCATGAGAAAAAGAAAGCACTATCCAGAAACTAGAAATAAAAAGGAATGTCTTTAACTTGATACAACCTACAAAACCAAACCAAACAGTACTAAATAAATGCTAACAGTATTTTCTTTGGGATTAACAAAAACACAAGAATGTCTCTATTATATCACTTTTTTTTTTGGTATTGGGAATCAAACTCATGACCCCAAGCGCTTGCCAGGCAAGCACTTATGCTACTGAGCTACATCCCTGGCCCTATTGTATCACTTTTACTCTGTATTACACAGGTGGTTCCAGCCAGCACAGTAAGATCTTCTACCTAAAAAAGTATGATTAATTTTTAAAAGTATAAAAATGGATGGGAAGAAACAAAGCTGTCATTATTTGTAGATGATCTATTTATCTATAAAAAATCTAAAAGAATCTGAATACAAATTACAAGAATAAACAAGCAAGATGAACAGGTAGTAGATAACAATATAAATCCATTTACATTTCCACACAACAGTAATAAATTGTAAGAAACAGTTAAAAAAAAGCATCTATTTGCATGACAGTATATATTTACCAAAATTCACAAAATTGTACACTTAAAGGAGATGCATATTGCATAAAATATGCCCCAAAAATGTAGGAAAAAGGGGCACAATTTGTAACATCAACAACAAATGCACAAGAATTAACCTAATGATTACAAGATGTTTCTCAGGTAACTTTCTCAGTTAACTTTACTTAAAGGCCTAAAAGGATATTTGAATAAGTGGGATGACACAATACATTCATGGAAAGAAAAATTTAATATTGTAAAGATGTCAATTCTCTCCAATTCTATCTTCAGATTCAATAAATTTTCAATAAAAAAATCTCAACAAAACCTTACAAGGGATTCAAGTCAATAAGCTGACCCTAAAGTTTATATGAAAGGGCAAAGACACTGACAATACTCCTGAAAAAGATTACTTAATCCTTTAATAACTGAAGCGGTAAGGGATAATTTGATGGACAGAATAAAGAGTCCCAAATCAACCCATTCAGATTGGGAAACCTTATTTTCAACAATAGGATACTGCAGGTCACTGGGTGAAGAAATGACAGATTGTCCAATAAAGGAGCCTGAAACAGGTTAGTATTCAAATCGGGTAGGGGGCCACAAGGCAGTGGAAGAAGAATTGGGTATTCTTCTCACATTGTATATAAAAATCCATTCCAGATAAATTAAACATATACATAAAACGTTAAAAAAAAAAGTAAAGGAGAAAGCCTGTCAGGGCAGGCAAGAGTTTTTTAAATTTTTTTTCTTTTTGGTACCAGAAATCAAACTCCGGACTTTGTGTTTGCCAGGCAGGCACTGTGCTGCTGAGCTATCTCCCCAGCCCAAGGTTTTTTTAAACATAACATAAAAAATATTAACCAAAAAGGGAAAATGTAACAAATTTAACAACAGCAAAAGTGAATTACAAGAATGGGTAAATTGCATTATTAAACACAATGGGGAGGTAGTTCCCAACAAGAAGCAACAGAAAACTGAAGGAAAAACAACAGAAACTATAGAAGACAACAATTCCAACCACAAAAATTGACAGAATGTGTGCACACAGGCAGACATATGGCCTGGGGATGGAACCTAGTGCTTCAAACATGCTAAGTATGTGCACTACCACAAAGCCCCATCCCAGCCCCAACACATGTGATTTTGAGTGATCGGTGATATGTAACAAAGAAGAGCTAATGAACTCTTGGTGAGACAGTAACTGCACAGGGACCAGGACACCAGAGCACCACAAAAGAAGACACAGAATTGCAGCACACTATTTGACTGTGTAATATTATTTGACTGTGTAAAATTAATCATAAATAAAACCAAATCCTATTTGGTTTTCAAATTTTAGATTGAAAACTTAATCTCAGGAAATTTACTAATAGTCACAGAATAGAAAAATTATCAGCACTGACAATATGAAAGATATGGCACCTGGGAGAAAAAGGAGAAATAAGACAAAAGTGACCAATTTGCTTAGTTTATGGATAAGTAGAAGGACATTATAATAGAGTTTTAAGATTATTTAAAATTACAAAGCTGGCCAACTTAAAATGGAAATATAATTATGAAATACTGGGATGAGTTGGTAGGCAGAGTTATAAATGAAGGTGATTCCTGATACCCACAATGGAATTCAGTAATACCTGCTAAACCAAGAAACAGCACTCTATGTATATGACTTAGCAATATAGAGGCAACTCCTAGTAGACCTAAAACCCAAAAGAAGTTAAAGCATGGGGCAGTATGTTGCATTTATTATAAGTTCTTTTGTATTACTGGATTTTCAATCCACATGCACATGTTCTTTTAATATAAAAGTTACTCAAATTTCTGAAAGGAAAAAAGAAAACACTGATATCCCCAATAGCTCATTTAAGTCTACCATCTGTCATTGGGTAGGTTAAAGAAAATAGATGTTCACTACAACAGAAAAACTTCCATATATCTGATGAAAATTAATATGCAACAATCTGCCAGTTTTATCCAGCAGAGTAAACTTCCTATTGTCATCCTTATTCAAAGTAAAGAAGTCAGTGCAGAGGCCAAATCCTATCCCTCATTGTTTCTTTCACCCTTACCTTCCTCTATTTAATTTTTTGGTCTCCTCTAATTTTGCTTTATTATGAATATTCAAGTATCTGTGTGTGTATGTGTGTGTGTCTGTGTGTTACCTGTTTTATCGGTAGAATAATTTTATGCTAATTTTCTCTTAATTAGAAAGAGCAAATTAAATTGATATTCATTTCCATATCATGTAAAATAGTTTAAACCTCTGTGGGCATTAGAGCTGTGGAGAAGAAACAATCTCTACCACTGATTTAAGAGAACACAGAAAGAAAGGCAATTCAGTTCGACAGTACAGTAATCACTTTTCCATGTATTCACACTTCTGGAGACTGCTATATTACTAAGTGTCAGGAAGTAGGAGCTAGGTTCCCACGTATTTATGGTGCTATAAAGAAATGAGAGTTTCAAGACTGAGTTCCCCAATGAAATGAAAAAACTAGAAAGTTCAGTGTTCATGTTACATAATATTTGCGATTCTGTGAGTTCTTCATTTTGGTATGGCCCACATCCAGGTGTATACTTACACTATATGTGCAAGGTCAAGTGGTTTCTCTGGTTGCTCAGGAAAAACAGGATGTGCAGGTTCTCTGGAGGGTACGCACCCCAAAGATTTACTAATTGCATGGCTCAGCTTCTTTGCAGGGGATTTCTGTGTCAAAGGAGAAAATAAGGACACATGAAATTAACTCTTCAAAATAATGACAAAGAACTTCAAAAGAACTTGGTGACAAGAGCACAGAAAAATATCTTTTCAGAGTCAAATCAAATTCCATTATAGTCAACAGTAATAGGTCTTGCAGAAAGGAACTCACAGATATTCCCAGGTCACTTGTGATCCCTTCATCTGTACTATGAAGTCACACTATGACATTAATGTTAACTGTATCTCTGGGTAGCTGTACATATCTTTGCATGAATTCCTTCTTTGGATGCTTTTGGATCCTTTTTTTTTTTGGATGTTAAGATTAATTTCCAATCAGAACCAGAACTTCTTGATGGGCTACAATACTAAATGGGTAAGATAATGCTAATAGTACATGGCTTATGGATGTTAGCAAATAAGCCACATCCCCAAATGTTGAAATATTACTAAATAAATGTAAGGCAGAGCATTTGGTTTTTAGGGCCTGAGTATATAGGCAGATACAAATAAGAACATTCACACAGGAAGTCAGGATCAGACCCATGACTCTAAATTATGACATATCAGAGATACAAAAAGAACTTGTGAGCTAGGCATGATGTAACACACTTGTAATCCCAGCACTCAGAGGGCTGTGGCAGGAGGATTATGAGTTTGGGACCAACCTGGGTTACAAACCAAGTTTAAATTGGCATACTAACACATTTTCTCTGGAAATCAGAAACAGCAAATCCCAAGATTATCAAGCCTTTAATAGTAAAAATGCACAAAATAAATAAAATTACGCAAGTAAGTTACATAAAACATTATTTCCAAAGCCCCTATCTACCTGTTCAGGGGACAATGGTGGGATAAAACTATCCCTCCGGCCCTCTTAAGACCCCATTTAAAGAAGTTCTTTATGTAAATGATGATCCACTCAATTCTCTTTAAATAACATTGTAGTCTGAGATTTTGACAGGACATTAATTGCAAAATAGAGATGAAATATTTCATTCTATTCCCTCTGTAGTTTATTACCAAATGTGCCATTTGAAGCACTATAGCTATGTGTTTCACCAACCACATCTCCACTTGACTTTTATATGCTGATTGTTGTAATATTCAACATATTATAAAGTAAAATCTGTTTGCATTTAAGAATATACAGGCAAAGCCAAATGATATGTGTTTATAATAAGGACTAAATAATATCAATTTCTTTAGATGCTTCCTATGATGGCTCCACATCACCTTTCACTGTCCCCTTCAAAACACTAAATTCTGGTAAAAGTCTAGGTGTAACCCAAAGCTAAACAGGGCAGAACTTGTGAAGTTCTTGCCTAATGGTTCTCCACTTCCTTTTGCTCACTTACTAAATTTTTAAGGAAGTAAAGGAAGGAGGAAAAAAAAAGCAGTCCAGGTCTTGGAACTGCTGTCTCCTCCACTTTACTTGAACTACAATGCTAGTGATATGCTTTTAGGTCTGTGTACTTTCTCCTAACGCTAAAAATGATGTAAGAGAGAGGCTTTAACCTAGAAAATTAATTCTATAAATACTAAAGCAAACATCTTCAAACTTTTTGAATTTTCAATATCCTAATCCACTTTACCTAATTTTAAAACATTTCTCACCATCTCTTATAAATCCTAAGGGTGAGATTTATATATTTTTTTTTCTTTTTTAAAGTATAGCAAGGAAGGTATAAAATGTGTACACAGTTTTTGCCTTCAACTTACTTGAACTCACTAGCCCAGGTCAGCCTCAAACCCAGGGCAATCGTGTTTCATTCTTACAAGTGCTTGAATTACAGGTGTGCACAACCATGACCAGCTTTATACACAGTTTTAGTGTATATGCTGCCAAAGCAAGCACTATACAGTTTTAAATCATAAAACCCATAAAAATTATAGTACCCATCTAAGCACTAGTCTGCCTAAGACAGAGAACATAACAGTTGCTGTGAAGCTTCCTTGTGGGCCCCTATTCTACTAGAAGCCCACTTGCCACTTTTTCTCTTCTGGTAATCACTGTCCTAGATCTTTTTTTTTTTGGGGGGGGGGGTTTCTCCAGTACCGGGAACCGAACTCACGACCTTGCACTTGCCAGGCAGGCGCTTTTACCGCTGAGCTAAATCCCCAGCCCCCTGTCCTAGATCTTGAATTAATCATTTCCTTGGTTTTATTATTTCAGCAGTTATAGATACATAATGCACTAAATATGTTTAAAATCTACACTTACATATTCTTCTGCACTTGCTCTTTTCACTAAAAATTGTTGTAATTCATCTATGTAGATGCACATACAGGAACTGTAATTCATCTATTTTCATCAACTGATGGTATTTCATTACTTGATTACTCATAATTTAGATATTTGTTCCACTGTTGATAAACTTTTGGGTTGTTTCCACTTTTTCCCTGTCATTCATAATGCTGACATACCCCATATACAGTCTACTCCATGTTTCTTGGTGGCCATGTGCAAGAATTTTCTAGGACTGATATTATTGGTCCCTCTGGTTATATGTATTATTCAAATTTACTAAGCACTGCCAATGTGTTTTTACAAAGTGGTCACACTAATTTCTACTCCCATCAGCTGTGTGAGTTTCTGAAACACCACATTCTGGCCAACCTTTGCTACTGCCAGACATTTTAAACACTTGCCATAGTATTCCTATGTTCATGGGCAACTGTGTTTCTCCCATGAAATGCCTGTCCCCATCTTTGCCATACTGTTGTATGGGCTGCTTTTCTCTAAAAAAAAGTCATGTTGTACACAATTCCCTCTTTAGGCTTCTCAGTCTGTTATACTTTTGAATACCAGCACTACTATCTTTATATATTAACACTGACTATTTAGTAATATTTTATTTTTTGTATCTTAAATATTTCCCTTCCTCAGGTCATAAAGACATTCTTCCACAACGTCTTCTAACATTTTACAATTCTTACCTTTTGCATTTAAATATGAATTCTACTTAGGGCTGACTTCTGCTAGGTATGAGGAAACAATCCACTTCTATTTCATATGGACAATCAATTGTCTCATTTAATAAATCATTCCTTCCTACTTGAAGGATATCCTATTTCTATTCTGTACCAGTATCATGGTGATTTAATTACTTACTACAGCTTATCTTTCCAGGTAGTGCAAGTGCCCAAACTTACATTCTTCTTTAGGAGTATCTTCATTACTGTTGATCCTTTTTTGCACTTTCACCTAGATTTTAGAATCAGTTTATCATTTACTACACATGCACTATCACCACCAACAACTCTGCTGGGATTTCAATCGGGACTAATAAAACTGACAGATAATTTTGCAGAGAACTGACATCTTTACATCTGAATAGCCCTTTCTATGAATGTGTTTATTTCCCCATGCATTTGAGCATTCTTTAATGTCTTTCAATGAAGTTTTAGATTTTAAATTTAAATTCTTTAAAGAATCTATTAATTTCTAATATTTATTCCCATTTTATAGTCTTGCAGCCAGCAACCCTTCTAACTGATTGACTGGTTGATTACAATACTAGGGAATTAACTGAGGGTCTTCACATTGAACTACATCTCAATCCTTTTTAAATTTTTAAGACACGATCTCACTAAGTTGCTAAGATGCCTAGGCGGAGTTCTAAATATCAGTCCTCCTACACTGTCTCCTACAGTGCTGGGATTACAGGTGTACACCACCAGGTCTGGTTTACTTTTTAATTGTGGCAAAATAAACTAATCCAAAATTTATCATCTCACTTGTTTTTAAATGTGCAATTTAGCAGCATTAAGTATATTTACACTGTTGTGCAGCCGATCTCCAGATGTTCCTAGTCTACAGAACTGAAATTATATACTGTACCCATTCAAGAGCAGCTTGTTGTCCCCTCCTCTGGGCCCTAATGACCACTGATGATGGATACCTGGTTTGCTTCTAGCTGCTTCTAGCTGTAGGCAACAAGGAGAATAAATAATGATGCTATGAATGAGTGTACAAAGACTCTGCTTTTAATTCTTTTGAGTATTTACCCTGAAACAGAACTGCTGGATGATATGGTAGTTCTATTTTTAAGTTTTGAGGCACCTCTCTCCTCTTCCAAAATGACTGCACCATGTTACAATCTACCAACAGTTCACAAGGATTCCAGTGTCTCCACAGTCTCAACAGTTTGTTATTTTCTTTTAAACACAGTGGTAGACACTGTAATGGGCATGAAGCTAACTATGGTTTTGATTTCCATTTTCCTGGGGATTAGTAATGCTGAGCACCTTTTCATATCCCTGTTGGTCCTCACCTCTACAGAAATATCTTTTCCAGTCCGTTGCTCATTTCTCGGGTGGGTTACACATGGTGTTTTGTTTTTGAATTGTAATTCTTTATATATTCTGGATATTAATTCCTTTTAAGACATCTAGTTCAGATGTATCTTCTCTCATTTTATGAGGACTCTCACACATAGTTTTAAGGGTTTTTGTTTGTCTTTTTGAGACAGGGTCCCACTATGCAGTTCAGACTGGCCTTGAACTCACTTTGTAGCCCAGGCCGGCCTCGAACTTGCAGTAAGCCTCCTACCTCAGCCTCCCAAGTGCTGGGACGTTAGGCGTGTGCTACCATGCCTGGCCAGTTTGAAATTCTGATATAGTTCAATTTTTTAGCTTTGTTGTTGCTGATGTCTTTTAATTGATTTACCCAGAAATTTTTTCAGATGTTCTAAACTGACAACACCAAGTAATAATTTTACTTTGTTTCCTTCAATTAAAAAACCTTTCTTTCCCTACTTTACTATGCTGCTAAAGAGTCCCAATAGAATACTCTTCTTTATTCAATGATAACAAGCCTCCTTGTTTGTTTTTAACTTAGTACACACTGTTTTCACATCTCACCAGTAAATATAATGGGTACTATTGGTTATTAGAAATACTTATTACCCCGTATTTAGTTAAAGAAGTTTCTTCTAGACTGCTGTGAGAGAGAGAGAGAGAGGGAGGGATTTAAATCATCAATGGATGTTGGATTTTATAAAATATTTCATGTAAATCTTTTGAGATTATCTGTATTTAATCCATTAATTTTATATATATATGTGAACATTGTTGAGCTCAGTTTCCTACTGTTTTGTTTAGATTTCAATTATGAGTATAATGGCTTAACTTATAAAGTTCCTTATCTTGTTGACTTTGTGTTTTTGGTACCAAGGTTAATACAGCCTCAAAAATGAAACAAACTAGAAGCTGTATGTGGTGGTATAACCCTGTAATATCAGCACTCAGGATGCTGAAGCACGAAGATCTTGAGTTTCAGGCCAGTCTAGATTACATAGGGAAGCCAAGACCAACTTGGATTACCTGGCAAAGCCAAGAAAAAGGGGAAATTAGAAATTTAGAACAAAACTTATAGCCGGGCGTGGTGGCGCATGCCTGTAATCCCAGCACTCAGGAGGCTTAGGCAGGAGGATCCTTGCAAGTTTGAGGCCAGCCTGGGCTGCAAAGTGAGCTCAAGGCCAGCCTGAACTGCATAGCGAGACCCTGTCTCAAAAAGATAGATAGATAGATAGATAGATAGATAGATAGATAGATAGATAGATAGATAGATAGATAAAGACAGACAGACAGATAGATAGAATTTATATCACATAAAATTTACCATTCTAACTTTTTTGTTATATACTTTTACCTTGAGATCCTTTTTGAAAAATTTATATACTTACACCAAATTTCTTCTGCTTAGCATTTTGTCTCATACATCACTTTTATTCTTTCAGCTTTTCTATGTCTTTTTTTTTTTTGGTACTAGAAGTCAAATTCAGGACCCTGTGCTTGCCAGGCAGGTGCTTGTGCCGCTGAGCTATATCCCCAGCCCCATGTCCTTATGTTTTGACCATTTCTTGAAATAGGACAGGGCCAGATGTTTTAAAATATCCAGGAGACAACTGTTGCTTTATATCTGGAAAATTCAGTTAATTTACTTATTAATAATGTTTTATTACTTTATTTCTATGGCTTATTATGTCATTTTTTTTCCTTTAGGTTTCATCATTTTACTTTTCTTCTGCTTTTAGAAATTTTACTTTTTGAGTTGATTCTTCTAGTGGCTGCTTTAAAAAAGATAAACAAAAGTAACATTTACTGAGAACCTACTTGGAGTTGTGGGTTCATTTAATACTCGCAACAGTCTTATGAATTAGATGTTAACTGTCTCAGTTTTAAATGTGTAGAAGTTAGAGCTCAGTGCAAAAGCTAAAGCTCATATAATAAGGCCTGTCTTACTTTTTTCAGGGTAGAACAAACATAGCCTCTCAATAGGTAAAATTACTTTAAAACATACAGGGCTTGAGAAAGAAGCCCAGAGCAGTGAGATACTGTTAGGGGAGCTAGGAAGAAAAAGACGTTCATGGACCAGTATGGAGACACCCAAGTACCACACTGTCGGGTGGTGAGAGATGTATACATGGCGAGTCATGGGTGGGGACACAGCTTCCAACAGAGGAGCAGGTGTCAACAAGGAGAAACATGTGCCTTGTGCCACAACTGCTGCACAGAGTTCCTGTGCCAGGCTGAGATTTGTTTTCATCAAACAATCATGAACTAGCACTAAAAGGCTCTAACAAAACACTTTTCTTGAGCTTGGATCACTGTATTTTTAATCAGCCTCAAGCTAATTCCTTGCACAGCATACTCTTCAGCTAGAGTACATGCTGACAGCCCCTGACACCAGGAGGATAACAGCATAATAGAAAAAGCTCAACGCTGGTGCCTCTGAGGCCATTCTTGTCATTTTTACTTCCAATTACTCTCCCTGAACATATCATCCTGAGCTCCAAGTCACACCACATGAAGAGATTCGAGCACAACAATATCCCCCAGTGGAGGGCCCATTGTCCAAAACCTACTAAATCCTCAAGTGAGTCAGGAAGCTTCTGTTTTAGCAAGAGCATTTATCCACAACCTTAATCAGTATCTGTCTTCATCCATTTAATTCTTTACATCTAATCATGCCTCAACTAGTTTCATAGAATAGTTTAGAACTTTAGCTGCATCTTATTTTAAGCCCAGCAAAATTTGTCATTATTAGCCAGTGACTGTTAGTATTAACTTGATAGTTATTTAAATTTATCCATATTTATTGACTCCAATGCATACCAGTTCTTCTTGCATCCCAATTCTTCCTTTCTCCTTCAATTCCTTTTTTTCCCCTCAAAGTATAACTTTTGTTTTCAAAAATATTCAGCAATATTTTTCTTGGTGACAAACTTGAGACTTTTCCTCAAAATATCTTTGTTCTTGAGAGGATGAATAAACTACATAATTCTTGGTCAATCTTTTCATTGTATCTTCAAATCCTTTACCAGGCTTTCACATTTCTCATCTTTTTCTGTCTGTGTTCAGTATTCTGTATACAGGACTATTTTTTCAGATATGTTTCCCATTCTCTTAATTTTCACTTTAGCCATCTCTAATTTGATCTTAACCTTAACGTTTATTTTTATTTCTAGAAATTCAATTTGGTCTTTTTTCTTATCAGCTTGTTTCTTTGAATATCATTATTCCTAACTTTACTTGTTTAACTTTGTTAATGTAACATTTTGGAAAGTTCTTGGGAGGCTAAATCTGCTGTGTGTGTGCTTGCTGATTTTCCCTTGCACAGATTTTGCTCTGTGCTTAGGTCTGATCTTTTTTATAATGAGCTGACCTTTGGTATGAACTGTTTTCTGCATGGGAGCCCCATCTGGCCCTGCGTGTAGAGGTGGGAATGCTACAGATTTGGGTTGTTGCTTTTTTTTCTTTTTTTGCTTCTTTTGTTGTTGTTATTCTACTTCCATAGGTAGCGAGGAGCAGTGATACCAAACAGACCTCTTAAGGAATGACAAAAAAGTATTATTTCTGCATTGTCGAATATGATACCCCTAAACACAGGATTACTGAGCATTGGCAATGTTGCTACTGTGATAAGAGAACTTAATTTTAAATTTTATTTACTTTTAACTAATAGCCAAGTGGCTAATGCCTAGCATACTGAAAAGTGCAGCTAAGGTTTTGCTTCTGTTGGTTAAAAGGTTGTATTTTGGGGGGACAATTTCCATGCTACTTAGTGGTAGAAACTGGACTGGATACTTCTGCTTAGCAAACACTATGGTTTCAGTTTTTCAAGGTTTCTGTTTTTGTTTTCCTTCTCTCCCAGAGGAACAATTATATGCAGTGGACTTTTGACTTATGAACTCAATTTGTTTTGAGAGGGCTGGTTGTAACTAAAGTTGGTTGTAACTCAAGACTAATTTGCCCATAAGAAATAACAGAAATACATATAATGCATTCCAAGCCTCCAAAAGCACTCCTTAAATAACCTTTCATAATAAAAAGGGTTGTATAATCTGCACAATTTACCAGAAACACCAATAATCTTCCTAGTGTAGTCACCAAAGTTATAAAATGTGCCTCGTTTACCAGAAACAACAATTTCATAAAGTACTCACCATTCAAATTGACATCTTTGGCCTGTAGGAAGGGAGGATGAAATGGAAGGTGGTTATTGTTTGGAAGGAGAGTCCCATAAGAACGTCAGAAATCTGGCTCTCTGCTGTGCTTTGTCTCCCTGAACGAGTCTATAGCCCACTAGGACCTGCTTCTGGCTTACTAGGTCTCATCCTTTCCAAAACTAAAAACTGATCTAAGGTTGTCTATTTCTACATTTTCTTTAACTCTGTTTTTTT